>NC_091799.1:79399000-79738000 GCF_041296235.1 Equus asinus | reverse complement strand
GCTTTGTTGTCAAGTTCCAGGTACTCATTAAGCATTCAAAAAACAATGGTTCTCTTCCCCCTTCCATCATCTTATACAAGACACTCACTAGTTGTCCTTCAAACCCTAGAGTCCTGCTTCTTCCCACCATTGCTTGCCTGGCTTACTCCATCAAAATAATAATGAAGACTTATGGAAAGTTTGCTCCATGCCAGGAGACTTCTAAGAGAAATTTAAGAGTGTTCTAAGAGACTTGCATGGTTAAAATCAAATCATGTCAGCGCTCTGAAATAGGGGCTATCATCACCCATTTTACTGAAAATGGGGAAATGAGGTGCAGTGAATTTAAGTTGGTTGTCCAAGGCCACAAGCCATGGGACTGAATTTTTAAACTCAACAGTGTGGCTCCAGCAGATACGTGTGTTACCTTTGAGCTAAATTTGGCTCTTTGCCACCCATTATAATAATGGCTAACACTTACTGAGCGCTTATTAAGTGCTGAGCTCTTTGTATACATTATCTCATCTAATCTTTATTAAAACCCTTCAAGATAGTTATCATTATCCCCATTCTACAGATGAGAAAACTGAGGTTAAATAACTTGCCTGAGGTCACAAAACTAACAAATGATGACGTTGGTATTCCGACTCGGAGAGCTTGATTCTTGAGTCTTTGGTCTTACCCATTCCTCTCCTTCAGACTTTCACATAGTGCCAGCCTCCCAGAGTAGCCTGTGATCTCGAAGGCAAAGCAGCCTCTGCCCTCAGAAGGCACTCCCTCACCAGGTGTTGATGATGGTGCTAGAGATCACGGCCAAGTGGGTGAGGGAGGCCATCTAGCCTTTGCGACTATACAGTAATGTAACCACGAGGAGAGATAAACAGAAAGCCCAGGTGACCCTCAGTGGATTTCCTGTCCAGTGTCTGAAGGCAGGTGACAACAGAACTGACACTAACAAATGTCTCCATTCAATGGCGCCATCCCTGACTTGGGTTCTTGTCATTCCCTTGATTTAGACTCTGCAATGGCTTCTCATGGCTCTAGGATAAAGTCCAAACCACGAAAGAGAGTTTCAGGACGGACCCTTCATTATCAGACCCCTGCTTCCTTGTCCAGGCTCCTTTCTCGATCCTCCCCCAGGTCAGAACCCAGGTACCCAGCAGACTGAAGTTGTGTTACCCTGTGCTCTGTGCTCTTTTAACTCCAGGCCGCAGTTACACATGCTGCTCCTCGCCTGGACTCGCCTCCCTACCCCGCTGTCCCCCCAAACCCCAAACTGCTCTGCCCGCCTTCTCCTTGCTGACTCCAACTCTGACTTTGAGGGAGGCAGCATGTTCTTCTGGAAGCCTTTCTGGAACTCTGCTTTGTTCCCCTTGTTCCTGGGTTACTGCTGTCATGGCAGAATGTGGTCTGACCCCCACCAAACTATATGCTTCTTGAGGGGGCCAAAAAGTGTTTCTTTCTTACCACTGTCCCCAGTGCCTGGCACAGGGAAAACACTATGTATGTACAAATCTGATGAATTCCAAACAGCCGGTGTCCCCATCTATTTGAGTACCATCCCCTCCCTTGTAGTGTCTCTCGGTAGAGGTGTTCCTGTCATTTTGGGGGAGACTGTTCATCACGCAGGGCTGCTCTGAGAACTACAGGCATTGGGCATCTCTGACCCCTGGACAGTAAATGCCGGTTGTTCCCCCCACCCCTGCTTTCCCCACCACCCCACCCCAGTTCCCACCCGCTCATCCCTGTGGCTGTGGCAACCGAAAATACCCTCCCACATTTAGAAATGTCCCCTGGGAAGTACCTTCCCCTCCTACACTGGGTAAGAACCAGTGTAGCTGAAAGGTGGTTTTCCTCGAGATGGAATATACTTTCCCTGAATCAGGCATTCACAGTGTTTATGGAATTTTGATATTCTCTCTCTAACACCTTTGCTTGTCACCTACCTCTCATCGTAGGCTCGTCCCAGCCTGGTGCTACGTTCTGTCTTGTAAGATACATGATATTGTGCAAGATCCTGTTTTCATTTATGAAATCACAGAAACTAAACTCTCTTAATTTTGTACTACTTTCTGGGTCTTTCAGCAGTGCAGTTGATACAGAAGGTATATATTTGTATACACATATTATATATATATATATACACATATACATATATTTATATATAATATAAACAAACATATTTAACACAAGAACAAGTCAGCAACTTTTTAAAAATTGAGAACTTCATGACACTTTTGATACAAGAGGCCCTCCTAGGGTGTTGTGCAAAAAAAAAACA
Organism: Equus asinus; assembly: GCF_041296235.1. Taxonomy (NCBI): domain Eukaryota; kingdom Metazoa; phylum Chordata; class Mammalia; order Perissodactyla; family Equidae; genus Equus; species Equus asinus. Next base: position 79,735,740 of record NC_091799.1, on the reverse strand, counting down.
GGGGCAAAAAATCATTGGCTGATTGGGGACAGCAATGAGCCAACCCAATCTTTGGGTGACTGTTTCCTTTTTGTTAATAAGTTGCCCTATTTTCCTATAGGTGCTGCAACAAATTACCACAAACTTAGTGGCTTAAAACAACACAAATTTCTTCTTTTATTGTTTTTGTTCCTTACAGTTCTGGAGGACAGAAGTCTAAAGTCAGGGTATTGGTTGGGCTGCATACCTTCTGGGGGCTTCCAGAGAGAATCAATTTCCTTGCCTTTTTCAGTTTCTAGATGCTGTCCACATCCGTTGGCTGATGGCCCATCCTCAAATCATTCCAGCCGCTTACTACCATTGTCACATCTCCTACCACTAACGCTAATAGCCTCCTGCTTCCCTCCTATAAGGACCCTTATGACTACATTGGGTCCACCCAGATAATCCCGTCTAATTTCCCCACCTCAAGATCGTTAAAGTCTTTTACCACGTCAGGTAACATATTCACAGGTTCCAGGGATTGGACATCCACATCATTGGGTGACCATGATTCAGCCTACCACATAAGCCTAGGCCAGGTTTCCTCCCATAAGCGACTTTCCAGTTTAGGGCTCTGCTTCTCTAAGAGGATGGTACTTGGAAGCTCCATGAGGCCTGGGCTCCACACCCATGAAGTGAACCTTTATTCTCCACAGTAAAATGGCATGGTGTGGTGCTTTAGAAGGACAGGACTTCTGAGCTCAGCTCTCATCACCTTTTATCAGCTGAATCACGGGCAGCTCACTAAGCTTCAGTTTCCTCATCTGTGAAATGGAAATGCCACCTGCTCTCAGGATTGACATGAGGATTGAAGATCAGCTCTGGAAAAGGCCAGGTACATAGGAGAAGCTCCAGGATACCCTCTTGGGTGAAATGAACTTGAGCTGCCCAGCAATAGCATTGTCATGATGAGTCTACCCATGATAGGGATGAAAGGTGAGGAGAGGAGGAAGAATCCAGAGAGAAGAAAATGGTCACATAGCCAAGGCAAGGATGAGGTAGTATTCTTCTTTTCCTACTTGACCTACTTAGTGCAGACAATAAAAATCTCTTTCTGCTTTCTCATTATCTATTATTAACATCAAATACGTGAGCAGTAGACATCAGGTCTGTGTTGGGAGCAAACGGCTAACCTGAAGAGTTGCCTTCTGTGCTTTGAAGATGGTGCTGGGATTAAGGAGACTTAAAAGGCATGTTGAATATTCAACATTGCTGATAACCCAGTTGGATTGGGAATGCAAAAATCCTTAATTGATTGGTGGTCTCAGTTTTCTTCTCTGCAAACAAAGACCAAAAACTGGCTATCTTTCTAACCAGGTAGAGCATGGAAGAATCTCAAAGAATTTCATTAATGAATGTGCCATTCATCTTGCTGCTTTGAAGGATAATCGTTGCTGAAGTCAGGACTTGTGTCTTAGTTATCGCTGTCAGCACACGAAAGGGTTAAGAATGGAACTCTAATATGAAAAAGACTTGTGAGGCTCTTCTGTTGCTTCTTTTACACTCATAGGCACTGATCACTTTAATCAAAGATAAGACATCTTGCTTAAAACAATTAACCTTGACAATAGAGGTATAAGCACAACATTAAATTGTAAACGTGTTCATTTTCTTCTTCCCTGCCACACGTATTGGATAATAGAAACAAGAAAAGGAGGTGGAAGATGATTCCAAGCAATTTCAGGGCATTATTATAAAGTGAGGCTGGTGAGATTTTTGTCTTTTTGACAAATTGAAGGAAGCCGGCAGAACAAATCTTGTTTCAGGAGTGCGTTTTCACTTAGCGGTCCTCTCAGTGCAAATGCATTACCCCTAGAAAGAAAAATCAAAGTTCTTCTGCTGCCAAAGATAAAATGACAAATTTGGCTCCTAGCAATACATTCTTGACAGCTACTAGAGTTCCAGGAAAAGAAAACAAGAAAATTAAATTTGACAGAAATGAAAAGGAGAAAAAAAGAAAGAATTTTTTCCACTTAGCATCCCGATGCCTTTGAAGGGATTTCAGGGCAATTCAATAACAGACCACTTAGGCATCTCCCCCATTTTACCCAAAGACAGAAGTGTTATTTTAATGCAGCTGCCACCCTATAGACAACAGGTGGTGTCTACACGTTTAGTCCACGGATTGATTGCATGATGAATTACTCAAGACAACCTGAGAACAAACGTGAGGAACAACCTGCCTGGAAATGAATTGTGCAGCTTTTCATGAGCCCTCGTTTCTGTACTCAATAAGGCACATCCATGAAAGTCTTGCAAAAGCCTGTTCTCCAGTCTGAGCTTCCGACTGAGAAGCTTGTCTATTTCCTGTTTGGAGAGGTGTGCTATCCAGGATGGTAGTGGCTATTTAAATTTAAATTAATTTAAATTAGTTATTTAAGTCAATTATTTAAAATAATTAGTTGATTTGACTTAAAATTAAATGAAATTAAAAGTCAGCTCTTCAGTTGTACTAGCCACGTTTCAAGTGGTCGTAGCCACATGTGGGTGGTGCTACCATTTAGGACAGCACAAACACATAACATGGCCGTCATGGCAGAAAGTCTTATTCGTTGAGTTATCCCTGAGCTCAGGACACTGTAGGTTGATAGTGAAGGGTGGGAACTGGGAGAGGTGGTACAAAAGGAATGCACTTGGCAAGGAGGGGTTGCAAGGGACTTCTATGAACAATGAGAGGGGGAGTCAAGAAATAATTGCTGATTGCCTCCTCCGTGAGCACCAAACCTGAGAGAAACAAAGATAAATAAATGAGATGTGGTTCCTGTTCTCAGGAACTTCAGAGTAGGACAAAAGAAACAAATACACATGTTAATACAGGTTACAGTATCAAAGGGACATATCATGAGAGAGCTATGGGGGTGCTCAAGGAGTTATTAATGGAAGTTAAAAATAAAAATATTTGGATGGCTGAAGGGTGGAAGAAAAAAGAGACCACAGGGTAGGAGAGGACCCCAGAAGGGAAATAACAGGGATTGGAGAGAAATGTCAGAGTAGAATTGTTGATAAACACAATCCCAGTATGGAGCAGGGCTGGCAGAGGATACAGATTCCCAACATCACCGAACACCATTTTTTATTAGTCTCCCACCAATATGTTTTGGAAGATGTTTATCATTATTACCCAAAATGATAGAACAGGCGTGTGCTTTGGAGTCAGAAAGAATTGGGTTCAAATCCTAGTTCAACTACTTGCCAGCTGTGCGACCTTAAGCAACTTATCTAACCTCTCTGAGTCTGTTTTCTTCCTCATCCACAGAAATGCGGATTATAACAGCTATTTCTAAGTCTGTCTTGAGGATTAAATGAAATAGTGTATGTGAAAGTGCTTAACAGAGTGCCTGGCACATAGTAGATACTTCACAGGAGTTAGTTTCCCTTCCCTTTCCTGAAGGCAGTGGCTAAGCCTACAGGCTTCAGGGGCAGACTGCTTGGTTCAACTCCCGACTCTGCCTCAGGAGGGTCTGTGATATCTGGCACGTTGTATTCCAAGAGAGGCATTCCCAATGACTGGTGAGCATGGACATGTTACAGCTGAAGCCTGAGCATACCACTTTTTGCAGCAGAAATGGGAGCTATTGGCAAAATCACTTGGTAAGAATCCATTCACACTTCCTATGTTAAGGATGAACGCTTGCCAGTTCATTTCATAGTACCAATTTGAGAACCGTGGTAATGAATATTGCAGCAACCACTCAAACCATCAGAGGAGTAAAAAGATTGGAGTAGAGTTCTGCTTTATTTACACTTGTAGGGTCAGCTCTGTTTTAATCTACGTTGGTTTTAATCTGTTATGAGATACCTCATAACATTTCCTATGGGTTTACACTTTTGAAACTAAATCACATACATGTTGGGCTTATGGCGTTCTCTCTTCTATAACAGATCATCTGCTTCCTTACCATTTATTTTATCTCCCAAACCAATGTGTAAGGTTTTTGAAAGCAGGAGCTGAGTATATGTTCTTTGTATCCCACGTGCTACCTAGCGCAGTCCTGCACTTGTCGTAGAAGGAAGGGAGGGAGAGAAGGGAAGACGGGAGGAGCTTGCGTTAGTGTGAGAAATCTGAAATAAACATATATTTGACAATAAAATGACCATCCTGAGTAAGACTCAAACGGCCCATTATAATGTAATATTTGGTGTCTGATCATGTTGGGAGCACATCAAGTGCTGTGTTGTGGAAGACTCTGGTCCTTCTTCATGTCAATCTCAAATACTCAAAACTGTACCCTAGAAATACGTTAGAAAAACTCTTCCAGGTTCTGCAACCATTACTTGTTCTAAATTTCTTTTTTTTTTTTTTTTGGAGGAAGATTAACCCTGAGCTAACATCTGCCGCCAATCCTCCTCCTTTTGCTGAGGAAGACTGGCCCTGAGCTAACATCCGTGCCCATCTTCCTCTAGTTTATATGTAGGACGTCTGCCACGGCATGGCTTGCCAAGCAGTGCCATGTCTGCACCTGGGATTCGAATGGGCAGACCCCAGGCCACCGAAGCAGGATGTGCACACTTAATCACTGCGTCACTGGGCTGGCCCCTGTTCTAAATTATTTTAAAGAGATATATTAAATTCTTTCTCACATTTTATGTTTTTTAAAATAGTACATGAATTCATTCTCTTGTAAAAGATTTGAGTGATAGGGAAATGTACAGAGTAAACCATGGAAGTAGGCTTCACTTCCTTATCTCACTCCCTATACCCCTGACAGCACTGTTAACTATATGTGCATTTCCCTGAAGCAATTTATACTTTATGCCTGTACCATGCTTTGGGTTACTGAATTCCTTCTAGATCGAAGATTTCATGATTTTATAATTAAAGGGGCCATTAGGGGCCGGCCCAGTGATGTAGCAGTTAAGTTCACTGCTCGGATTCCACAGCCCAGGGTTCGTGGTTCACATCCTAGGTGCAGACCTATGCACTGCTTATCAAGCCATGCTGTGGCAGTGTCCCACATATAAAATGGAGGAAGATGGACACAAATGTTAGCTCAGGGCCAGTCTTCCTCAGCAAAAAGAGGAAGATTGGACTCAGATATTAGCTCAGGGATAATCTTCCTCAAAAAAAAGAAGGGACCATTAGATATATTCATTCATCTAATAAATATTTACTGGGGATCTACTCTGGGCTAGGGGAAAGTAGTGGTGGGTTAAACATACAGTGCTGCCTTCTCTTACTATCGACATAGAGATTCCAAGAACTCTCCTTTGAAAGGGCATTTGTGAGGAGGTGTTGGGTGGAAGCTAGATGGCAGGAACTTGAGGGGTGGACGGGAAGGAGGACTGGAACCCATACTATTGTGCTTCTGTGAAATTTGGCTGTGGAAGAAAGGCTTGTGAGGAGGTTGCAGCTTATGGAAGTAGCAGGGGCTAGGAAAGACTCCTTTAACATGGGAAGAACCTGTAAATTCACATAAGAAATATTTTTGTACACCTACCATGGCCAGCCACCAGGCATACATTCCACAGGAGTATAAGCATGTACACTTATGTTCATTCAACAAGTGTGTGATGAGTTCCTTCACACTTGGCTGGACTACCATGGAGTGTGTAAGTGTGTGTAAAATAACCACTGCCCATTTATGAGCACCACTGCCATGTTGGAAGGCAAAAGTGAGGGGAAAATCAAGCCTAGTGTGAGAAGAGTTGATTAAGGGGGCCAGTTCCAGAGAGATGCTAGGAGGATGACTTCCGTGACCAGGTGGGAAGATTTATTTTGGAACAGTTGAAGGACTTCTTTTCTTCTCGTAGGAGAGAATGACGAATTGGTACAAATTTTTTATAAAGTAACTGGGAAAAATACATCAAAAGCCTTAAAAATGTTCAACCCCTTGACCCAGTAATTCTTCTTCTAGAAATCTTCTCTAAGGAAATCATCAGTACATGGTCAAAAATGAGAAGCATATTGTGTTGGTTATAGAATATGGACTCTAGGTTCAAATCCTAGCCACCCCACTTACTAATTATATTACCTTGAGCAGATTCCTTAACTTCACTTTCCTCAAGTTAAAATAGGTGTAATAGTATTTATCTATAAGATTATCGTGAGGCTTAAGTGAATCAATATGTAAAACATTTGACACTTGGTAAGCACAAAAATGTTAAAGATTTATCATTGAAACAAAAGAAGATGGTAGCAACAATGTGTGGTTTATATAAGTGGAGGACAGCCATACAAAGTGCAGCAGAAACTGCTAGTTGACCCTCAATATCTGTCTTCTCCTTCTAAAGTACTAGTAGGAAACCTGGTTTTTAGCTAGACTAAAAACTACATTTCCCATCCTTCCTTGCAGCTAGTTATGGCCATATGACTATGTCTGGCCAATGGAACATGAGCAGAAGTCATAGGTATACTTCCTGGGTTGTGTCCTTAAAGATTAGGGGTGTGTCTTCCCCACTTCTTTTCCCCCTTTCTGATTTTCACATGAACTTGGTGGTGAGACATCTTGGAACTCGCAGTTGAGGGCCACACCTGGGGATGGCAGAGCAATACAATAAAGGAACCCGAGCCTCTGACAACTTCACAGGGCAGAGCCACCACTCTGGCCCACATTATCACAGCAGAGAAACAAATTTCTGTCTTGTTTAAGTCACTATTATTTTGTGTCTCTTTCACACCAGCTAAACCTATTTCCTTTTAGCACAAGGAAATATTATGCAACTATTTTAAATGATGCTTTAAGAAGTAATTTGAATGTCATGAAAGAATGTTTATGATATTTTAGGTGGAAAAAACTGATACTAAATTGTATACATAATATGATTTCAGAAATTTTTTTCAAAAAATTCAGGGTTAAAAGCACTGGGAAGAACTTTGCCAAAATAGAATTATGTTTGGATATTTTTCTTCTCCTTGTCTATACTTTTCCAAATTTTCTGCAGTGTGCATCCAATAAGTTGATAATCAAGAGAAGATAAAGTATAAAAATTCTAGCCACCTATATTTCAAGAAAAAGCTTCCCCAGCTGCCAGGAATACCCCTTCCTCTGCTGCACTCATGAGTCATTTTGTTCCTGCCCCTGTTAGACTTTAAGCAAGCACTGTGTCATGTATAACTGTGTCACACAGAATTTTACCTCTAGTAGACACTACATAAGTATTTGATGGATAACTCATCACAATTAGAAAGGTAGAGATGTTTATAAATACAGCTAACTTAGAGGAATAGCTTGGCTGCTTTATTTATACATTACCTGTATTACAAGCAAATTAGTCACAATCTATTGTTTGTAGTTTATCTTCCAATATTCAACTTAAGAACAATACAAAATTTATTGTAGCTGCATTTGAGTTTTACACGTATTTTCTTTCTTAATATTAACCACCACCCTGCTAAGCAGGTGTTATTATCCCCGTTTTACAGATTTCAAAATTGAGGCTCAGAGAGGTTATCTGCCCCAGATCACAGAACCAGCAAGTGATAGGGCTGAGATTGTAAGCTAGGTATTTCTGACTTCACCACATTATCCTACCTAACATCTTTTTATCCCAACATTTATTTTAGTGTATCCTTTTAACCTTTTAACCTCACGATAGCAGTAGTAGTAATAGATAACACTAATTATGCAGTGTGTACTAAACACCAAACAATTTCTAAATTTTATATATATACACACACACACATATACTCTTTTAATCCTCACAATAATCTACATAAGTATTTTTAGTGTACTATATTTCCTTTTTTATTAACTAGCTGTAAGTTGAAAAAGGAACACATGCCCCAGTCTATTCATGAGAAAAACATCAGACAAATCCCAATTAAGAGACATTGTACTGACTGGTAGCCTGTACTGACCAGTACTCTGCAGAACCGTCAAGGTCATCAAAAACAAGGAAGGTCTGAGAAACTGTCACAGCCAAGAGGAGACTAAAGAGATGTGACAACTAAATGCCATGTGGTGTCCTGGATGGGATCTTGGAACAGAAAAAGGACATTAGGAAAAAAATAAGGAAATTCGAATAAAGTATGGACTTCAGTTAATAATAATGTATCGATATTGGTTCATTGTGAAAAATGTACCATACTAAGATAAGATGCTAATAATAGGGGAAACTGGGTGTAGGAATATGGGAACTTTCTGCACTATCTTTGCAATTTTTCTGTAAATCTAAAATTACCCTAGAATTAAAAGTTTATTTTTTTAGAAAAAGAAATACATGCATTTGAAAAAATTTCAAATGAAATCAGAGTGTATGAAATGAACAGTAAGTCTGCCTCTTACTTTAGACTCATTTTCTTGGTTCCCCTTCCAAGAGGCAACCATGGCTGCCAGTTTCTTGTGTCTCCTTCTCTACACACACACATAGGCACGGACGTATTTTTCAGCAGAGAGACCGATATTGATGACTTAAGAATCTAACTCACTAGGTTCGAGTCAAGTCAGTCTATCAGTTTCCTATGGCAGCTGTAACAAATTATCACAAATGTGGAGACTTAAAACAATGCAATTTGTTCTCTCACGGTTCTGGAGGTGAGGAGTCTGAAATCAGTATCATTGGGCCAATGTTAAGGTGTCAGCAGTGCCACGCTCCCCCCCAAGGCTCTAGAGGAGATGCTGTTCTGCTAGCCTTTCTTGGCTTGTGACCACACCCCTCCAGCCTGCCTCTGTGCTCACATTGCCATCTCCTCTTCCATGTAAATCAAGTTTCCCTCTTAAAAGGATTATACTGTGATTACACAGGGTCTGCTGGATAATCTGGGATAATCCCTCCAATTCAAGGTCCTTAACTCAATCATACCTGCAAAGAACTTTTCAAAAGAAGGAAATACTCACAGGTTCCCAGGATTAGGATCTGATATTGTTGGGGGCTGTTATTTAGCCCACTACAGTAAGTTGGGTTTTTTTTAACATTAAAGATTTCATTCAGCAATTAATGACAAGAACAAGAACGAAACTGCTGTCCAGACCTTATTCATGTTAATCAAACTAAGAAAGGCTAGTATTCCAATGAATCTCTAACATCCCTCATCCCTCTCCTTCTAAATGACATAATTATATTCCCCTTTAGATCATCTTAAAAGATGTGGGAGGCGCCGGCCCTGTGGCCTAGTGGTTAAGTTTGCTCCGTTTTGGTGGCCCAGGGTTTCGCCAGTTCAAGTCTTGGGCACGGACATGGCACCGCTCATCGGGCCATGCTGAGGTGGCATCCCACATGCCACAACTAGAAGAACGCACAACTGAAAATACAGAACTATGTACGGGGGCTTTGGGGAGAAAAAGGAAAAATAAAATCTTTAAAAAGAAAAAGTTGTGGGATAGTCTCAAGTAATGCACAGCTGGTAACTTAAATTCAGCGCCTCAAGATACTGTTTTTAATTTTCCTTTCCATCTTCTCTTTCACAAGAGTAACTTAACTCCCAGTGCTACCAGCCCCTTCCATCCTGTTGCATCAGTTTTCAACTGTAGTTGTTCCAGCCTCATTGTCAGAGCAACGTGATGAAAGACCTTTCGGCATCTGATGCAAGACTGTGCTCCCTCGGTGCCCTCATGCCCCAACAAGCTGGCTCTGTGCCCCTGTGTGAGAACTGGGCTGCCTGACCGGGGAACATCTGCAAGTCCCCAGAGCCCCAGATTCTGATTTTGAAAGTAACCTGCCGGGCTTTACCTGGGAAGCAGAAGAACTCTGGAGAACAGTGCACACAGGTGGGTTCACAAGACAGTGAGGAAGGTAGGAAGGTGCTGTGCACTCCAGGAGGAGGAAAAAACCAAAACAAGAATCCCAGCCTCCACTGACCTGCCATCCTCTCCTGATTCATTTGCTCCAACCCAAAACGTCAGACCTTCCTGAGACAGCCTGGAACATCTTGCCTGCGGAATATCCAGTACAGAGACTTGGTACTTGTTTTCTCACGTGATTAAGCATTGAAAATGATGGTTAATATTGAGCCTATCAGAAGTTGAGTTCAGAACTTAGCACTTTCTTACATTTTAGGCTGTTAATCCCTGCTCAATCTCCCCAGTGTTTGTTTTACTGCAGGGAAGGAAGCAGTTAAATTTCAGTCTGAAACAAGGGCTCCCAGTACTTTCATTTACCACCAGTAATTACTGCTCAGGGAAAGGATTAAAAAAACATATAAAGCATAACTCCAATTCCCCATAGGCTGCCTGCTAGTTCCTTTCTGTAGCCGGCATCGTATTTACCAATATGTTTTAAGCCAAGCATGAAAAAGTCAAGAATACCAATAACTTTGTTATCTGGCGTGCTGACAAAAGGACATAATGGAACCATTAAATACCGTGTCTGACCGAGCTCATTACACAAATATGCCCATCCTCCTGGAGGGCTATTGGGAGGAACGAGTGAGGTAATGTATCCAGGGTGCTTCACACAGCGCCTGGCAAGTGGTAAAGGCTTGATACATAGCAGCTATCGCTATTATTAGTACAACGGCGGGGCCCCCATGGAAACTCCATCCAGGATTAGGCAAAACGAGGAGAAGAAATAAGGAGGAATGCACAGTAAGAGGCAGAGAGGGAGAGAAAATGAGAGACCGAGAATCTGACAGACAAGTTTTACAAGTTTTCCTCAGGATAACTTCTATCCTAGATCCACAATGCAAAATGACCTTTTTTTCTGATTATGCGATGCTGCCAATTGAGCTAAAATTGTATACTTTTTATTTACATCAGAAAACATTTTCCAAGATTGGAAATTCAGTTAGCTATCTTTAGCTTCTTTCTTTTTTTCTTTTTTCCAAAAATGAAAGACCCTGGTGATCATTTTTTCCACCTACACAGTCCCGAGATTGCATCCTGGTGTGTCATAGTTTCGTAGACCATTTACCTATCTGGAATCTCTGGAAAATGTGCCTGATTGGGTAAAGCTCCTCTCTTCTGACCCAGGTGACCAAGACCTCCCTTGATCAACATAGTGAAGTAAGTGACATGTGCACCATCCCCTCTGCCCTTTCGGTGTAGAGGAGTAAAGTGCACAGCTGACATTCATCACCAATCTCTCAATGGGGAGAGGGAACTCAGTGTTACTATTCTATGCACTTGTTTGTGTCCTGTTTTAGTCCATGGAGGATTTGAAGAGCTTTTCAACAAGAACACATATAATATTATGACATGATATAAATTAGAATAAAGTATCAGCAGCAGGGACAATATAAATAAAAATAGAAAGTCGAGACTGAGGAAAGCCCATGACAAAGCTTACATAAGGCCTATAATTGTGCCTCAAATTTAGCTATAGAGAGAAGTTTCCAGGCAGCCAGAGCAGCAACCTAGGAGCCAGGACCCAGGAGGCCAACCTCAGGTCCAGAGAGGAGGGAGAAGCAGGAGCCACTGGCATCACAAGGACTGTAGAGCCAGAGTGCACAAAAGGGCAAGGCTGAACGCCTGTCTGTCTGGACCAGGGGGCAGCCAGTGAGCTAGAGACACCCAACTTTGTTCCAATTATTGCAACCTAACTCCACCCCATCCCCATTTAGCGTGGCCCCAGGGAGACACAGATTACTAGTTTCCAGTTAAGGACCCAGTGTGTAGATGGTGTGAGATGCTGGTTCAGAATGGATCCAGATGTCTTTGAAACCGGATGAGCAAATGGTAAAGTGAGCATCTGCAAGGAACCCGTGGACAAAGCCACGAATTTCCTCGAGATACAGGGTCCATTCTAGCATGGCAACAAATAAATGCTACGGTTGTGGAATTCTATACCATGGATCATGCACTGATACTCTTGGCATGGAGTGTGCTTAAAGCAGGTGTTACCAATCATTCACCAAGGTCAAAAAAAAAAAAATCTCAGCAATATCCTCATGAGCAACAGCTTCCCAGTGACCCCGCCTGGATGAAGTAGCTGCACAATGTGCCCCTAGAGGACCTATATGAACTAGCCTGCAGCAGTGGTTACTAGATATGAAGCAATAAATTTTGGGGGACATCTGCCAAAAGAGTAATTTTCATTTTAGGATGGTTACTATCAAATGGCTCTTAAAAGGAGAAAAATGATCAGCCTGTTTGTGGTAGGGCCCTCCTGGTTCCTAACAAGAGCAAACTGGAAGGTTTGCATGTTTGTATTTTCCTGTTATCTACAGCCAGGCTTCCAGATGGTTGCAAAGAAGTTTTGGTCATTGAAATGTAATTTTTCAAATAGGTGAGAAGTGGCAAGACTATACAATCTCAAAGTATTATTAATTTCTTAGCAATCCATTCTGGCTAACCCTGCATTTTACAGACATATGAATATACAGGGTACCAGGCTTCCCACGATGTCTGAATTAATAGTCTAGAAGTTTTTAAGTGCCTTGGCCTCTCCAATTGCCTCTTCTGATTCAAAAAATGTGGAGAAGGAATCCCTAGGGTGTCTCTTCCCCAGGGCCCTCATCCCTTATTTCCTTATGATAAGCAGAGTAATGGCTCCCCAAAGATATCCACAGCCTAACCTCCAGAACCTGTGAGTATGTTAGGTTACACAGCAAGGAGGAATTAAAGTTGAATGTGGAATTAAGCTGCTAATCAATTGACCTTGAGATGGGAAGATTAACCTGGATTATCCCAGTGGACCCAAGGTAATCAGAGGGTCCTTAAAAGCGGAAGAGGGAGGCAGAAGAGTCAAAACCAGAGAGATGGCGTTATGAGAAAGACTTGACCAGCCTTTGATGGCTTTGAAGAAGGAAGGGGGCCAAGAACGAAGGAATGCAGTTAACCTCTAGAGGCTGGAAAAGGCAAGAAAACAGGTTCTCCCCTGGAGTCTCCAGGAAGGAACCCAGCCCTGCAGACACCTTGATTTTAGCCCAATGAGACCCATTTTGGACTTCTGGCTGCGAGATGGTAAAACTGCTAGTTTACTAGCACAGGTGTGCCTTGCTTAACGACAGGGAAACGTTCTGAGATATGCAGCGTTAGGCGATTTTGTCATTGCCTGAACATCACAGAGTGCACTTACACAAATCTAGATGGTATAGCCTACTACACACTTGGGCTATATGGTACTAATCTTACGGGACCACCGTCGTACATGCAGTCAGTCATTAACCACAACGTCGTTATGCAGCGCACGACTGTAATTTATTTCTCCCCAACTACAACTCACATGTAACCTGAGAATTCACCTCTCTCTCTCTTCCCAGGCTGCAGTGGTTCTCCAACCTTGGATACACATTGGAATCATCTGGGGAGCTTTCAAAAAACTGAATCCTGGGTAATACACCCAGAGATTCTGATTTAATTGGTCTGGAGACAGCCCAGGAATCAAGAATATTTTTAACTCCCCAGATGATTCTAATGTGTAGGTGAGTATGAGAGCCGCTGCCATGGAAGATGTGACATATGCCCTCATTAACCCCTCAGCGTCTTGATAGTTTTTGGTCTCATACTCTTCAGACCATAACTGTTTCCTATGAGAATTAAAGGCCAATGAAAGAGCAATAAAAGACATAAACTGGCATGTAATTTTTGATAGATTTCTCTCCAGAATAAATAGAGAGCATAATAAGCAGTGGTGGAGAAGCCAACCTGCACCTTGCTTGCCTCTCTTGTAAATATTGGCACAGGACAGTGGTCTCCTAAACTCCTATATTGATCAGGGTTTACTTGCAAAGAACAGAATCCAATGTAGCTAGTTTAAGGGGAAAAACACTTATTACAGGCTTACTGTAAAGGTTTCCTGAATTATTGGGAAAGCCGAAGAAATAGCCTCCAAGCCAAGCTTTCAGGAACAAAACGCCGCAATGCAGAAATGGGTCACCAAAGGAGCTTCTGCCTCTTCTGTGATCCGGAAGCAGCTGGCCCCAGAATCACATCGCACTGCTGTGACCAGGAAGCTGGTACACTGAGAAGTGGCCACATCATGAAGTTGCACCATACGTGCTCTGACACACACCAGCAGAAGGGAAGCCCCACACTCTGCCTCTTAGCACTCAAACCAACTGATTGCTAGACACTGGTATCTATCTTAATGCTGCCGCAGGAAAAAATTCCCTCCATGACAGCTTTCTAGAAAAAAGCCAGCACAGCAGATGTATAGCCTCCATTCCACTTCTGCCTTCTAAATCTTTCGCAAGTGTGTTTGATTGGCTCAGCTTAAATGCCATCCAAAATCTTAGCTGCAAGAGAGTCTGGATAAAATAATTTTTTTACTTTCTAACTTCTACAGATCAGGAAAGTTCACAGAAGAAAGATTGAATGGATATTGAGCACCGATCCACCATAGATGCCATAGACTGTTCCTCTGGCTATTCAACATCCATACTTACCTTCTGTCTATATTTAAACTTCCAAACAATATTAACATAACTGTCCCTGTGCTAAAAAAAACATGTACTCACCTGTCCTCAAAAGAGGAGACCCAAAGTTCCATACGAGTCCCTGGATTTTATCCTTGGGTGATATTCATTCCTTCTTTAATTCAGTCACAATTCTACCATGTATTCCATAATATACAAACTAACTTATAAAATTAACCACCATCAGTAGACCATTTATAAAATTGTAATGAAAAGGGAAAAGGAGGAAGGAAAATGGTTAATATATATAAAATATACATAACAGAGCAAGGAATAAATCATTGGTGGTTATGATGGTTCCAGTTTCAGTTGCAAGTCTATAGTTGGTATTTACAATTTTTTCCTCCCCAGCCTATTCCAGGTTACTTTTGCTCTCAGTCAGCATCATAGGTGGGCCAAGTTATTTAGCTGGTAGAGTCACCCAGATCTTTATTCCTAGTGGATCTGAACCCTTGGGGATCCTGGTTATATCAGATTTCTGTAGTCTTCTGTTAAAAGTTAATAAATTAAATACACACATTAAATATATAATTTAATAAAATTTTACCACTGAGGATGGCAGTACTATGAAATACCCCAGGGGATCCCCTGGCTTCTAAAAATACTTCTCCCTGCCCCCATTGTACAACAGCAATCCTATTTCCCCTTGATAACCAGGCTTAATCACCCAGTTGACACAGTAATGACCTCTCTTTTGCCTGTTGGTTCATTTGCATGAGGTGCCCAAAGTGGTGAGTGGCAATCTCAAATTGCAGTTTAACAAGACAAATTGATATCATGTGCCTCCTGATGTTTTGGTTGAGGACACAACATTAGTTATGTGGTATTCCTGCCAAAAGTGCACAAATGGAATCTAATCACAAGAAAACAATCTGGAGAAAGAGGCTTACAGACATCCACAAAACTGGTCAATGCATCCAATTTATATTTCAGTAACTTCTCCTCAAAACATGCCCTATTCTGAACAAACACATTGGTCACATATATCCTCCTATTTTGTGCCCATCCTAAGAGTTCCATTCATATACCTCTTCCCCAGTCCTTCTTGACACCAGTCCTCCAATCTTTTTCCTTCCAAATCTCTGGCCATCCAGCTAAGCCAGTGCCCATTAGCCATTACCGATGAATCTATGTTGACCTGGACCTGTAAACATCTTTATTTTCAAGCAACATGGACAAGTTCTTCCCTTTGAGAGGTTTTCTTTCCCTACTGTCCTTCAAGATCACCACTGACTGGGCTGGAATGCTACAGAAGTTGACTTCCAACTGACCCAAGTATATCATACGGATGTATCCATAAACCAGGCTTGATTTTTTCTTTCTCAGGTGACTCATTCATTGGGGCCCAAGAATCTATAGGTATTGACTGAGGGCGAGGGCAATGCAGGAGTAGGTGATGCCCTGGGAGTGTTAGCCCTCTGTTCGTGCAATGTATTTGTGCCTTCAAGACCACTTAATGATGAAGTATTGAAGAATGGAGCTGAGAAGACCTATTTTTATAGCTTGGCAAATCAGATAACACTCAGCTCAGGATGGACAGCTCAGGTCACGTGGTCACTTGGTGTTCCATGAGAAGTAAGCCAGGCCTATTTCTCATAGGGAGAATAATCAACTTACAAATAGGGCATGACTTTGCTCCAAAACCCTTGGGACATGTACTATAATACTCTTATAAAGGCTTACTACAGGCTCTGTGCACCATCTTCATCTGATAACAATACTCAAGTCATGTGAGATAATAGAAAATATACATATTAGTCCCTGCCCCTGACTCCTGGCACAGAGCTCCTAAAACCTTTGTAAATTCCTAAGTGATAAGAGCACCAGGAGTAGCTTTTGTTCTAAAGAGGTGACTCCAGGTGGGCTCCTGGATGGTTCCTGGATAGGGGCTGGTCATCAGAAAGACCAAGCCATGATTAGAAGCTTGGAATTTTCAGTACCCCCAACTTCTCCAAAGAGGGGAGAGGGGCTGGAAATGGAGTTAATAATTGATCATGCCTATGTGAGGAAGCTTCCTTAAAAGTCCCAATAGTACAGGATTCGGAGAGCTTCCAGGCTGGGGGATGCACCCCAACTCCACGGGGACCGAAGCTCCTGCGCTCAGGACCCTCCAAGATCTCACCCTATGTATCTCTTCATTTGGCTCTTCATCTGTGTCCTTTAGCATATCCTTTAATAAACTAGTAAGCATAAATAAATGTGTCCCTGAGTTCTGTGAGCCACTCTAGCAAAATTAATTGAGTGCAAGGAGTGGGTCATTGGAACCTCCAATCTATAGCCAGTTGGTCAGAAGCACAGATGACAACCTTGGCTTGTGACTGACGTCTGAAGTTGGGGTGAGGGGAGCAGTCTTGTGGGACTGTGCTACTGTGCTGTCAATCTGTGGGACCTGACACTATCTCTAGGCATATAGTGTCAGAATTGAGTTAAATTGTAGGGCACCCAGCTGGTGTCACAGAGAATTGCTTGCTGTGGTCAAAAATCTCCACACATTTGGTAACCAGAAGTGTCAGAAGTGAAGTGTCCACGTAAAAGTAAAGGAGACTTACAAGGAAGAAACACACAGTCGGAAAGAACTGGGTTCTTCCCTACACCCAGCCATCACTTTACAAGTCACCACTAGATCAGCTGGATTATTAGGGCAAGTGGCAGCACTGCTTGCACTGCAGCCTGAACCATCTGAAAAGCCTTTTCATGCTCTGGGCCCCACACAAAGCTGGCAGCCTTACAAGTTACTCAGTAAATGAGTCTGAGCATCACACGTAAGTGTGGTACACGCTGTCTCCAAAAGCCAGAAGAAACCTGCCAAGCTTGTGCCTCTTTCTTAGCAGAAGTTCCAACAACTAGTCTTTCACTTTATTTTTTTTTTTTAAAGATTGGCACCTGAGCTAACATCTGTTGCCAATCTTCTTTTTTTCCCTTCTTCTCCCCAAAGCTCCCCAGTACATAGTTATATATTCTAGCTGTAGGTCCTTCTGGTTGTGCTATGTGGATGCCACCTCAGTATGGCCTGATGAGTGGTGCCACGTCAGCGCCAGGGATCCGAACCAGCGAACCTCTGGGCCGCCGAAGCAGAGTGCACGAACTTAACCACTCTGCCATGGAGCCGGACCCCTAGTCTTTCACTTTAGATGAGATATCCCAAAATGCTCCAGACCACTGGCCTTCCATAAACTTTACTGAGGTGACAGACCCTTATATTTTTATGATTTTTAAAATATCCTCTGTCATTTGTGCATCTTACCAAGAACACATGCTACTTCCTTTTCACCAGGCCCAATTGAACGTTGTCATCAATAGAGTGGAGCAGTATGACGTTCTATAGCATGGTGTGATGATCAACGCCCCTAAAAACTAAAATATGACTGAGAATCTGATAGATGACATAGCCCAGAGATAAGATAGGGAATGTGTATTACTGTCTTTGTGAGGTAAAGACAACTAATTCTAGGGGTCTGTACTTACTAGAAAGAAAAAAAAGTATTTGCCAAATTTATAGGTCCATACCAGGTGCTAGAAACTGTGTTAATTTGACGTGTGGGACAGCAAATACAATTGGAGTCCCCAACTGATTAAGTTTACAGTAATCCACTGTCATTCTCCAAGACCCACAGTTTTTCTGTAGAGGCCAAACAGGTGAGTTAAATGTAGATGTGAGAAGAATCACCATCGTTGCACCTTTTTGAAGCCTCCTATGACGGCACTAATCTCTGTGGTTTCCTCAGGGTTGCAGCACTGTTTTGGTTTACTGCTTTGTAGGAGTAGTTCCAGCTTCCACTTGACCCTTCATAGTTAACAGCCTTTACTCCACAAAGCCAACGTGGCAATTCTCTAGTTGCTGAAATGTCTACTCCAGCTATGCATTTAAGAGTAAGGGAAATAATTACAAGAGGGCTTCACAAACCCCACTGAGACCACTGAGAGAGAAACTCAGACCCAAATTCCATTTGTCACCTCCAGAGAACAACAGCAGTATTTTGAGTCTTAGGGGATTAATGTCAGTGAAAGCTAGAATCCAGTAAGCCCTCAAAAGTCTTGGTGGTTCTCTTTTCCCAGTGCAGAGTTCACTTATTAAATAGCTGCAGGTTTCTTTGAGGAAGGCTAGGAGGAAGATTTATAGGCATTTTCTTGATAGGATCTCAGGATCCTGATCTCCCCTTCATTCAATGGCTCTGGGTTTATAAACTGGTCTGGAAATTGAGGGAAGGCCTCTGACTCAAGGTTGGGCCTATGCTTTCCAAATCTACAGTATTTTTTACTATGTATATATCAAGTGGCTATAGACCAGTCATTTATTCATTCCTATAAGCCCCATGATCAATTAACTACCAGCAAATATCAGATTGCCACTCTGGCTCTGCTCCCAGAAGCTGCTTCCGCCTTGTTTCTGGCATTTAAGTATTGCTACTTGTTCTCTGCCACTCCAAGATCTCAACAGATTCATTGCAATCAAAATGTCCATTTTCTTCACCTCTGACTCATAGAGGACTCTACTGCAATGCTTTTCAAGGACGTATTTCTCTAAATTTTGTTTCTCAATCCTCTGAGCCCCCTTGGTGTGTTACTGGGTCATATGTGAAATACATACTTCAATAGTCCTGTTCCCTAAGTGTTTGGATTCCTCCCCCTACCTTATACTATGAAACCTCAGATTCCTTCCACCAGGTGACCACTGAGTACCATTTCCAGTCAATCAGCCAGACCAAGAGTTACAACCATTCCCAGCTGTACCAACTAAAACAATGAGTCCAGAATCTCTGGAAAAGGCACCCACACCAATGAATTAAGCCAGATTTAAAACTATGTTTCTTCCTTTCTGGCCTAGATTCTCATAATCCATTCCCACACCATTCCCTAGGTTTTTGCTAATATAAATAAGCAAACTCTTGCGATTCCTTGGGGTATAAAACTTTGCCTTATAAGATAGACATTGTACTTTTCTTTCTGGGGACATGCTGGCATTTGATTCTAGTTACAGATCTAGAACAATAAGTGGTGGCAAATGGAAGCAGGAGAAAAATTGACATCCCTTGCAAGGAAACTTTCTCAGCAAGGTCATTACAGAGTATCTAGGCAAGGCTGGACCAGCCTTATCAGACAGGAGGTGGAGATGCTTCTACTGGCAACAGAGGTTCAATGGAGTTTCGGGGATCTTGGTACTCAGGTTCAACTGAACCCACCCAAATGGTCCCAGGTCTCAGGATTCTACTCTTCCCCAATCAACACTCAGACTTTTGCATAAGAGACCTAGTGAGTCTACGAGCTCAGACTATCTTTTAATCATCAATCTACAGGATCAGATGGCATTTGATGTTAGAATGTATCAGTCCTGCAGCTACATGAAATAAATGATTCTTCTAGAAGTTCATAGGAGCTCTTGGCTCCTCTGATCATGCCTCATGCCACGAATTTTACAATCTTGAGCACATTATTTTCTTTCTTTAAGTTCTCTAATGTAGGTAGAAACAGCCACCCAACTCCACAGTGCTTGTATTCCTTATTCTCACGTAATAGTCAGGAGACACTCAGTCCACCAAAGCCTTGCCTTCACTGGGCACTTCATTTCAAGTGACCAATATTTTGAGTAACTATTTCACACTCCATGTCATGCACTACGAGTATGCCATATCCTAATGCTAACATAATCATTGCTCCTTTCAAATCTAATCAAGTCAGAAAAAACAAATCCAGTTTCCCAATTTCTTTAGAGTCTGTTGCCTATAACTCTCCTGTAGTCACGGACAAGGTTTAACTGCAGAGAACATAAGCCTTTCTAGCAAGTCGAAGCATGAACGGATTTATTATAGGGTATTAAAAAGCTCACTGAATCATTGAGAGAGCCAAGGAAACAGACTTAGGTTATGATTTCAGAAATGACTCCCAAAGCCACATAGTAGAACTGGGTCACCAAGGCAGCTCTTGGTTATCCCAAGACTAGGAAACTGCCACCTCCTAAACAATATGACTGCCAAAGTCAGGAAGCCACCACAGTGTGGAGGCCCTCATGGACAGGAAGCTGGCTCCACACCAAACCAGACATGCTTTACTCCTCACCTGCAGAATGGGTTCCCTGAGACCTGTCTTTTGACACCCACAAACTTCTGCTAGTGCTGCTGCAGAAAATACAAATACCTCCACAACTAAACTTTAAAAAAAAAAAAAAAAAGCAGAAGCAGCAAAAGCATGGCCTGTGCCTCATATCTGCCTTCTGAAACTTGCACCAGTGCAACGTAATGGCTGGACTTAAATCGCATCCACAGCCCTGAGAGCAGGGGAGTCTGGGAAATGTGGTATTTGGCTTTCCAGCCACTACAGTGCAGGAAGGTATATTAGAAGGTAGGTGGAGTGGACATTGGGGGCAGATCTACCAAACCCATCACAAACCCCCAATCCTGAGTTCTAGTCTTACGCTCTGACAAAGAACCTACGTAGATGTAACTCTGTTTGCAATCAATGAGTCCACCATTTACACTTCTTTGTATTCCCCACAAACTTGTGTAATCTCTTGACAGTTACAGGTAAACTATAAATTCCAATTGATTGAATGATTGGTTTAGAATATATTATAACAGAGAAAGGCATTTATTTTTATTTTTCTGACTCATTGCTAGAAGTCACTGGGAAATGGCTTCTCCACACAGCTGCAACACAAAATATTTGCTATTTATCTTGATGAGACCCCAGAGGGTCTTCTGAATCATCTGAGTAACAGTAAGCTATATTCGGTAGCATTGCAGATTGAAGTACGTTGTACAATTTACTCATTTCTGGAAACTGACAAAGGGAACCAAAACACTCTTTTTTTCCATTAACTTTAGAAAACAGAGAGTTTACTGTCTCAAGGCAAGGCACACTTTCATGGCCTCTTGCCTTGAAGTCAATAATGTGCCTTACAGAAGAGTCCCAGGAGGGATGAACAGGCTATCTTCTCCAAGATATCCCCTTTTTAGCTTGCATTTGGTTGTCTTGAAATTCAGAACATCTCTGGAGTAATCATTCTGCCTGAAACACTGAACATCTTTGTGAGTGTTTCTCAGAGGAACAACTGACCCCGAGAACTATAGCGCCCTCCTTGAAATACTGCTCTCGGCACCAAGACCCATTGATTTGGGGTATATAAATAGCCAGGTCACGTGGTGTGCCAGGTATTCGCCAGACCCTACACTTTGCATAGCCCACCAGCCTGCTCAGAATTTGGGAAGGCAAAGATCATCCTGTCCATTTCCCCGCCTTCAATCGGAACTTTGCAAAATCACTCTCAACCTACAAGAAACGGATTGTGACTTGAGAATGACATGCACTAAGTAGCTATTTTCTTCTCAAGCCAAGTTTACTCTGTTACTTCCTAAGCCAGTGGTTGAAAGAGAAAGGTAGCTAACGAAAGGTAAAAAGGTTCAGTTTCAGAAGTACCGAGGAGACCTCACCGAGGTCCATATGGGCCCCAGAAAATGGTATTTTAATAATTACTGTGTTTTACTGAAAAATTAAGGATTTAGGAGGCAGCCCCCACCCAGCATTGTGGCAGACATTAACATAAGCACACTGGATCTCTCTCCACAAACAAAAAAGGAAAGAAAGAAAATGGAGACAATTATTCTAGTAATTCAATATCCCCCTTCCTCCTGAATTACTGGAATAATTGCCTCAGTCTTTAATGAAGACTGGATTACAGCTTAATAGCTGCTCTGGGCTTGCACCTTAAGAGTATTCTTCAGGGTGGAGTAGTCTTCCATTCCCACATTCCTACTGCGAACTTTATGCTCCTTGGCAATGTATCCATAACCACCCTCGACCGTCTTTCATTAAACACACTCAAATGCATCTTCCTGTCTAACGCTAAATTCTCAAAGCTTGTCTATCAAGTAACACCAGGCCCCAGGGGCTACAGGCTAGGATGGAGGTTTATGGCTCCAACGGAAGGTATTTAATATGGCATTGTTTTTAAAGGAACCAAGGACAATTAGATGCCATTTCTACTCCTTTTTAAGAAGTCAAGGAAGGAGTAAGAGAAACCCCTGAGGATCTCATGCTAGAATCCTCTCTGGCCCTCAAGGCAAGCCCAGCTATGTCTCGTTGCTTCGTGACATCTGTCTGTCATTGTCTTCCAACTACCTCCCCAACACACACCAATGGGGGTTTCTGCATATTCTTGCCTTTCTGAATTAATTTTTGCATTTCATTCTCCCTGTTATAATCGTCCTACTCCAAACACACACACACACACACACACACACACACACACACACACACACACACGCAATGATCCTCTGTCATGACCCCAACGTAGTCAAAAGCAATGACTTCATTGCTAAATTGTGTAGGTTCCAATTGTGGCTCCACCATATACAAACTGTTGAGCAAGTTCTATGCCTCAATTTCTTAATCTGTAAAGATAATAATATCATCTACCACAAAAAGTTCTTTTTGAAAGTTAAATTATGAATGCTAATCAAGTGCTTAGAAAAACATCTGGCATAAGGTGGTACCCAGTGCACATTAGCTCTTATTATTTTGGGACATGACATCTGGGTGGGGTACTGAGTAATTACATCCCCTTCCTGTCCTAACAAACAATGAAGCACTAGATGCTGGCCACGCCCACAGCTCCTTTCAGAGGAAGGTGGCCATGGGTAGTCCTTTCTTCATGAAGATACTATAGCTGATGGTCATTGAAGCAAAATTGAGACCCCAGGCCAAAGGCAATACATGTGTATGTAAGAAGACCATGAGCAAGACCTGTTGCCAAGGAGATGACTTGAGATGCTACTTAAATGGAGCACTCCATATTGGGTGACAACCCAGCCTGATCAGAACTTCTCTCCTGGAAAGTTGGAATGTAAAAACACACAGAAAAGAAAGCAACAGAGGGCTGTTTGGAAGGAAATGAAACGATGACCAGATCACTAGCAGGGCTATGACAGTCTGAATGGCAGAGATTCACTGAGTTATCCATGAAGCCAGCTGAACAGCTAAGCCTGGGAAACAGAGGATTCAGTGATGGCATGGATGCTGAGGTAATTTCCCACATTTTTTTCCTTCTGGTGTATGTTTCTCTTAAAACCTATCTCCTAAGCAGTGATTTTCAAACTGTAGCATTAATAGTAACCTGTGAAATTTGTTAAAATGAAGATTCCTGGGCCCCTCCCTAGGGATTCTGATTCAGTAGAACTGGAATGGGGCCTCAGATAGGACCACTATTTGTGACCACACAGGCTATTTGCTGCATTCCTCTGGGGACACATTCACATTGACTGTGGTGGAACGCCTCCTGAGAGTTGTGCAATGCACAACCTGCCCAGCTAAATGTGGCAGCCATGAATACTTCTCATGTAAGTGGCTCCCAGTTCACACTTGGAAATACTGAAAGTAACATAGATATGTTCCTTTTTTCTTTTCTTTTTGCTGAGGAAGACTAGCCCTGAGTGAATGTCTGTTGTCAATCTTCCTCTTTTTTTGCTTGAGGAAGATTAGCTGTGAGCCAACATCTGTGCCAATCTTCCTCCACTTTATATGTGGGTCGCCACCACAGCATGGCTGACAAGTGGTGTACATCCATGCCTGGGATCCAAACCCACGAACCCAGGCTGCCAAAGCGTAGTACACCGAACTTAACCACTATGCCACTTTTTTGCCACCTAAAAGAATCCAGCAAATACTAGTTCCATAGTGATCCACTTCAGATCCTACTCACTGTTCATACCCAACTCGGGATCAGTGGCTGGGAAGGGCTGAAGCAGAGAGGGAAAAGGATAGGCAGAGAAAGGACCAGTGCATTTGTGTTTCATTATATACAGAAAACTTCAATAAGAAGCTGAAGTCTAGTCTAAATATATGTCCTTTCTGAGTGCTACTGGCTGTGAAGCAATTGGAATGAAACCAAATACAAAGAGTGCAGAATGAATTGCTGATGAAAACCTTACAACACCCTGAGGCACTGGCATCGTGCTCGAAGCTCCCTGCCCCTCGTTAAAGATGTTGCTTTCCAAGCCCCATTAATTGGTGAGAATCTCAATATAGTTAGGGAGTGGAAGACTCCACAGGCCCCTGAAAAGATAATTGTGCTTCTAGAGAAAGGATTTATCATCTGTCAAGTGAGTTCAAGTCAACAGGTTTTTGCTGAGCACAGTTAGGTGCAGATAGGATAAAAAAGAATTAGAAGACTCCATCCCAAGCTACCCCAGGAGATAAGCGTCTCTTGTGGGGAAGAGGGACACGATTAAAACATATAAAGAGGGGCTGGCCCCGTGGTCGAGTGGTTAAGTTCGCACGCTCCACTTAGGCAGCCCAGGGTTTCGCCGGTTCAGATCCTGGGCACGGATATGGCACCGCTCATCAGGCCATGCTGGGGCGGCGTCCCACACAGCAACCAGAGGCACTCACAACTAGAATATATAACTATGTACTGGGGGGCTTTGGGGAGAAGAAAATAAAAGAAGATTGGCAACAGATGTTAGCTCAGGTGCCAATCTTGAAGAAAAAAACATAAAGAAATGGGAGGATAAGGAAGAGAACATGTCATCAAGCGCTAAGTTACTGAGACTACATGCAATAGAGTTCAGGAAGCCAAGAGACCAGAGAGGCTACCCAATGCCACAAAGAGGCAACTGAAGAATACTCCAGTGGCTACTGTTGCAAACAGTGAAAACATCTGAGGTTTGAAGGGAGAAGCAGACTTGCCCCTTTTTCTGTCAACTGGCATTTCTTTTGATCCCAGTATTGGGCTTGGTCATGTCCACTTCACATACTCTGGCCCTAACATTTTACTCCCGTTTTCCCGAGTGCATGTCACCTCTGCTGCATCTTGCCTGAGCGTTGCAGACACCTGACCGGGGACCCCTGTGGGAACCACCCAGCACTTGTGCAAATCCAGCAGTGGGAGGGAGTTAACCCCTGGGGGCAGGCCTTGACTGGTAGGGGATGGGAGCTTGTGGATGCCTGCCCCACTTGTGTCCCTTGAGAGGACAATTCTGATATGCATTCTTCATGGCTCTCAGTTCGTCCCAGAAGGATCAGGCCCCAGTTTTACCACAGCTGTGACCATATTTGATAACAAACTTTGTATGAATTGGCTTCCTCTCTTCCCAGTCCCCTACTCCAGTTCCCTGAGATCACTTCCCAAACTAACCTTTGGACAAACCCTGGTCTCAGGCTCTACTTTCTGGAAGGAATCCTGCCTAAGACAAGCTCCTAGAGAGATGATGATTTCTGTTTTTAGAATGTGAATATTTTCTGCTCAATATGCAGAGAACTCTGACATGGGGCTTCTCCCCCAAGCACACTCATCTCAGGATAGTTCAAACCAAAATGTAGTATCTGCTTAATTTGAGAATTTGCCAAAACCAAGATTAGAGTTCATGAAGGCCCAGGATATGAGGACAAGGAGCAGAAAGGAGCATTTTATATCTCCAAAGTCCCTACTATGTGTCAGAACTCTGCTATATGTATTTGTCTATTACTAGTTGTAATGTAAACCTAATGAGGTAGGTAGGATCACCCCTCCCTTAGAGACAAGGAAACTGTGGTTTGGAGAGAGCAAGAAGTGACAGAATCAGGATTTGATTTGGGGTCTAGGGACCCCAAAGTGCGTATCTTGCCCATTTCCTTGACGCTTTCTCCCACACACTGTTTAACGCACAGGGTTAGTTGCCTCCGTCTGAAGGGGGTCAACGTCTTCATTAATGTTTTTCAGGTTTGGAACTAGAAATCAGTGATCTGCAGCAATTAGTTGGCATTTTAATGTCTCCAGGTTGAGGGATGGAGTTGGCTCCTTAAGCAAGAATGGAAGCCCAGAACACTAGAAAGCAGCTTATGTCTGTGTGCTACACCAGGAATTGAAGCCAGCCTCAGTTTGGCTCTGAGAAATGCAAGGCAGCTGTCTGGCTGGTAGTGATCACAGAACACGAGTCAGACCTATCTGGGCTCAATGCTGAGCACACAGTAGGAAGACAGAAACCCTTGCCAATTACTTGTAAATTCTGAGAGCCAAGGCTCCATTTTCCTCCAAGTGCCCAAGGGAAACATATTTCTGTGCCAACTACACAGTGCCCCACTTGTACCTTTTACATGTGAGCCCTCAGAATAATAAGGATCTAAACACATTTACTAAAACCACACATAGGATTTTGAGACTGAGAACCCCCCTTGTGCTCACAGAGCTTCTGGAGCACTGTAACTCACAGCTCTTTGAGCTGTCACTCTTTATATGGCTCCTACAGAATTAACTGGATCCCCGCTACTTTATGTCATCCTCTGTGCTTTTCCTGATTTTGTGTTTATTTACTAATTGGCTGACTCTGGGTGTTTCTTATTGATTTATAAGTCAACTCAGAAAAAGTGATTCAAGTGCAGGGTATTGAAAGCTTGGATCTATATTCTCACACTGTTTCTTTGGTCACTGTGACCATGTCACATCTCTGGGAACATCCACTCTCACCTTGCATCTCCCAACCTTGGTGTAAAAGGAATCAGAAGCGTTAAACCTCCTAGAGTAGACAATGCCACATTCATTTATTTGTACTTATTGAGACAGAACTACATTATTTCTACACAAAGAAAAGTAGGGACTTTAATAGCTGTAATCAATTTTCTTGAGCAATAGAGTTCCATGGAGTAAAGATTCTCTCTGCAGTGTCTCTTAAACTGTAGTCGTTCAACCAGCTGCATCGGAATTCCCTGGAACAATCGTTAAGAATATAGATTCCTGGGCTCCATCCCAGACAATGTATCAGAATTTGTTTTTCATTTTTTACAAGGTAATTGGTAGCCAAGAGATTGTCATTATGCTAAAATTTGAGATCCTCTATCTATAGAGATCTACATGGTCCTAAGTGGCCAAGTAAAGATTTCAGTGGTGTACATCATCCCTATCTTGTCCAATTCAGAGTGCTCAGCCCAGTTCTGGCACTCCGCCACCTAATCCTCCTTCATTACATCAATTTCAGTCAATGTATAGATAGGGGTCAAAAGAAACCGAGAAGAGAAGAAAAATCAAAGAATTACAATCTAAGAAGTTCACTGGTGAACTCTGAGAAGGAAATTGACCCAATAGTAGACCATGACAGTTAAGCCACTGCAAACACGTCTTTTAGCTATTTCCCACATCTGTGTATGGCCCTCAGTAACCTCCCTGCAGATATCCTGTTTTGGCTCCAAAACCATAGTTTTCCAGTGACTCCTCTGGAAGCAAGGAAAAGTTAACCTAATTGCCTAATTTCTATTGGGAAGGTAAGAGAAATTTGGCTTTGTATCAAACCTGTGTGTTTTAATATTAACACCACTTCCTTACATTTGCAAAGTAATTAATGGTTTCAAACAGCCTTTCAGGACAATATCTCATTTAAACTTTGCATTGTTGGAGATACCAAACTTACAATTTATGGACTAATAATGTTAACAGCAAACCAGGATTTGACTGTCTCCTCCAAAGAAGCTTTAAACACACTAAGGTCTTGAAAACCAGATCAGAAGACATTCTTCAGCTAAGTTATAAGAAACATGCAAACTCTGACTCACAGACTGAGTTTTCCAAGACAATTCTAATCTCCAGGTAGCAGTCCATGGCCAAAAACAAATTCATGATTTGCCAGAATGAAAATTAGTTCCTCTGATTCACTGGATTTGAGTGTATAAATTTTGTTAATAAAAGTACCTGCCATGGATCAGGTTCTAAAAGACATATCATGTCTTAAATCACTTCCTGAATTTATTCAAAACTGCCTGTCGAAGAAAGGTTCCCTCTCATACATAATACCTTTGACCACAAATAAAGTCTCTGCCATCTGTTTTCACACTAGGAAAACATTATTGGATTCAGTGATGAAATAAAAAAATCCTATTCACATAAATCCAAGTCCTATTCTCTTACCCTGGGATACCTCCTGCTGAAATTACAAGAAAAAGAACTTTGTTAATTAAAATGATGAAGTGTGAACATATGTTATTCAAGAATATCGATACCTCCATCTATATCACCAAACTATTAACATTCACATAGTCCTTGGTTTTTATTTGTTTATTGGCAATGAGAGCTTTTTAAAATCAAGGCTTCAGATATCATCATTTTATCAGGCATCGCAACACTTCAGAGGGGGGAGTGTGTGTTTATTTTTATAGCTCCTTTTAGCTCTTTGCACCAAATATTTCAAGAATATTCATCACCACTGAATATCTTACTGAAATGGGAAGACATAGGAAGGTTAGAACATTAAAGAACTAGAGAGGGGGAATTTAAGCTGGTTAGACAAAAGAAACATCATTATCGTGGTTGATAAAGATGGATTCTGAATCTTTAAACGCCACCCCATTGATGACTTCTGCTCTGGATTGCAAGGACAGTGCTTGAGGGCAAATGCATAGTCTTCAATACAGCCTAGAATTTCAACCCCAAACTCCTAGCCCTGCCCTGGGGAGGTGAGCTTTGAGGACCCCCTTTTTTTTTTTTTGCCCCTTAGTACCAGGCCTAGAATAAGGGCAGGCTGAACAGTTTCTCCCTGGCCCTCACCATGTTCTTGACTCTCACATCTTGTCATTTTCCCACCAGAGAAGAAAGTATGAGGATGTGTGAAAACACGAGCACACACTTCCCCTGAGCTAGCCCTTCGTGCTTCTTTTCCCTGGCCCAACCCACAAGGACTTCCAAGGAGGCTGGGGCATACCCAGGCCAGGAGGTACCTGGAATCTGACTTTCCATTATCCTGGGGAAGACAAGGGATGCAGGGTGGTTCTGTTTATAATCTCTTCACTTCTCTCAGCAAGAGCCCCACCCTCTAGCATGCTGGTCCCCTTAAGTATGACTAATCCACAGCAGCATCCTTCCTTTTGGGCATAGAGTACGAGGAGGTGGGAGGAGACTTCATCTCTACATCTTGGAAACCTTATCAACCCAATATCTCAGGGACACTCATGAGTCAGAAGCCTTTTCTGCCACCTCTACTTCTGACCATGACCCACCATTCTCTCAAGCTGGACATTCCAGGCCATGCTCTTCCCTCTATGTCCCAAATTAGTTCAAATAAGTATTTCACCATCTCTCACATCAATAGCTTTCCATATTCACTGCTTCTACTCTAATTCAGACTTTAATTTCACATTCCAGGATTTATTACAAGAGACTTACTGGATTCCTTCAAACATCCTTCAATCACTCATCTCTCTGTTTCCAAATGTCTCCTCCTGAGCATCATTGTCTTCATGTCATGTTTACTTACCAACCTCCTGGAGCTCCCTATTACCTACAGATAGTGATATAGGGAATAGTAAAAGCACAGATCTTGTAGCCATTCTGCCAGGGCTCCAATCCTGATTCTGCCCTTATTAACTCTGTTACTTTGGGCAAGTTACTTAGCCTCTCTGGACCGCAGTGTCCTCCTCCTGAAATAGGGATACTATAGTACACATTTCATAGGATTTATCCAAGGATTCAATAAATTAATATAGAACAGGGTCTGCTATTTAGTGAGTATCCAGTAATGATAGCTATTACTGCTATTGCTACAGAATGTAGTCAAGCTTCTTGGCCCAGCATCTATTGGGCTATGCACTCTGTACCCGGGAACTGCCTTCTTAAGATGCTAGATGCTATCCTGGAGCTTCCCAGTAGCTTCCAAAACAAATTAAAGACCCACATAAGGCAATAGGCATATTCTCTGCTCTAACAGAGAAAATATTTAATTTGAGCCAAGAGCCTAGAAGAGCCTTAACAAAAAGTTGAGGAGAAGAAGTGGTTTTTCTCCCCTCTGCTGCTCCCATGGACAGGACACATGTTATGCCCTGAGAAGCCAGAAGGGAAGACCTGAGCTGATTATAATCTAATGAGGCTGCCAAATCAGTTTTACTTTCCAATACAGCATAATGACTGGTGAGTCCCGTGGGCCCTGAGCCAGGATTATTTTAACTGGTAGCATTATCTGGGTCAGACCGCTCAGCCTCTGCGGGAAATACTCTGGGAAATGTCATCTTCCCAGCCAGAGTGGGAGCAGCCCTTGCCACTGAATAGATGGTGATACTCATGGTATCTGGAGGACAATTTCTGAGTTCGTGAGATGTAGCAGGGGAGCTCAGAATGGGAAAAATGAAGGGACGGGAGAAGGAAAAGGGCAAGGACACAGCATAATAGGGGGAAAAAAGAACAATACAGGTGGAACAGGAATGGGGGGGGGGACTGATTTAAAAAAAAGAAGAAGAAAACAAAAACCAAAAAGATTAGAGATTAAAAAAACTGAGCGTCTGGAAAGAGAACTAGAACTGCCAAGAAGCTTGACTGCCTGATGGGTTCTGAAGACTTGAAATATACAAGATCAGAAAAAGAGAAAAATGCACAAAACAACAAGGACACCCTTTGTATTCTAAGCAATGCCACTTGTAAATATTTGTAAATACACTTAGTGAAGCGCTAAATGGAAGAATGATCTGGCAAACTGGAACAACGGGCCCCAGCCAGTTGGATTCTTGAAGCCTCAGAGCCCTCTTCAGCCACAACAGGTGGCGTGGGCTACAGTTACTCAGGAGTTCCCCCAGTGCTCTAGTTCCTTCTACTGCTTGGAAACACGTTTGGTTCACTGTGGTTCGTATCCCCAGACAAACCCATCACTGCTGCCCAGAGGAAGTGTGATCAGTGGGGGGTTTGCCCCAAAGTTGGCAGCACAAGGGTGGGGCCCACACTTACCCCTGGGGCTTGCATGAAAGGAAGAGGCCTTGGCAGCATCAAATACCCTCTGGGGTAAGGATTTAGCCACCCCAAAACTGGGTCTCCACAAAAGAGTCACCATCTCTCCAGACTACATTGTGGAGAGATGGTGAAAGAGCTTCTATTTCTCAGCTATCTTTTCCTCATATGTGAACAATTTATGAAAAATACCCGTGAAAACAGCTGCTCTCCATCTCCTACAGAATCAGGAATACAGACCAGATTCACAGATCAAATTATCCTTTACAGCACCCCACCCCCACCCCAAAGGAATAAAAATAATGGAAATAATGGGAAATGCCAAGGTGTAACATTTATTTAGGCGATATTTTTCGAAAGCCAAGAAATCCTTCTCTGTTAAAAATTCCAAACAGGAGATGGATGCATTTGTTGAAAATAAAGTGGGGGGAGTAGTAAATAATAAAACGAATCTTTAGACTAGAGGGCACCGCTCAGTTTTCTCTTAGTCTCCTAAAGTTTCCTAATGTTAGCCAATTGCAATGTAGCTTTTCTTGTGTGGATTAGTTTGTTTTTTCATTTACCCCAGGGCAATGGCAGGGATTTGGCGAGGATGAGGCCCATGTTCCACCGCAGTAGGTTAGGTCCTTACAGGGTTCTTGAGTTTTTTCCACTTCACTCCAACTCCCGGCCACCACTCTAGTCAAGCCACCATCCCCTCTCACCTGCCCTCCCACCCGCCATGGCTTCTGCTCTGGCCCTCTCTGCCGACCTCCGCACCGCAGCCAGCCAGCCCTGCACTTCCTCTGACACGCCCCTCCCACTTAGCACCTGGTGGTTTTCCTCCACAGCACTGTCCACCGTTTGTGGGGGGGTGGGAATTATTTGACTAACGGCTCTCTCCCGCTTGATTGTAAGCCCAGGAGGGGAGGGACGGTGCTTATTAGAGCAGCCTTAGCGCCTGCCACAATGCCCCTCACATCATGGGCCAGAGCAGTGCGGGCTGTCTAGATCAGATCACGTGGGTGTGAGGGAGGGAGTAGGCATGAAGGAGAAGCTGCCAATCAAAGGCCCCGTGGGCATGTGACCTTGGCTGGCCAATCAGAATCCTTTCCTGAGTTGAAACCTGAAGCTGTGAGAAGCCTTCTGTCTTGGGTAGGGTTCTCCTAGAAGCGGGTCCTGAGTTGATGATTCAGGTGAAAGTGCTGTTTCAGGCAAGGCTCCCAGAAGAAGCCAGTAAGGGAGAGGGGGGAGCAGGATAGGAAAGAAGCCAAGCAATCCAGCAGGCATCAGATCAGGAGGAGGAGTGGGAGGCTACCCCGGAGCCCTCGTCTGGGCTGTTGAGAAGGTGGAGTTAGTACCGACAGGAAGGCTGGCCCAGGGAGCCCTAAGCTCCCTTCTCCCATCTCCTTGGCTCTACCTGCAGTCAAGGGCTCTAGCTAAAAGGCTGCCACACCCACCTGCCTGGGCTTTGGTTCTGGCTCACTTTTCATCTGCTTTCTCAGACGCTTTCTGCCTTGGCTTCCCTCAGCTGAACCCACAGATTTTGCATTTTGCTATTTTCCATCTGCACTGGTAAGGGCTCCAGATGTTGGCACCGCGTGAATTCTCTGCTTGGCTCCACGCACCACATCCCAGGCACCAGGTGCCACCTACTACTAGAAGGTGATTTCTACTACCTTCCTGGAACCGAGATCGAGGCACAAAGACGTTGCCAACTCCAAGACCCAGTGCTTCTGTGGGCTTTTAAAAAATAATTGAGGGCCGCACCCGTGGCCGAGTGGTTATGTTCCCACGCTCCACTTCGGCAGCCCAGGGTTCCTCTGGTTCGGATCCTGGGTGTGGACATGGCACTGCTCATCAGGCCATGCTGAGGCGGGTCCCACATACCACAACCAGAAGGACCTACAACTAGAATATACAACTATGTACTGGGGGGCTTTGAGGAGAAGAAAAAAAAAATAAGAAGGTTGGCAACAGTTGTTAGCTCAGGTGCCAATCTTTAAAAAAAAAATTAAAAAATTGGTCTTATTGAAGGAAAAACCTGGAATCTACTAAAATCTCTTGATATTTTTAAATTCACTAGAAAGTTAGGGGATTTTTTCCCCAATATTTTCACCTGAGGCAGCTTAAGTGACTATGAGGAGGGAAACTGCCCTTTTAAAATTCATCACTCCATTTCTTTCATCCATCTCCATCATTGATAATATGAGCTACTGGTTATTAATGGCAACTGTGTCAGGCTTCATGAGTTCACACACATTTCATTCTCAGGCTTAGAGAAGATAATTTGCCTAAAGTCACACAGCTGGTCTGTGGAAGGGCTTATATTCCGACCTGGGTCTATCTGGCCCCAAACCTATGCTCTTAACTGCTTCACTCAACTTTCATCAGCGATCATATCTCCTGGGCTGAATGCCAAGACCTAAATCCACAGGAATTTTAGAGTGTAAGAAGGAAAAGCAGAGTAGGTCTTTGGAAATGGTTTCTACATATCTGGGCAGCATTCAATGACCAAAAGATCCAAGTCCTTTACCGTTGGTACTAAAGTCTGTTCATTCAACAAATACTTACAGAATACTCCTGGCGTTAGGCACCCTTCTACCAGTGAGTGTTTGTCAGTGAACAAAACGGACCAAAAAAAACACCACTGTGCTTGCTCATAGAGTTTACTTTCTGGAAAGCAGGAAGGAGGCTGAGAAGGGAGGTAGGCAATAAAAATTAAAAATTAAGTAAATTTTGTAGTGATCACTATAAAAAAAAAAAAAGAACAAAGTAAGGGACATTTGAGTGCAGTTTAAAATAGGGTGGTCAGGTTAGACCTCCCTGAGAAAGTGACTTTTGAACAGACTTGGAGGTGAGGGAGTGAGGCATGTAGCTATCTTAAGGAAGAGTGGTCCAGGCAAAGAGAAGAGTCAGTGCAAAGGCCCTGAGGCACGTCCAAGGAACACCGACAAGGCCAGGATGGCTGGAAGTGAGGGTGATTGGAGATGATAACAGAGAAGAAACAGTCACTAGAAAGCCTGGAGGTTAGGGACACTATTTCATGAAGTGGTCTCTTGAAGTATCAGTAATGTGGTAGTTTTTCCCACACCTGCTAAGCCCTCAAGGTCTTTATATGCCCACCATTTTCAAGATTCCAAATGGAAAGAATAACGTAGTGCCGATGGTAGCAATGTGGCAGCTTCAGTTGCTCATTCAGCTCTTCCTGTCCACCCACCTCCACCCCAACACCCACACTCAACTCAGTTTTTCAAGAAGCTGGGGTGACTGGAAATCAGAAGAGGCAAAATTCCCCGCCTCTCAGGCCATCTGCAGCTGCCATCTCTTCATACCTTCTCTCCCTACAGTGCCTGAGTCCCTCATCCCTTCCCCACATACCCAGGGCCAGCCGAGACTTACTGATGCTGACCTTCTGTAAGAAGACTCTTGGAGAACTTCTGCTTCGTTCTTGAGACTCTTCTTCACCCTGTGGCCCATTCTGGGTAACTTTATTCCTTGTACCTAATTTTTGTCTATTGACCTGTACCCCACACCCTCTAGGACTCAGATCATGCCTTGATATTGTCAGCCCCCAGCCTGGCACATGCTAAGCGTGTCCCTGATGCCCCTTGCCAGCCTGCTTGGAAACCATAGTGATCTGTCCACCTAGGGGGCGCGAGCCTTTTTGTAGGACTGGGGCTCCCACCTGAGGTCTCAGGAACCTTCCAGATGCTTCTTCCAGTTTGAAGAACTGGACTTTCTTCCACCATGCCTCCTAATTTATTACTGCGCTTAACTGGACCATGTCACCTTCCTTCTCCACTATGAATTCCTATTTGTGATGATATCCTACTAGAAAGGCCAATGACAGTTTCAGGGAGGGGTGTAAAGCACGGCAGAGACAGAGGCTACTTGCAAACACTGACCGCTGTCCAGCTTTCACATGCTTTGGTGTTCAGAACCGCCTGAGGCAAGCTCGAGGGGCATTGGCCAAGGCAAATCTGAGACATGTAAGTGGAATAGGGAGTCTTGGGAGTACTCAATAAAATGGACCCGAAATGCTACATGTCGTCTACATTCTTGGCAGAATTCTGTTTCAAATATTTTTGCTGAAGTTAATATAGAAAAGCATTCATTTTTTAACTCCAAAACTCACACATGCTTCTTATTTCTAAAAATTCAAATAATCCTGAATTTTATAAGTAGAAAACAGCTCCCTCCACCGTATCCTACTCCTTCGTCCTCTCAATTCCACTCCCAAGGAATTACCCTCTGTTAACAGTTTGATGTATATCATTCCAGATATTTTGCCTTTGAATATACAAAGTCATATAATTTTTCTATTATATGCACTGTTCTGCAACTTGTCTTTGTTTTTTAAATTGAACAGTATATTGGAGAACCTGTTCCAGCCATATATTGTGGGAACATTAACATATATATCCATGTCATTGTTTTTTTAATAGCTGCTTGATTCTATAGCACTATGGAATCAAGTAACCATAATTTGTTTAATTAGTATCCTACTGATGGATATAAGAGGGGTTTTTCTTTTTCTTTATTTTCTCTTTTTTTTCTATTACAAACAATGCTTCAGTGAACATTCTTATAAATGTATCTTTGAACATATGCACGAGTAGTTATATAGAATAAATTCCTGGAAGGGAAATTGCAAAGTAGCCACTGCCAAATTGCACTCCAAAGAGTCTATTTACCCTCCTGCCAACAGTGTATCAGTGAGGGAGAAGATTAGAACTGTAAATGTTTTTACAAAGTATTTTTTCCAAGAAAGGGAGGGTGAATTGCCTTGAGAGCTAACATCATTAATTAGGAAAGCACCAAAGTGTATTGCATCTCAGGGTCAGGTGCCCATGATGAGCAGATGAGTCGCAAAGTCAGGGGCCAAGAGAGATACCAGGTGAGGAGCAATTTTGCATTGTGTCTAGTTTCTAGACAGTGGCCTCTTTGGGAATTCTAACTTGTGCCATAGAGGTGGCTCATGTGTTTTAAAAGAGCTGTGCCAGGCTGGACAGGTGTGGCTTTGTGCAAATCTCACCAGCATAAGTAGAAGTCATCGGTATTTTTGATCTTGATTTATTAGTAGGGAGCAAAGCAGAGCTTTCTATTTCCTATGGCTCTGGAGAGATGACATTGCCACGTGTCAGCCAAGACTATTTACACAAACACATTAGCCCCCTGCTGCGACTCTCCCCTGAGGGAACGTGAGACACAGCCAAGCTCACAGTTGCAGTTTGGCATTTGAGCTGCATGTGAACACAACCCAGCATTCGGAGTCTTCCACAGGAAGAATGCAAAGCCATAAACGCAGAGGTCAGAGACTTGAGGTTGAATCCCAGGACTGCCACTTAACAGCTGGGTGGCAAGTTACTTAAGCTCTCGGAGTCCCTTTCTTGTAGAAAATGAGGGTATAATCAGACCTCAAAGAATTGTCCTGAAGATTAAACAGGATGTAAAACACCTGACACAATGGCTGGCCCATAGCACCTGCTCATATAACCCTTTTAGAGGAATACCATTCAGGATATCCTGTGAACCACAGAATTAGATGCCACATTTGAGAACCTGAGAGAAAATATGGAAATTTCAATGATGCTCTCCTCAGAAACACACGATTTACTTTCAACTTCGCCCTTAGATTCCTAAGCATCTGAGGGAAAGTGGATATCCAGGCTTCAACCAAGGGCTTTGGAACAATGACTCCAAAGAAATCCTAGCAAAATCCCACTTGGACATCTTTTTTCTTTTAAGTGTATTTTATGCAGAAATAGATATAAATAAGTGAAAAGTTTATTCCAATACAACATTTTCTAAAATGACCCTGTGGAAAAGGCATTAAGTAGAAATATTTAGGCTATATTTGTTTTCCTTGACATTAATTCACATAACATGAAATCATTGACTTCAAAATGTTTTCCACCCA
This sequence comes from Equus asinus, assembly GCF_041296235.1. Lineage (NCBI taxonomy): Eukaryota > Metazoa > Chordata > Mammalia > Perissodactyla > Equidae > Equus > Equus asinus. The sequence continues at coordinate 79,698,921 of NC_091799.1, read as the reverse complement.
AAACCATTAAAGGCAAATGAAATCAATGTTTGTGTAAAAAGTCACCTCTATATATACATATTGGACCTTTATAAATATATTTTTATAACATAAATAAGGATACAAGTTTGCTGGTTAATATTTTACCAAGAGATGTCAGAAAGATCTTGGGTAAATTCAAGATCTTTTTCTTCTTCAGTTCTTACACTCTGCAAGAAGTAAAGGATTACCAAGATTTACCACCAGAGGGCACTGGTGCCAAATTGAGTCCCAAAGTCACATACGGTCTATTTGGCCTTACTATCGCCAAAATACTCTCCTTTAAACAAAATGCCCTCTTTTATTTGAGCAAAATTTTAAATATAAATACCTCACACCAGCATTAACTGAAAGCAAAATGGCTAACTTCATGCAAACGCTGATATAAACACAAATTATTCCAGAACGGTTTGCTAAAGTGTTGTTTTCTTGTTAGAAGTAGAAGTGCATAAAATCAAAAATAAGTGGGACCAAGAACATGCTCAGAATAAGCAGCACTCATCTCCCGGGCTCCCTTCTCTGTGTCCCCCCCTTTCTCACCGATTGTGCTCCTCCTTTGGGGATAGCAGCTTTAAGAAGCTCCAGGGAGGCTGCGGGGCAAAGACCAGGATCTGGACAAGAGCTGGGTTTGAATCCCAACTTTTTCACATAATAGCTTTGTTACCTTAAGAAAGCCTCTAGGCCTCAGTTTCCTCACCTGTAAGATGGGAGCGGTAATACTCATGTTGCAAGGCTGTGGGAAGGTGTAGGAGATTATGCTTATAAAGTCCCTTACACACTCTGGGCGCCGAGTTCAATGCTGCCATTTGCTAGGATTGTACGTGGGATTCGTGCACATAAAGATCTGAAGAAAAAAAGAGGTACTATTATTATTCCTATATTACAGATGTGAAAACTGAGGTTAAATAACATGCCAAAGGTCACAGAGCTACCAAGTAGCAGGGAGGTTTACAAAACTCATGTTACTTTTACTTTTGGCAACTGCTTCGCCTTGGAGGGTGGAAGGTGGGTAGGCGGGCATTGTCTATTATGCTTCTTTGCACCTCCAGGACTGATAAACACGGTTGATACTCAATAAATGCCTGATGGAGATGATGAATCTGCATATATAGCAGCTTCTGAAAAAAAAATGAGGCAAAAATACAACTTGTTCTGAAAAATCAAAAAAGGACTTCACCAAGGCAGTGTATTGTTAGCATTAGTATTGTTATCATTAGCATTATGATTAAATGCCTCATTGATTTGGCAGATTGCAGAGTAATGATATGCAGAGACTGAAATCCAGTCTAAAAGGTGCTAAATCTCTAGGAGAGAGAAAGAAAGGGAGGCCAAGCCAGGGTCCAGGTAGCAGAGTTTCTGAGCAGAGAGAGGAGCTGGGCCTGTGCAGAAAGAGGGACCAGGGGAGCACTAGAACACCCACAGGTAAACTGGCCCAGGACCCAGCAGGTGGCCTCACCTGGCTGAGCCACACCTCCCCAGCAAGACCCAAAGAACAGTCCAAATCTAAAGTGGCTTCAGCCCTGGAGCCAGTGAGAAAGATATAATCCTTGTTTGCTTCCTGACCTCAGTGGTCCATCCCTGCCCCTGCCCCCATCACAGTTCATTGTGACCAGAGACTATGCCTAGCCCATCTTTGTATTCCCAGTGCTAAGCCTAATAGCTTGCTCAGTACCTCTCTGCAGCCTGAAAAATTAAAGGCCCCACACTGCCCACCACCACCACAGGAAGAGGCTCTTGCCAGCATCTGTCCTGAAGCATCAACGTCAAGTGCTTTCAGCCACAGCACCCTCAGAGCCCTGGGACCAGCGTTTTCTTGCAGAAGCAGCACAGGCCTGCTGCTGCTACGCCAGGCCAGACAGAAGCTAATTACAGCAACCTGAACCTGCCACGACTAACATGCTTATTTCATTTCAAATATTTGTTTGTTGACCTACAAAAATCAAATACAGCGGCCTCACGGGCCAGGCCGCCACCGGGGCCCTGGGAGCGTTGTCTGTGTGCAAAGCAATTACGTAGGCCCTGTCCGGGCAGGGGTTAGGTTGCATGGTGATACCTGGAATAGAATCCACTCTGGAAAGATGTCAATTCTGTGGGGAATGTGGTTCAGCTTGGGCAGCAGATGAAAGGCATGAAGCTGGCCATGGAAGGCCCTTGGCCATGGAGGGCTCTCCAACATGAACGCTAATTTGTGGAAATAATAAAATAGCTCCCTTCATCGAGAATCTACTATGCATCATGTTCTTTATGGACATCAGTACATCTATTCCTCTCATCTTTATGAGACAGATATAACTATTCCAACTTTACAGATGAAAAAATTGAGCCTCAGAGGTTAAATACTTAACCAGGGTCACGTTGTAATAGCAAGAAGGGTAACAAATATTTGTTGGCTACTTACTATAATTCTGAGCTGAGCACTTACTGTTATACCATTTAGTCTTTATACCAATCCTACAAGGTAAAGATTATCTTTTTCAATTTTTAATTTTTATTTTTTTATTTCAGTAACATTAGTTTATAATGTTATATAAATTTCAGGTGTACATCATTATATTTCAATTTCTGTGTAGATTACATCATGTTCACCACCCAAAGACTAATAACAATCTATCACCACACACATGTGCTCAATCACCCCTTTCTTCCTCCTCCGTCTCGCCTCCCCTCTGCTGACACCAATCCAATCTCTGTCTCTATGTGATTGTCATTGTTTTTATCTTCCACTTATGAGTGAGATCATATGGTATTTGACTTTCTTCCTCTAACTTATTTCGCTTAACATAACACCCTCAAAGTCCATCCATCTTGTCACAAATGGCCAGATTTCATCGTTTCTTATGGCTGAGTAGTACTCCATTGTGTCTATATACCACATCACCTTTATCCATTCATCACTTGATGGGCACTTAGGTTGCTTCCAAGTCTTAGCTATTGTGAATTTAATGCTGCAGTGAACATAGGGGTGCATGTATCTTTATGCATTTGTGTTTTCATGTTCTTTGGATAAATACCCAGCAGTGAAATAGCTGGATCATATGGTAGTTCTATTCTTAACTTTTTGAGACATCTCCATACTATTTTCCGTAGTGGCTACACCAGTTTGCATTCCCACCAGCAGTGTATGAGAGTTCCCTTCTCTCCACATCCTCTCCAACACTTGTTGTGTCCTGTCTTGTTAATTAAAGATTATTACTAATCCCATTTTCCAGATGAGGAAAATGAGGTTTGGGGAGGTTAAGTAACTTGTCCAAGATCACAAACAGCTACTATGTGGCAGAGCCAGGTTTCCCAAGAAGAGTCTGGACCTGAAGAAGCTTCAGCTCTGGAGCCCGTGAGAAAGATGTAATCCTTGCCTGCCTCGTGGCCTCTGCTGTCCATCCTGGCCCCTGCCCCCATCACAGTTCCTTACTAATATTTAGGGCAGGTACATTGCTCCATGCCTTTTGTCATTTCCATCCTCACAAGAACTTGTGAGGTAGGGATCAGTACCCCCATTTTACAGATGAGGAAACTGAAGCTCAGGAGATTAAGTAACGTCTCTAGGGAATAAGGATTTGAAAATCCAGTCTTACCCCAGCACGCAAGCCTGGAAGCACTGTGCCATGCTGGCTTCCTGGGCTAGACCTCCTCAGCTAGTAACATGTGAAACTAAGACTCAAACCCAGTCTATCTGGCTTCAAAGCCAGTACTGCTTTCTGGCTCAAGATTATACAATTCTCCAAAGGAGGCTCTTGTCTAAGAAGCAGCAATTGCCTTTTAAGTCCAAGCATCTAAGTGCGGGCTACTCTAATGCACAGGCAGCCAAATAGAATTGAAAGTGCTTGGAGCTAGAAAGAGACTGGAGTAAGAAGGGCAGGACAGAGGCCAGAAATTAAAGCCCATTGCCCAAACCAGCAGCCAAGCATCCCTGTCCTGGCTGGAGGCAGGTGCAGGCAACACCGCCAGTGAGATTCCACCCAAGCATGGGAATCTGGAGCAGGCTTGTTATTAATAATAAGGATGCTGATGACCGCTAACATTTCCTGAGCACCAATTAGGTACGAGGCACGGTTCTAGGCCCTTACACACATTCTCTCATCTGTTAGGTCCCCGTTTTACATACAAGGTAACTGGAGCTCAGAAACCTAGAAGACCTGCCCAAGGTAACTCATGTAGGATGAAGCAAAGTCAGCATGTGGATCCAGATTTCACCCGAGAGCCCCCAAGCTGGGCACTTTCTGCCACTAACATCACCAGGCAGTGCACTAACTTACTGCCTCCGTTAATTAGATTTCGTCATTTACAAAGTGAGCTCATAAGCTCCTTCCTTCTTTTAATAGGGAGGGAATGTATTAAGGCAGTTCTTCAAAAAAAGGAAAGGAAAATCTGCCAAAGCCTTTAAAATTTTTCAAGCAGTCACTAAGTAAATATTCCTGTCACAGGAAGGAGGCAGGACCCCGAAAGAAGGCAGCCACAACATCAAAACAAGATAGCTCTCCATTGTTTGTGATAAGCAGCTAAATGCACAAAACATGAAATGGGACTGTACCACATCTCATGAAAATATGCTAGGTACACACACACACACACACACACACACACACACACACCTTCAGTACCCTGTCATTAACAGAGATTCCTCTTTGCAAGGAAGTGGGCAGGTGGGTAGGGACTGGGTAGTGTGAAGTGAAACTCCAAGGTGTGTAGAATGCATTATAACTTTCCTGCCCTCCATAAGCTGTTTCTGCCCAAAAGCATCAGAGAGCCCCTGGGGAAATTCCTAAAAGATGCACCCGACGAGAACAGATCTCACTGCTTTGTGACTATCTCCAATATCGTTATTAGTCGTGAGTCACAGAACACAGTGTAGAAGTTATCCCAGAAATTCCCCATCACGAGACTGAAAGGGCTCTTTCTCCTCAGCAGCCTCTTCCCCAATAGTAAGAAAAACCCGAAAGATTCATGCTGGTTTGAAACCTTCCCTGGGACTCAGGAAACCCATTTTAATTCACGTTTGCCTACCTCAGAGTCACAAAAAATGGTAGCAAATATTTCTTCAAAAATATTCATTTCTGCATGTTTTCCTATACCACTAGAATCTTACTATGATTGTAACAAATTTGGACGGAAGCCCCCATATTTGGCCGTTTTGTGTGATGGGTTTATTACTCTATATACTGCTAAATCCCCAGAGATTGTCACTTAATTAAATGCAGAGAAGTCTTCATGGATAGATTTCTCATTTACCGTTTCTATGCCGAGAGTCTCAGAGGTCTCATTTCCGTTCAGAAAATTCAACTGCCACAAAAAAATTAATGAAATCAATTGGCTACTGTCTCTCCCAGGACCTGCTCAAATCTGAACTCTGGATTTAGGGCAAAGGTCAAAAGAACACCCTATCAAGAGGGAAACCCCTTTGCTCCGCCAACTTGAGCACTCCTCACATGCCCGCACGTGTCCAACCAGTAGCATTCTTTGATTTTATAAGTCCACAGAGATAATGCAGGACTATTGGAACTGCAGTACTTAAAATTATTACCAATGTATTTCTCCACCCCGTCCACCATCTTGGCAGAAATTCTTGTAAAAGTGATGAAAAAAATCAGTGTCAGGATCTCACAGAAACATTAAGTCTTGTCGTGAAAGAATGTGTGTGGTGTTGTTAGGTCCTGGGGACAGTTCCAACTTCTGGTCCTCTTCTCAGGTTTCTGCATCTTTCTTACAAGTAACAAGAATTTCTAACCTCTGGGGTGCAGTGTTGGACAGTTTAAAACAGAATATGAGCCCCGTTCCCCATCTTGCCCACATCCATCCTGCCCCCAGACATTGCTTACTTTAGTCTGAGAGAGAGACTCAGCTTCTGAAAAGGCATCTTTAAAAGAGCAAAGGTTTGTCTATTGAGCATTCTACCTACCAGAGCACTTTATAATAACTGGCTGCCTACAAACGTATAATGATTATTATTGTTTAAAAGGAAAATTTTGAGGCCCTATGATCCTGTTGCAGCCACTCGGCTTCCACGTCCTGTGGATTCTGTTTCCACAGTACCTCTGGCTCTATATCCCCTGTTTTCACTGCCCTTCCTTGAATGAGGACTCCATCTTCTCTCCCGCAGTGTGCCATCATCCTCTCCTAACTGATGTTCTTGCCAATCTATCCCACACATCACACACTGCCATATTATTCATCCTAAAGAACAGGTCCAGTTTTCGTCATTCCTCTGCTCAAAAACCCTCAATAGCCCCCCCACGGGCCCCCACACTCTTTGATCTGCCATTGAGTCCTCTCCACCAGATGATCCCCAACATCTGTCTTTCCCGACTCATCCTCCAGTGCTCCCCTTTACATATCTTCCTGTGATTTCCTACGGTCCACCCTTTATTCGTGAGATTTCAAATCACCTTCCTGCCCCCACCTCTGCCTGTCAGAATCCTACCCCCGTCTTTTAAAGTGCTACCTCCTTCGTGAAGGTTTTTCTGACTCCAAACTCAGCCACCCCTTCCAAAAAACACACACCAGATATGACCTCACCCTCCTCTGAATCCCCGACACACTTTGCACTTTTCTGAGGATGCCCTACTTGACCTGTATGAGAACCGGTTGTGAACTTATTCCAACCACACATATCTACAGTGTCACATACAAATTTGTATCCTGAAAATTAGTACAATGCGCTAAGCACATACCAAATACTCTGGAAATATTTGTGGGTGCTGTGGACTGAATGTGTCCCCGTGAAATCCGTATGTTGAAGCCCTAATCCCCAAAGTGATGGCATTTGGAGGGGGGACCTTTGTGAGGTGATTAGATGGTGAGAGTAGAGCCCTCAGGAATGGGATTAGTGCCTTTAAAAGAAGAGACACCCCAAGAGAAATGATCTCTCTTGGCTACGCAAGGACACAGTGAGAAGGCAGATCAGGAAGGGAGCTCTCCCCATACACCAGATAAGCCGGCACCTTGATCTTGGACTTCCAGCCTCCAGAACTCTGAGAAATAAATTCCTGTTGTTTAAGCCCCTCAGTCTATGGTATTCTGTTATAGCAACATGAACTGATTAAGACAGTGGGTATATCTATGCAGTCAAACAATACACATTTGTTTTGCTTTCAAAAATATTGAGAAGTTATTTTAATTTTCGTACTTGTTCATAAAGAATTTTAAAACAAGGCATTGTGCTGAAAGGTTATTAGTATATGATACCATGCAAAATAAATAAAATATTTTAATCAACTGAGTCACCTTGCCCATAAGTGAACAAGATCCTATGGATTCGACGGTTCTGATATATAATATTGTGAATGCTTCTATTTAACATATCCCAATGATCTGAAGCCAGCCTCACATCTCCATTTCCAATCCTTGTCCCTTTCCTCTGTGGAGTTTCTTTATAGGCTTTTCTTTTTTTTTTTTAACTCAAGTTGGTACTGAATTTTTTGGCACTTACAAACCTATTACTTTAAAAAGAGAGCTCAAGAAGTAATAAGCAGGCCCAGATTTGGGTTCAGTGCCCAAAATAAAATGCAATTTCTCCACTTTAATCGGATCTAGCAAATGGCCAGTCCAATATGCAACATATGTCCGGCCAACTGGTTGGAGTCCATGCATTTGGTTCCTTCTGTAGAATAATGAGATTATGGCATTGTTAAAAAGAGGAAGAAAATGCTAATTTGACATCTACCATGATATACTTTACAGTTTGGGGGGTTTCTGCATTTTAAGACATTTTTAATTACTTCAGTATGCTGTGCCAATGAGGACCATATGCCCGTTCTTGTCCCTCCGCGGCTGTCTCTGTAGTCACCTGCACATTCCCAGGCAGTACAGACTGTCAAGAACTTGCTTATCATAGCCTCTGTCTAGAAGAAGCTAAGGGCAGCCTTCTCCTTCCACTTGTGCAGGCATCTTCTAGTTAAAGCTGTTTCAGAAGAAAGTAAAACTCACGTACACATTCAGAGCTAAAGAATTAACTGACTTGTAACAAAAACTTCGTTCAGAATATAGGAGTTCACCTGGTTTTAAGAGAAAGCCAGCCACAAAGCAATAGAGATACTCGCCAAAGGTACATTCCTCTGTGACTTGGAAAAAATTGCAATCTTACTCATCTGATGGTTATCTACATTTAAAAAAATTCATTCCTGGTGCTGCAATTTGTCACTGGGCTGGGTGCTGTATGCTGCCCTAGAAGCTTGTCAGGGATGATTGCTCTGACATGTGTTAACATACAGGGTATTATTTCATCTTTGCAAATGCTTCTGAACACTCTCTGAAACTTTAGCAGAGTTGTACCCCCCTCCTTTGATCCTCCGGAGAGCCTCATCCCATAATCATCTCTTTGTATGGTGATGGGCTTCTCATGAAAATGGTGCTCAGGGTGAAGGTCAGCACAACTTCTCTCTCCAAAGCCTTTCCTAAAAGCCTATTTGGAGCTGAGGACTAGAATCTCAACAACAACAAAAATCCAAAAAACTATGCAAGCTAAATCATGAGTAATAATGGTAGCTTGACACGTATGAAGTACCTACTATGTGCCAGACATTGTTCTTGTTAACTCATTTAACCCTCATAATCACACAATGAGACAGATGCTATTATTATCTCTTTCTTGTAGATAAAGAAATGGAGGCACAAAAATGTTAAGTGATTTGCCCCAGCTCACCCAGCTAGAAAATGTTAGGATTTGAACTCAGATAGTAAGGGAGAGACTGTGGCCCTCCCCTCTAACTGTACTAAAAGGAAAAAATGAACAAAGACAACAATCCTGCTGAAAATATAAAGATGAAGAGAACAAGCTTATTTTTCCAAATTCTATTGAGCGATTCTTGAAAATGTTTTGTTTACCATGAAAGTGTTTTAACATTTTGGGGTTCCAAAATACAAAATAATGGCGTATAGACGTAGATAAACATTGGCACGATGGCAGCCCTCCGGCGAGGAGGTAGACAGGAAAACAATGCCAAACAACACACGAGCATATGCATGTCGAATCCACCCAGCGAGAACACAAATGGCAGTGAAGAGAACATGGGCGTCTTCTCCTCCCCACCCAACATCTGCTCTCTTACAAGGCGGGAACCTGGTTCTTCTTCCCATGTTTGAGAGAGGCAATAATAGGCTCCCAGAGGCAGTTGGAGCCGGCAGCTTCCCCACCCCTTGGAGGCAGCCAGGCTGTTTCCTGCACAGATGTGTAGTGGACAGAAATGTCAACTCCAGGAAAAGGGGTGGAAAGCAGTCAGGAAGCAGGAGTGCTGGCATAGAACTGTTCCTTGGTGCCAGCATCTCCCACCTGTCCCCAGACTGACACACGCCCTCTTCTCGGGCTGCTGCAGGCCCAGGGGAATAGAAAATGCAAAGCCCATAGGGGCTGGGGGTGGGGAGAGGAGATGGGTCAAAAACCACAGGTGAGTCTCCGCCTTGTCTCCTCCAGTTAGTAGAACATTTCCTGGCAGGGTGGGCCAGTGGCCGTAGGATGAGCTTTAGAGTTAAACTGAACCTCAGTTCCAACCCCAAGTGTACCCAAGTGTATATTCTGGTCATGAGACCTTGGACAGGTCACTTAATCTGCTCCTACTCTGTTTAGGCCACCACTACCTTCATCTTCTGCCTTGAGATCAAGTCCAAGCTTTTTATAGCAACCCTAAGGATCTGGCTCCTGCCTACCTCTCCAGCTTCATTTCTCACTCAAAATCTATATTCCAGCCAGAATGAACTCTCAAGGGTCATTCTAAGGTCTCACCTCTGGGCCTTTGCATATTCTCTTCCCTAGAAACATTTTCCCTCCCTCTCTCTTTTTTTTTAACCTAGCCAACTCTTACTCACCTTTCAGATCTCAGCTGGATGTCACTTTCTCCAAGAAGCCTTCCTGACTGTCTCCTGTGTGCTCCCATAGCAACCCAGTGCTTACTCTCCTGGAGTACTTATCACCAAGCCCATTATAATGGGCTGTTGGCTCCTCAGTATCTTACCATACTGTGAGCTCCTAATGGGCACCCTCCTGCAGTAAACTTCAACAGCACCTGTTCAACCATCTCTCTCATCTCTTTTTATGTCCCTCTTTCCTGCTAGATCATAAGTTCCATGAAGGCAAGAAGTGTGTCTTGTCATTGTCGCATCCCTAGAACCTTGCAAAGTGTCCAGCACATAGCACAAATGTAACAAACATGGTAGGCTGAATGAACAAACAAACCTCTCTGAACCTCAGTTTCCCCATCTGTAAAATGGAGGGAAACAATATTCATCTCAAGAAGTATGTGAGAATTAAAGGAAAGAGCATGTACAAAGTTCCTGAGACGTGTTCAGAGTCAATAAGTGGCAGCTACACCAACCATCCAGCAGACAGCTTCATGGCTCCAATTGCCCTTTACATCGAGAGGAAATTTGCATTCAGCAGGTTGCTCACACCTCATCTCAGAAATATCACTATCATTTTCCTTCCAAATCTCTACAGAGGAAGACATGCCTCTCCCTCTAGTAAATACCTGTGTTCCCCAGCCCTCTGTTAGTCAATCAGTCAATAATTACGTCTTAATCATCAACATATGGTAGATATTCAACTACACTCTTCACATTCTTATTTGATATGCAAAGCACCAAAATCATCCGAGTAATTTCCAAGAGTCATTTATTCATGGCCTTCTTTACCTACACACTCTCCCCTCACCGCTGCCCACACTCCCTCCCCGCCCTTGGTCTCTCTCTCCCTCTCCCCGCCTCCCATCTCTATCTCTCCCTCTCTGTCTCGCTCTCTCCTTCTCCTTCTCTCTCTGTCTCTCTCCCTCTCTCTATTACTCTCTCTCTATCTCTCTCTCCATCTCTCTGCCCCTGTCTCTCTCTCCATCTCTCTGCCTCTGTCTCTCTCTCCATCTCTCTGCCTCCCTCTCTCTCTCTGTCTCGCTGTTTCTCTCTGCATCTCTGTCCCTCTCTCTCTGTCTCCCTCTCTCTCTCACACACACACACACACAAAGTCTCCAGGACACTAAGAAGTTTTCAAAGAACGAGGAGTAAGTCACTGAAGGCTGACCCAGTGAGTCCACTGAAGGCTCTCCCAGTGCCAGCTACAGGCTGGGGCAGAGGAACATAGATAGATGAGACATGAGCCATGCCCTTTGGGAGGTAGCAGTCTATTGGCATGAACCGGCACGTAAACAAATAACTCCACAATGTAGCAAACACAACTGTGGAAAATTCAGGGTAGTACCTCGGGAGTCCAGAGGAGGGAGCTAGAGCACAACCTAGTCAGACCTTAAAAATGGCCTTAGAAGTGGGCTCCCTATTTCTGACAGGATTCTTTTGACTGCACCTTCAGCCCACTCGCTCTCATTCTGTCCTCTGTGAAGATGGAGAACAGTTCATTGGCGTCTTCCTCATAATAAAGGCCTCAATCCATCATAAAGACCAACTCTAATGAACACACAAGTCACCAAGGACACGGTCCTGGTCTGAATATTTCATTATCAGGGAAGTCTACAAGACAGGACTTGGAATCTGTCCAGTTGAGCCACCAGGAGCTTTCTGAACATGAGCTATTCCACCCTTTCCTAGATAAGCTCTCTGTAGGGGGCTGTGCGCATACGTCACTCTGTTTCCTCCGAGGGCTGACTTGGTCTTCAACCCTGGTGGCATTTTATTTTGTGTTTTGAAAAACAGAACCCAAGTGAGATTCAGAATCATTACTAAATTTAAAAAAAAAAAAGGATGAATTATAAGTGCAGTAAAATCTCCTTTTTCTGTCTTACTAATGAGGAAGGACACGTTTATTTCTGTTCTGAGCATGCTTTCAGAGGAAGGCACATGGAGGAATCCACTGCCAGAGACAGCCTTGAGAACAGGTGGCGGAACAGTCCTCGAACAGCTGTGAGCTGGGTGCTCAGAAAGGCGTCTTTGACCAACTCTCTCTCCCACAAGGCCACTCTGGACACCAGAGTCCCCACCACGGGGAGCCTCCTGAGACACAGAGCACTCTTATCAAGGAAGACTAGCCTCATTTTCAATTCACAGAGAACAACATTTCTGATGACTACTAAATGCCACCTACAACATACCCAGATAGTGAGGGGCCAGGAAACAGTCCTGGTAAAATGTAAGCAGGGGAGACATGGGCAGCATGGAGTGCCCTCAGCTCAGTTGGGGTGCTGGTACAAGGCACTGGTCCCTGGATGAGTGTCTTAGTTTGCTAGGGCTGTCATAACAGGGTACCACAGGCTGGGTGGCTTGAACAACAGAGCTTTATTTTCTCACAGTTCTGGAGGCTGGAAGTCCGAGACCAAGGTGTCCACAGTGTGGGTTTCTTCTAAGCCCTCTCTCCTTGGCTTGTGGATGCCAATCTTCTCCCTATGTCTTCACATGGTCTTTCCTCTGTGTGTGTCCTTGTTCTAATCTCCTCTTCTTATAAGGACACCAGTCATATTGGAGTAGGGCTCACTCCACTGACTCATTTAACCTTAATTACCTCTTTAAAGACCCTATCTCCAAATACAGTCACATTCTGAGGCACCAGGGGATAGGACTTCAACATACGACTTTTGGGGAGACACAATTCAGCCCATAACAAGGAGTGAAAAGGGAAACGTGGAATGAGGAAAAGAAGGATGAGGCTAGGAATCCACCAGTGGGAGCACTAAAACAGGTTTGATCATGAAAGGCTGGGGGGCAGGAGTGAAGGATTTCAGCTGCCACCTCTCTGCTGATGACTTCAAAACCTAATTATCCAGCTACAACCTCTCTCTCATGTTCTATTTCCACATTTCCAAAGGCCTACTGGACCTGTGCCACCTGGATGACCTGCCAACATCTTAAACAAATACAGGAAAACAAATTGAACTCGTTTCTGATTTCTATTATTGCTGTTACCAAACTTCTAGGAATTTTCGATCCTTTCCTTCTATATCACCAAGGTCCTTTGCTCTTGCTTTGTTGTGTCTCTTGTATCCATTCCTTTTTCTGAGGCCAATTACTGTCACATCTCCTCCAGCCACTATTATCTGGACCACTGAAAACACCTCCCAACAAGTCTCCCTACCTCAAGACTCTCCTTCTACCAATCCGTCTACACATACCACTCTCAGATTAATCTTTCTAACCCTGCTTTCACCATGAATCTACCTCTGCTCTAAAACTTTCCATGGCTCCCTGCTACCAGGAAAATATTAACTATATAACCCAGCATTCCAGGCCTTCCACAGTCTGGCCTCTTCAAGTCTGATAGCCCACTCCTCCCCTAAACATTCTGGAAAAAGCTGGAAATGAATGAATGCATGAACACAAACCCTCCATTCCATAAGATAAGTAAATCCTCTTATTTACTGTCACCTTGTAATGTGCCATGTATATGTTCATGTGCCCAGCATTTCCTCCTCCACCCATCTAAATCCAACCTTTCTTCCAGTTCCAACATCAGTCCTGCCTCCTCCATTCCTACTTTTCCTGGTTACCGAAAATATCTTATCTTACTTCACTCAACAGCACCTACTGTCTGTAGTACCCCATTTAGCACCTAAGTATGATATTTTTCACTATTTCTGTCTGTTGTCTTACTCCACAACCACATAAGCAGACACCTTGCATTATACTTCTTTGCAATCCCCATGACACATAATAATAACCAAAAACATTCATTGAGTGTTTACCACGTGCCAGGCACTGTGCTAAGTGTTTTCTACATTATCTCATTTAATTCAAATAACAATCCACCAAGGTAGGCACTATTATTACCTCCACTTTACAGATGAAGAGATTGAGGATTAGAAAGGTTAGGTAACTGGTCCAAAGTAACATAACTAGCAGAGCTAGGACTCAAACACAGGTCTGTGTGACTCAAATGTTCCTGCTAATAGTACCTTTCACAGAATAAGTGTTGAACATACGCTTGTGAATTAATTAAGGCTATGCCCGCCACCAAAGCAATTGAGGTGTGTGGCAGGCAGAATAATGGGGCCCAAAGATGTCCACACCTTGATGCTCAGGCCCATGAACATGTTACATTACACGGCAAAGGAAAATTAAGGTTGCAAATGGAAGTAAGTTGCTAATCAGAGGACCTTTAAATAGGGAGATTGTCCTGGATTATGTAGGCGGGCCCAATGTAATCACAAAAGTCCTTAAAAGTAGAAGAGGGAAGCAGAAGAGAGAGTCAGGAGTGATGCAAATGTAAGAGGAATCTGCCCTGCCACTGCTGGCTGTGAAGGTGGATGAACAGGCGTTAAGCCAAGGAATACTGGCAGCCTCTGAAAGCTAGAAGGGCAAGGAGACAGATTGTGCCCTAGACCTTGCAGCCAGGGGCGCAAATCCCGCTGACACTTTTTCACCCAGTGAACCTTGTGTCAGATTTCTAACCTAAGGAATTTGGTTGTTGTAAGCCACCAAACTTGTGGTAATTTGTTACAGCAACAATAAGAAACTAATTCGGCGTGTGTAGATTCCCAGCCAGCCCTAACTCGTCCTGATGAATGGGCAATGCCCAGGTGAAAGGTACATAGGCTGCTTTCTGTGGAACCCGATTATCTGTCTTCCATGTCCTTGGCAATTCTTCATAGGCAGAAACTGTACTACTCCCAGCATCAACTGTTTCCCGTCCTGACCCTCTCCCACCCTGTCCGTGCCCTATTCTGAAAATGGCCTTACCAAGAAGGACACGAAACTGAGTGAAAGCCACATGTTCGTGACAGAACTCTCTCAGGAAGATTATTATTACAATCAAAACATGTACTGTATCCTCTTAAAATATCATTACCTAGTGCTTTTATTTGGAAGCAGTTCCCATATAGCATCTCTGGTGTCTGTGCCAGCCCTTTAGTGTGCATAAATGGCAGTTTCCAGTGCACATCGTGGCTTTTGGATTGCAGTTTTTGAGCCAATTCCAAGAATTTTACTCCTAAGAGGCCCAAATAGCACTGCAGAAAAATGTGTTTTTTGAAATGGCAGGAAAACTAACAGTTTAGTATTTTTTGCACCGTTTTAAGTAAGCGATATGCAGCTGGCAGGTGACAGGAGACTTTAGTATAGATTCCCAGACTCATGGCCCTTTTCGCTGAGCCATCCTGACTCTGTGGTTTTACCTAGTTGGTTTGCTAGGGTCTTTAACCATGTGTAGGCTGTGGACACACTTGCAAAGGTGGTGGTGTGGACACCTGGATGGTTTGGCGCTGGGATTAACATGGCTATTCCCCATCCCCGTTGATGGATTTCCAGTCATCACCTGGACTCTCACCCGCTCTGCCACTTCCCTTGTAAATCAGTCCATTACATCTCAGCTAGGGTCAGTTTGATGTTTACGTCAGTAACGGAAACAATAACAGCTACCACCCTGCTATTTTCCAGGCACTTTACATACACATTATCAGTTAACACGTAGTTTAGCACCGTGGTTAGCGCGTGGACCTCGCAGCTAGATCCCCTTGTTTCCAATCCTAGCCCCTACCACTCACCAGCTGTGTGACCTTGGACACATTCCTTAACGTCTCTAGGACTCAGTTTTCCCATCTGTGCAATGGCAATTTAAAAAGTACTTCTTTACAAGGTTGTTGTGAGGATCGAGTGTTCAGAAGAGTCTCGTAACAGAGTCAATACCACCTAAGAGGGTTAGCACTTCACGACCTGGTGACGTAAGTATGAGAACACCGCAGCGCAGAAAAAGTATCAACTTGCCCAAGGTCACATAACTTGAACAAGAGGCAGAGACAGGATTCGGTGCCAGGTCATTTTGTCTGGAAGGCTGTGTACTTTCCACCCTGTTGCACCATCTCACTTTTGTGCCCGATTCCTTCTGAACCACCCCCGGCCCACCCTCATCCCGCCCATCCAAAGACGAAAACAGGCGGTTTCCCGCGCCCCATCTCCACCCCGGGAGCTCCCAGGAACGCTAGAGAAAACCAGGAAAATTGAAAAGTGCGCCTTCCCTCCCGCCCCAGGCGTGGCCTCAGGAGAAGCCAACAGGTCCGCCCTCCGCCCGCGTCTGCCGCCCCGGCACCTGGGCACCGGCCGTAGGCGCAGTGCCTCCCTCCCCGAGCCGCGCCCTGACGCCCGAGCTGAGCCTCGCCGGGGTGCGCGGCGCTCAGGGCGCAGGGCGCGCACCGTGGGGCAGCCTCGCCGCCTCCCGCCCGAGAGCTGCCTGGTGGGAATCCCTCCCCAGCTGGGGAGGAAGGCAGTTGTTTTCCTCCTGGTGGAACGTTCCACTTGAAATCGTTCCACAAGGGCTGTTCTCGCCTCCGACTCCGGGAAGAACTGTAATTAACACAGCAACAAACGCCCACGACGCTAACTGGCAAAGGGAGTGTAACACGAGCCGCTTCTCCAACCGAACTGGGCCAATTGCTTTCCCTTCTTGCCTCCCCATTTGGTCTGTTTCGGTTTCGCAGTCATCCAACTGTGGCGTTTCTTAAAACATGTCAGTGGCTGGTGTTTGTGTTTTGGGTTGAACAGTTTCACACACGTCGCTGGAGACGGTGCTCGACCAGCTGCTGCGCCGGGTCCTTGCTTTCTGCGGCTTCGGGAGCGTCAGGTAGAAAAATGAAGCGACTAGAAGAGTGGGAGGGAGGATGAGGAAGGACGCCTGCGTCCTCGATTGTCTGGAGTTGGTCGGCAGCCTCCTCCGGACGAGGACAGGTAAAACCGGTCTGCCAGGTCTCCGGGGGCAGCGTTGCAGACGTCCCGCGTGAGTCGCGTGGTCGGCTCGCGGCAGCGCTCACCTGGCGGCTGCGCTCCAACTCTGGCCCAGACGCCCGGGCAGGGGCAATGAGAGAAGGGAGAGGGGCCGGGGCCTGCAAACAGCACTGAGAGCCCAGCCAGGCGCGACCCCAGGCGCGGTAGCTTGGGGTGGGGGTGGGAGAGCGCTCTGACTTCTTTGTCTACAGTTATAAGGGTCTGATCTCTGATGTGGCCATTACAAATAACCGTGGTCCGGCCAAGTGTGGTCCAGCAAGTGTGGACTAGCAGCATTGGCATCACGTGGGAGCTTGTTCCATGCAGAATCTCAGGCCCTGCCCTAGGCCTGTTGATTCACAACGTACGCTTTAACAAGATCCCTAGGTGATTTCTAGGCACACGAAAGTTTGTATAATGTATATACCTCTCTCTAACGTCTTTCCATCAGTGTTCTGTAGTGTCAACACATTACCTTCAAAATTTGTGGGAAAGGCATGGCCTTTGGAGAAATATAACCCTGCCCTCAGCGAAAGGTCTCAACCAGTTTGATGCTTAGCCGCCGCTCTCTGCTAGTTACTGCTGTGCAGTAATGAGTGGAGGGAAGGCAGAGCCTGCTACACGGTCCAACCCAGAAACATTCAGAGACGAGATGGGGAGCCAAAACCCAAACAAGAAGAGCTAAATAACTGTAAGAGATAATGATTCGAGAGGTTACACAAGACAGAATAACTCTCATATGAGCAGCTTAAACAGTATGTGCTACATATTTAGTACATTCACTGGACTAAATGACTACCACCAATTTTGTAGATGTGTGCTCTATATATATACAGATTCATAGCTATATAAACATATATACGTATATGTGTGTATTATTTAAAGAGAGGCAGAGACACGGGGAGACAGAATACATATTCTAACATAGTGCCTTACACGTAGTTGATGACCAGTATTTATTGAATCAATAGCTGGATCCTGTTACAACATATTCTCCTGGAAAGAGAAGAATTTTGTGTTTTAAACCAAACCAGCATGGATCTGTTCCAAAATAAAATGTATTACCAAACCAACCGTTCATTTACTCTGTCTTTTAAAACAATTATACACATATCCACCATAGATACATGACCCCCATTTGAGCGTAATGGATTGTAGGAGCCCAGAGGGGCCCAACAGAGCTTCTTCAAGAATCCTGCTAAGTCCTCCCAGTCAGAATAGCCCAACATGCTACACGTCCATTAAGGCCTCCCAGGTCACAGTACCCTCATAGATCACAGACCGTAAACAGAGCCGTTTAAGTCTTATGAGCTATTGATCTGCAAGCCAAACATTTTCAAACTGGCTTCACTGAGTGGCCTGTACTAGCGCCAATTTATTCTGTCGAGTACTCAAAATTCCCTAACTAGGCACTGAACCTTGTGAGTTGTGCATCTTGGGTACCAATGAGAAGCAGGAGGGGAGCATCCCCCTGTCTCTTGGTGGTTAGAAGGATCTTTACAATTTCTAAAAATCATTTATTATTTTTTTTCTCTGCAATGGTTTGTTGGCATTGGCCCACCAAATTGGAGCTATTACAGGCCATGCAGAGGGATCTCCTTGAGATAAAGGTAGAGAAGGGAAAGGATGATTCTGTCTTGCACAGTTAAGGCAGCAATTGGGAAAAAAAAACAATCTTTAATATTTACACCCTAACCAAATTAGGCTTTTCAGTTTTACAAGTTACACTTGTTTTATGATGAGAGCTCACTAGAGTTCACCAGAGCCTATGTGGATATACTATCTAACAAATACTATTGGACAAAGATGAGTTGTCAAGTGCCAATGAATAATGAAAAATCATTAGGAAGCAGTTGGCATGTACAGTGTTTACATTCTGAAAGCTTTCTTTGTCTCCACCCTTACATTAAAACAAAACTAAAATTTCTTCCCAAAACTTCCAGGAGAGCTGAGCAGCAAATATGCAAACTGGAAGAGAGTAATGCATTTCTGATGGCAGTCCACATGACTACTTTGCCTGGTATCATTTATTGTAAAACATTGGAAATCTTGACGTTGAAAGAATTCAAATCTGTTTCAAATGAGAACTCTGGGAACTGAGATTTGAAGAAATTGCCTCAGGGAATATTGTTGGTAAAGTTTACAATCAGCATTATTGATTTTCAAAAGTCACCAACGTATTGTCATGGTTTTGGTAGAGCCAGCGCTGTATCCAGAAAAAAAGACAAGACAAAAAAAAACCCTTCATCATCAGCAATCTTGAGAACCATAAAATCAATAATTAGATTTAGAGAAAAAGCCAGTGGGAGTTAAAACCATGGTGATGCAATCAGCTAATCTGGAGCTGGTTAAAATTCTGGCATAGCATGGGCACCAGTTGCTATCTTTTGCTGATACAAACTGAAGGAATAAGAAGCAAACACAAAGCCAATTGATAATAGTAAAGATGTCCATTGTTTCTCTCTCCTGGCTTTTCTGATAATTATTTTCCAAATGTGCCATGAAGAGGATTTTTAGTGCTATTAAGAGGAAATATTCTATAGAAAATGTGTAGGAAGAAAATCCGCGAGGACATTCATGAAACAACATTGAGATTAATAATGGAATTTTTTATCCCAAGCAGAATTTAATTTTTTGTAAGTAGAAAAAGTAAAGAAGATACATCTTTAAAATTAAAAACATCTAAATATTTATTCCAGGAGGAAGTATTAGGAATCAAATGCACATATTTATAGACTGTAGTTCTGCTATTGTCGTGGATGGACGTTTGCCCTTCCTTTTGGCCACCCAGCATCTGAACCTCTTTCCGTTGTCTGAAGAACATCCTTTCCCCAGTCCCATCTCCACTCCTGAGGCAGAACCCATTTCTCACTATAGAAGCTGAAATTGCCAGGCCCTGTAATTTCTCAGCCTTCCTCTGGTTCCATTCATTAGATGCATCGCCCTCAAACTTTAATTAAAGGAGGAAAGACGGTCCAAATTTATTCTGGAGATGGGTGTTGGTGGTGGCAGCAGCAATATCTGATTTTCAAAGGCAGCAATGACAACAGCTATGATGGCAGCAGCTGGTGGCACAAATGTCAGGGATCTTAGCAGTGCAAGCTGTAGGATCTGGTGCCCAGAGGAGGCACTTCTGCAGCATGATTTGGATATTGTTCTTGGCTTGTAGCTTTCTCACAGATTCTGTGAACTGCCCAATATCCTTTAAATGAAATTCTTCAGCTTCTGAAATCATCTAGGTTTCTTTGACTGGCACAATTATCAGTCACAAGACATGAGAAAACTGCAGAATGATTTGGAGCAATTATATCCATTAGAAAGAAATGAAAATGAACTTTCATCAAATCCCCTTTGAGATAAGAATATTCTAAAGGCAGTCTTTTGCCACCAAGAAAATTAAGAGAATAAACCAGGAGCGTAAACCTGTATATCCTCAAATTTAAGTATGGAAAATAGAAATGACAATTTTTATTTTTAAGCAAGTCTTTAATTCTCAGTAAGTTTTTTTTTTTTTTTTTAAGAAAAGATTGGTACCTGAGCTAAAAACTGTTGCCAATCTTGGGGGGTTTTTTTCTGCTTTTTCTCCCAAAATCCCCCAAGTACATAGTTGTATATTTTAGATGTGGATCCTTCTAGTTGTGGCACGTGGGATGCCGCCTCAGCATGGCCTGATGAGCGGTGCCATGTCTGCGCCCAAGATTCGAACCGGCGAAACCCTGGGCCGCCAAAGTGGAGCGCGCGAACTTAACCACTCGGCCCCGGGGCCGGCCCCCTCAGTAAGTTTTTTAATGACGATTAAATTTTTTTTCAAAATCTTCAAGATCAAGAATTTTTGGAGGGCCAGCCCCGTGGCCCAGCCCAGGTGCCAATCTTTAAAAATAAATTAAAAAAGAGAATTTTTTTTGTAATTGTTTAAAAAAAATGGTCAGAGAAATAGAGGAGGAGTTAGAGAATTCTAAATCCATCACTAAGTACAGTATTTCAAGCAGACCATGAAAGAGAGGCTTGAGTGAGAACCTCAAGGATGCCGTGAATGACAGCACAAAATAAGCAAAGGTCAGTTTAGTTGAATGACGTTGGACAAGATGCTTTACAGCATGAAATCCATTTGATCTCTCAAAGAAAAATTATCAAAATTGTGTCTAGAAACAGTTAAAAACCAGCCAAATGTGACACTTACTACCCAATAAATTATAGCGCGAAATAATAGTTAACACAAAAATAGCAACAGGAGAAACACTTTTCATTAGAGGATCAAGGTTTAAGCAAACATTCCCTAATTAATCCTTTCAACAGCATCAGGAAGCTATTATTTAGTATTTTCATAGATGGCACAATGTTTTCAAAGTGTTTTACCAACAATAATTAGTCGTTCTTCTCATCAATCTTTTGAAGTAGGTCAATATCATTATCCTCATTTTAAAGAAAAGCAAGATACTAAATAAACATGTCCAGAGTGTGGAGATCACCAACATAATCCTCATCTTAATTAATTCCCATTTTTCTACCACTCCCATCCTAAGCATAGGTAAAAGCACCTTTTTGAAATTGCCACATCTTAACCCCCATTAAAAACCCAGTGAAGGAGGGTCATAGACATGGCGGCCGTTAGGATGGGAGAGCTGACAACCATGCCTACAGGTCTGATGTGTGCTTCTATAAGTGTGTATGCGGCCAAAGAAGAAGAATCCAAAAAACGGCTAGTGAAACTACAGCAGCTCCCCAGATATCCTACACCACCTCTCCAGTCTAAATCTGTTAAAGAGCAGCCTGCATTTACAAATGAGCTTTGCATCCATCCATGCTACAACTGGTCATTATATTGGCTGATGCAAGGGTGTGTACGACTTTGTCAAAAATGGGATGATGGATACAGAACAATTTGGAAAAGATGCATATGTCTATCTGAAGAATCCACCTCGAGATTTTCTTCTGAAAATTGGAGTCATTACAGTCTCAGGGTTGGCAGGCTTGGTTTCAGCAAGAAAAGGTTCTAGGTTTAAGAAAATTGCTTATCCAATGGGGCTGGCCACTTTAGGAGCATCTGCTTGCTACTCAGTTCAGCCAGTAATAACTGCGAAGGTAACTAGAAGAAAGGCATATGCTACAAGCAGCCAATTTACGAGGCAGTTAAATCATTGCAGACAAAGAACAACAAAAAAGAGCCACTTCCTGAACCTAAAGAAACAACTAAGCTAGGAAGGTCTGTTGGGATAGAAATACCTGCAAAAATGACTCACAACCTGAAACACTCAGTGCCTTTGCCAACAGAACTCAGCACTGAAACAAAGACCAAATCAGAATCCACCTCAGGTGCTACACAGTTTATGCCTGACCCCAAGCTCATGGATCACAGGCAGTCCCACCCAGAAGATGTAGATGTGTACAGCACTAGAAGCTGAAATAGTCTGCATGGAGAACTACATGATGTGTAAAGCTGCAAATAATGATGAAAACATCATGTGATGGGTAACTGTGATGCATAGAGTATAACTTAAACCAAGTTTTTCCCTCACATCTTCTAATGTACGGTTTGACCAGTCACATGGGTCATTAAAACACAAACTATGAACACAATCCAAACAATATTAAATGATTGATGAAAAGGCAGAGGTAGAAGTATTAGGATGCATTCGATGACTTTTTTTTTATGAGGAAGATTAGTCCTGAGCTAACATCTGCCACCAATCCTCCTCTTTTTGCTGAGGAAGACTGGCCCTGAGCTAACATCCGTGCCCATCTTCCTCTGCTTTGTATGTGGGACACCTGCCACAGCATGGCTTGACAAGCATTGCATAGGTCCCCACCCGGGATCCCAACCAGCAAACTCCAGGCCGCCAAAGTGGAACGTGTGAACTTAACCACTGTGCCACAGGGTCAGCCCAGCATTTGATGACTTTTAAGGATTTTTATGAAAAAACAAAAATAGAGTAAATATATGAACACTGATGAGACTAAAATCTGAAAAAATATGTATGTGTCTATATACATATTTATACACATACACATATATGTTTGCTTTAGCTTTTCTGAATTAATGTTAGCTAAGTTAGAATGGTGTGTGGGAGGATGTGTTCCCTTCTCCCCTTTTTTTTTTTCATTTTCCAGAGCTGGAATAAAATATCCATACTTGGGGGGAGAAAAACAGTGAAGGAGGCAGAATTGCCTCCACTTTGCAGATGAAAAAACTAAGGTTTCATACATACATACCTACACACACTCCTCACATCAGAGAGGTGGCTGCCTACTTTGTCTGTGTGTAAGTCCTAACTCAATCATGGTCCCAGGGTCCAAGAGGACTGCGACAGGCAACCTCTAATTTCTAAGACAATTCTCTTTCAAAGGGAAAGAAGTTCCCAAGCATCTGTGCCACACAGTATAATGGATTTGGCAAGATCTGTTCTTACCATGAACAATTCGGAGCTTATTTTGTGAATAGCAGATCTGTGGACCCCCAATCCCCTCAGACTACTTTGAGGACCATTTTAAACAGAAAGATGGCACTTGTCACATATGAAAAAACAAGACAAAACTACCAGATTCGCTGATGGCTTTAGGAAAAGCAATCTTGTTGGGAATAATATGAGCTGATTGGTCTTTGAGAAGAGTAATTCAAAACTGGGCAATCAGATTCAAGAAAATAGTTTTGACCAAAACAGAATCAATTTAAACTTGTTTACAAAGTTTTTTGCCATATATGGTATTTCTTCACAGAAAACACAAAAATTAACCATACAAATGTATCTTTTTTTATTCTCTGTAATTACACTGGACTTCACATTTTCCTTTTATGAGAAGAAATGTCAACTGTATGTTTTATTTGTAATTTAGTTGGACTGTTTGCTAAATGTTAGCAATTATAGCAAAATATGAATAATAAAAAAGAAAAAGTTACCAGATCATAGTCTGACCTCCTTTTTTTCCCCCCACTGCATGAATTTTGACTGTATCAAAGAAAAATAAATTGGAATTAGTAACATGCTATTTTCCTTCATCTAACTGACAATTAAGCTAAGTGAAGCAAATTTAGCCTTGAAGTATATAAAATTATTCCACATTAAACAAAAAAGAGCTAGAGCCAGTCAGAGTATCTTCAGCCACTACTCTGTAAATGGTGTTTTGTTATCTCGGAAAAACTACTTTAGGAAATTTAAGTTTTAATATAGACTATTTTTAAAACCTGTCCATTCATTAGAAGCACATTATAGTAATTCTGGTCAAATGTTTATTTTCTTTAGTTATATCTTACTGAGTGCTTCATTTAAGGAAAGTACCAGTTGGAGAAGCCAAACATGAGCTATGACAGAATTCTACAAATAGAAAATGACTTAAAAGTTTACATTGGGGAAATTCCAAAAGCAAAGATATGCCAAAACCCAACAAATCAACAATACAGGAATTTCCCCTTGATACCTTCCATGAATTCTTGTTATTTAGCTTCACTTAAGAATTGAAGCCCAAGGCCTTCCATGATCCCTTTGTTAATGATTTCTTTTTCTAATTCAAGCACTCCAACTTTAAGCAGACCCATATAACTGGAAATTGCTCCCTTTGAGGGAGTTCTGAGAGCAATGCCACTCCATCCTCATCAGAT
Source organism: Equus asinus (assembly GCF_041296235.1). Taxonomy (NCBI): domain Eukaryota; kingdom Metazoa; phylum Chordata; class Mammalia; order Perissodactyla; family Equidae; genus Equus; species Equus asinus. The sequence goes on along the minus strand of NC_091799.1, from coordinate 79,674,698 downwards.
TACCTTCTCTGGGCAGCTCAGTATGTTGGGCACCATTTGGGACACCATGAAAGAGCTTGGGAAGGGTTACATACCCCAGGAATGGTGAATAGTAGAAATCAACAAGAGTGAGGGGTCATGACCAAGGCGAAGGTAGCTGGATCTGTCCCCTTTCCACTGTGTCACCCTGGGGAGCAGCTGCATGTGCAGCCAGTTAATCATATCCTCAACCTTGCCTTGCTTCTCATTAAACTGTCTACACTCTGCAGACCAAGGCTTCTTGAAACAGGTGCTAAGTCAAGGTTCAAGGTTCGTCTAACTCACAGAGTTGGTAAAGACAACACGATAACATGAGGCCCTCAAAAAAGGATAAAGTGCTGCTTATTTTAAGGCAGTACCATCACTATCTTAACATTCAGGGCCATTTACTCTGCTCCAGCTTGGCATGGGTACAAAGTAATAATAATAGCTAACAGTTGAGTGTGTAATGTGTCTGGTGCTACATAAATCTCACTTAACACTTATAACACCCTAACATAGGCATTATTCCACTTTTTACAGATCATAAAACTGAGGTATACAGGGGTTAAGTAACTACCTTGCTAGGATTGAACCTCATTTCTCTGGCCTCAGAACCCATCCCTTTAACCATATCCTAACTAAATATGCATATTGTCCTGGCCTGGGTTCCTCAGAAAGCAGAGCCTAAGGCAGAAGGCTATGTGATACCACTTTGTTAGCAGGCACAATCCAATGGAGCAGGAGTAGAGGAAAAGGGGAGGATGGCAGGGAAGTAAGGAGAACCAAAACAAGGCTGCATGATGGAGCTGGCCACCGCTAACTGCTCTTGATTGCTCAGTCTACAGAACTTTGCGCCCAACGCATCATATCCACTGCATCTCATGATGAGAAAAAGGGAAAAATGTATCCACTGGCTCCTACCCTCTGTTGGTCCAAAGTTCACCACGTAGGGCACTAACTTCACCACACCTCCGGGTTGCTCTTAGGTGGGCACAAACCCAGAGTTGGATCCTTTGATGGAATCAACAAGAGATGCCAGGGCTGGAGGTGAGAGGACTGTGCATGAGGTGAAGGTGAGGTGTTATCAGCTTGCACCTCAAATGAGAGTCTGTGCAGAGAGAGAGGATCTGAAGTAGTCGTAAGAGGGGTCTCATACACGTATATTCTATCATGAGATTGGATTTCCAAATGGAGCGAAAGTCAGAAATCACTCACACAAAAACCATTGAGCCATCTACAACTTGGAAGTCATTGATTGCTTCTGGAAGAACCACCTCGACTCTACCACAGAATTTAGAGTGGGTTAGGGCTGTATATACTCACACCAAAGTGAAATCGTCTCATATAGTGATTAAATACATAATTTTACCCAATACTATTCAACTATGAAAGCAACTCAGAAATCACCCCCTCTGGGAAGTCTTCCCTAATTCCCCACTTATTACATATGGGAACAAACAAACAAAACCCCCCAAACTACCAGGTTCTCTGACAGCTTTATAAAAACCAGGGGGCCAGACCAGTGACATAGTGGTTAAGTTTGCTCCACTTCAGCAGCCCAGAGTTCACAGGTTCAAATCTAAGGGCACGGACCTACACCACTCATCAGCCATGCTCCATGCTGTGGTGGTGACCCACATACAAAGTAGAGGAAGACTGGCATAGATGTTAGCTCAGGACCAATCTTCCTCACCAAAGAAAAAAAGGAAAAACCAGTTTCACTGAGAATAATATGAACCGATTGGCCTTTGAGAACAATAATCCAAAACTGGGCAATCAGAGTCAAGAAAATAGTTTTAACTGAAAAGGAATCAGCTTAAACCTGTTTACAAAAGTTTTCTAAGTTCTGATAATGTCTTCTGCAAAGAGCTCTGCCAGTGCCCTTTTCGTCTTATATGATAATTATCTGTTCATGTATCAGTCTTCCCCACTAGACTGTGAGATCCTTAAGGGAAGGGGCTGGTCTCATAGATCTTTGAATCCCCAGCACTGCGTTGTATGCTCTAGCACACATTAGGTACTTAAGGAATACTGTGTAAGGAAGGGGAAGGTGGAGGTGTGAGGACAGTGAAGGCCTGACATAGCCACTGTGGGGAGTGGGAAAGTGAGCAGCCAGAGAATGAGGGGACAGTGTTCAGGGGGTGCCAAGGGCCCACCTGGGGTTGGTGGTTGTGAAGCTGTGGTGGACACCATCTATTCACCTGTGTGACTTCTTCACCAGTGCCAAAGTGGAGAGGAGAGGGAGACTGGGAGCCAAGTGTCATAGATTTTGATGAGAGCCATGACCAGGAGGTCAGTAGGGAATAATCTAACAGGATGTTAAATGGTGTTTTCAGTTGTCTCAGGACTTTGGCTGAGACCCCAATCTAAGGATAATGGGTTATAAATGTTTACAGATTCCAAAGAAAGATGGTATCAGATGCCTACATCCAGGACTTGCAAAGAGGTAGGCCAAAGCTAGTCCTTCATCTCTTACCCATCTCTAGGCTACAAAAGGAAAAAGGAAGCATTTGTCAGAGAAAAATTCTTTAAAGAAAGTTGTCCTCTGGGGAAAAGCTTCATGGCACTTCACCTCACTTTTCAGGGGAAAAAGGAGGTTGACAGTTACTGCCCAAATGATGGGTCTCTCTTGGCCCACGAGCCCCACTGGGCTTGCGATTGTCAGAATTCTAAGATGACCCGTAGCCTTGTATAATGTCCCCTTGAGTGTGGATAAGACATGTAGATATGATGGAATATCACTCCCATGATTATATTACATTATATGACAAGAGGGATTTTTGCAGATGTAATTACAGTCCCCTAGGGTCAGTCGAGTTCATCAAAGGGAAGATTATCCTGGGTGGGCCTGACCTAAGCAGTATACCCTTAAAAGGGGGTCTATGGTCCGAGATGTGCTCTTGTTGCTTTGGAAGAAAGTAAACAGCCATGTTGCGAACTGCCCATGGGAGCCACCTGGCAAAGAACTGTGTGTAGCCTCTAGAAGCTGAAAACGGTCCCTAGTTGACAGCCAGCAAGAAAATGAGGTCCTCAGTCATACAGCTACAAGGAAATGAATTCTGCCAACAAGCAGTGAGCTTGAAAGAGGATCCCAAATCTCAGATGAGAATCACAGCCCTGGCCAACACCTTGATTTCAACCTATAAGAACCTAAGCAGAGGACTCAGCTAACAACCCTACCTGGACTCCTGACCCATGATGACTGTGAGATGATAAATTTGTGTTGTTTGAAGCTGCTGAGCTCAGGGTGATCTGTTACACAGCAATAGGAAATGGAAGCTGAGCCTAAGGAAAGTGTGGTCTAAGAATTCTTGGGAAATATTCATGTCTGTCCCCTAGAGTTGGAAAATGACAAAGGCTGGTACCTGATTCTTACCTGGAGAAGTCTGAGAGTAAATGGTTGTCTGAAACAGTTGTCTGAGATGGAATGGTGAGGAGAAGCCAGCACAGTGCAGGTTTATTCTGAGCCAAGTTGTCCCTGCAGAAGTAGCTGGGAGTGAGACTTCTCAAAGGGACTCTTCCCAAGAGAGCTGCCTGCTGGGGAAAGGCAGCCCCAGCAGCACAGGATTGAAGATGTCCATCAGAGAAAGGGGGGTGGGGTGGGGCGCGACAGTCAGGGGTCAGCCAGAGAGGGCATTCGTCTGCAAGGAATATGCAGTAGGAGGCCAGCCGAGATGTGAGATTCTGATCCTGCAGTGTCTTGGAGCAGTCCCATGAAGTCCCATCATGGCAGACAGGGGCAACTTTGAACTGAATGAGAGGTGTAAATATTGATGGGACTTTTTAATATCCAAATATGAGACTGTTCTGTTAACACGTGATCAAAAAAACTATAGGAGTCTGAGATTCCCTCAAGGGAGGGTCAGGGAAATGCAACTGAGTGTCTTTAAAGGCAGTTGGTAGAGAAACATTAAGGGATTTTCCGAGTGTATCCCACTGGGTTCAGCTAGTTTAATAAAGCTATTACAATGGTAGCAGGTTCAGAGAGAAAACGGTATAGCTGAATGGTGCAAGCCTCAAAGGAGCAGGGTGCTTTGCAAGAAGGTGGAAGTCTCTGTGAAGAATAAGGAAAATTCCCATTGCCTTGGGTCTGGTTCCCTAGAAGCAGAGCCTGAGGCAAGGATTCTTGTGCAAGAGGGTCAGGAAGGGAATATGCTAAGATGGAATCCCTTCTTAGTTTCCCAGAGCTCCCGTAACAAAGTACTGCAAACTGCATGGCTCAAAACAAGAGTTTTTCTCTCATAGTTTTGGAGGCTAGAATCTAAACTCAAGACGTTGGCTGGGTTAGCTCCTTCTGAGAGCTCTGGGGGAGAATCTGTTCTATACCTCTTTCCCAGCATCTGGTGATGGCCCACAATCTTTGGCATTCCTTGGCTTATAGATGCGTCACTTCAATCTCTCCTCCATCTTCACATGGCACTCTCCCTATGTCCCTGTGTCTTCACTTTATAAGGACACCAGTCATGTTGGATTAAGAACCCAACCTACTCCAATATGACCTCATCTTAATTAATTTGCAATGACCCTAGTTCCAAATAGGGTCACATTTTGAGCTACTGGGGGTTAGGACATCATCATTTCTCTTTTGGAAGGATACAATTCAATACATAACACTTCTTAGGAAACTGAACATGCAGAATAGGGCAGAGAAGAGTTTTGGCCAAGGTATAGGTTCAGCTCAATTCCAGCCTCAGCCTGATCCCATGGGGAGCTCTGTAGCCTGAATGGCATCATGAAGTTGTTCCCTATCAATGGAAGGGGCTAGCAGACTTTTCTTCTCCATGAATCATCAGCCATTGGCTGCAGACAGCCCCTGAAAGGAAGATGTATCATCCTGGGCATTTCTGAATTGGGTCTCCATTCACCCTAAGGCAGTAGTCATCAAACTTTACTGTGCACCAGAAACATAGATGATTGGACCCCAATCCCAAGTTCCTTACTCAGTAGGTCAGGGGTGGGGCCTGAGAATTAGCATTTTTAACAAATAATCAGGTGATGCTGATGGTGCTGGTCCAGGGACCACAGTTTGAGACCCACTGATGTAGGGCAATTCTCAGAAGGGAGCAGCTGTGAGTGGTCAACAGCCCACACTTAGAGCAGCCAGGGGTGGGATGAGTGCATGGACGGGGAGGGAAATCTAGACAGGGCAGCAACTGTGTAGGAACTGTACTATCCTTTTTCACAAACCCAAGGTGTGTGAGGAGTGGGAAAATAAACCCAAAAGGGCTGTAGGGAAATACAGTGTCCTTAAGAGAGAGCCAGATTTTTGCAACAGCAAAGAAGGGAAAGAAACATCTCAGAAAAGGAGTTGTAGAAAGAGGGATGATACCACTGTAGACTGCCAAGTTGCTGGATAAGAAAGCCAGAAAAAGAAGTCTCTATGTTTTAAACAATCAGCGAAACAAGTTGGGTGTACAGTAATGATGCAGGTGATTTTAAAGATACAGAATCATTCTTGGATCTCATCTGTGTGTCTTGTGATCAAATTTTTCAATCTCTCTGGATCATTGGGCAGCCGTCAACTATGCAGCAATACCACTCAGTCATTTAGAGGACCTGAAGAATCCCATCAAGTGTGCTACAGTCTAGTTATTTAACTGGTAGAGACAAGGCTTTATGGCAGTTTTGAGCTGTGGCTGAAGCTTAACTATAGGGCCCTTCTAGTCAGAGAGTCATCGAAAATTGTATAAAATTGCAGCAATTTTACTGAACCCAAGAAAATGTTCTGTGGTTAGAAAAGGAAAAGAAATTATTTCAAACGCATTATGTGAAAAACAAATTAAAACAGGCAATTTTAAAAATGGCCTAAAAATAAGTAAATGGAGTGCAGAATCAATTAGCCTTGATATCCACAGAGGTTGCTGGAAAAAGAATCTGGGAGTAAACTATGTATTAATTTAACAGCGTCAGACTGAATTATGAAAATAGATGTTTATAAAATAGCAGAATATCTTCAAGTTAGAAGCAAAGAAGATAGAGATTTTCTAAGCACTTCTTTTGATTTCAAGCTGAATAGAAAATAGATGGGAAAGTCCACATGAAACAAGAGGGGAGCTTCCTTTTGGGGAAGCATATTCGTCCAGAGATTCTGAATGTGGGACCCACATCTTTATTAGGAAGTCCCCCAACGAAGCCTTATGAGACAAAAAGTTGGAATTTTCAAATATCTTTAATGTTGTATTGGAAGGTTAGCTTTTCTATACATAAAAGGAAAATGCATCTTAGTGAAGTTACTAACATCCCTGAGCCTCATCTCATGCCTCTAAATGAATTAATATAAGCAATTAGAAAAGCATCTGGCAGGTAGTGAGTCTATATACCAGTTAGCTATTACTTATCTTAAGCAAATTCAACCTTGGGAGAGAAGGAAAGGGCAGTTCGAATCACATGAGCAATTTTGCCCATTGTTCCATTCAAAGAGCACATGCCTTGATTGAGAACAAGATGGGGAATACGAATCTGCAGTTCCCTCGGTGGAACTTGGTGCCCAGGCACTCTTGTGAAGAGTCTCATGTTTAAAGATAAATATTTTTCCTACAACATCACCTCTAAACACAAGCCAACTACTTCATCCGGCATCTCAACTGGAGAAACAATACTCTGTTCCCATGTTGGGGGAAAAATGTGCTATGTTGTTCTCTGATGTGGTACATTCTTAAGTGATTTTCAGGGGTCAATGTATCTATATGTGATTTTTGCCTTAAATTCTCATATCTAAGATGTCACTCTACTATATATCTGTATTCATGTTCTTTTGCTGCTATAAGAAATTGCTATAAAGTTGGTGGCTTAAAACCACAGGAATTGATTCTGTTACAATGCTGTAGACCAGAAGTCCAAAATCAGTTTCACTGAGCCAAAGTCAGGGTGTCAGCAGGCCTGACTTAGACCTAAGGCTCTAAGGAAGAATTCAGTCCTTGCCTCTTCCAGTTTCTGGTAGCTGCCAGCATGCCTTGGCTTGTAGCTGCATCACTACAATCTCTGCTTCCGTGGTCACCTTGCCTTCTCCTATTCAGTCTGTGTCAAATCTCCCTCTGCCTCCCTCTTATAAGGACACTTGTGATTGCATTCAGGCCCCTCTTCCTCCAGATAATTCAGAATAATCTCCCCATCTCAAGACCTTTGAATTAATCACACCTGCAAAGTCTCTTTTGCCATGTAAGGTAACACTCAAGGGTTCCAGGAATTAGAATATGAACCTATTTGGGGCCATTATTTAATCTACCAAAATACTCATTCCCATTAAAACTTTCTGTGTGTGTGTGTGAGAGAGAGAGACAGAGATACAAGGAAAGAGAGAGAATGAGTGAGAGAGAGACATCATGGATGAGACCAAAATTGTGGTTTGATTTGGGAACCATGAGCCAACCCAGCTCAGTTCATAGGTGCAAACTGATCTCCAGAGAAGAGAAATGTGTCGCTGCTTAACAGGCTTTTATAATCTGTTTTGAACACACCAGGTGAATTTTCAATTGCAACATTTCCCAAGCTTTAGCTTAACAAAGCAAGTGCTAGCTCCCCATCCTCTCCATGTGTTGTTTTCAGTAAACACACATTTGCTCCTGTGTGAATAAAGAAGATTTCTCAAGCCCTGATTCAGGATCCGTGTATCCTATCCCATTTGTCTGATTCCACCTCCCCCACTCCACCCTCGCTGGTTTTCAGATGCTTTAAGGAACAATCAGTTTTGCTGACACATGAAATCCAATTTTCCAAATTTTCTAATGAGATTAAACCCAGCCAGGAGAAGCCAGTAACTGCCTTTCATCAGAAGACAAGGATCACATGTCTCTACGCATATTGTCAAGTATTCTTGAAAAAGAAAATGGAAAGGTGGAAAACTGGGTCTCAAACATATAATAATTGATCCATTTTTTTATTCCACACTCAATCAAAAGGAATAGATGCTCAATAATTGGTGCTAAATAAACAAAATAATAACAATAGTACATTTGGAGGATTATATCCAGAATATGTGCATGGAAAAGAACAGAAGTTTCTAAAATTTCCCTCTTAATATGAGTTATGCTAGTTGGAGAAAGTTCAAGAGAATTCAGGTTATAGCCCCATTTTCTTTCACTGGCATGAGAAATAATATGAAAGAATGCAGATCTTGCAAAACTTCTGATTTATATTCATTTGAATTCAGAATTTGTTGTTTTAGAATCAGTTAGATCAAGATTGCATGTAGAAACTGAGTAGAGGAAAAGAAATGGTAGAATATGCGTAAATCAAGTTATTTCTAAGAAGTCTACCACAATAATCATAATAATCAGCATAAACAGAAAAGCTTAAAATAATACAGATAGATTAATCATAGATTGATCTAAACTACTTGTACACTTGGTAATATGATTATACTCCCTCTGCTGACCAGCCCTAACCTACCTGTCTATCCATGTCTCCTATTTGTACCTACCTTGAAACATATTAATATTAAATACCCCTCCCCCAGGAACACCCACTCCTTTTTTTCTCTCCGTTGGCCAATACCTACCCATAGTTCTAACTCTACTTCTTGTTTAAAGTCTTCCCAAATCATCCAGCTTATGTTAACTAATACACACACACACACACACAAATTGCACCTGATGGAATTCTATCAATTATTTTTATGAGTATCATACACTCCTTTGTATTATTTACTTACAAGGGTCACTAAATAGGTGATGAAGAAAAGGAAGTAAACCTTTAGCCACCATCTTAGGGTTGAGATCCCATTCATAGGCCAATTGCTTGAGAGCAGCTTCTCTTTTCAGAAACTGTGAGAAGGAGATGGACGGAGCAAGTGCATGATCTCTGGTCAAAATTTGAACCTAAAACTTTGGAAACCTTGGCAAGGAATATGGAAGCTGAAAAATTGCCATTTCAGAGCATCTAGCAGTTTGGTGTTGTGCAAAAAGTAGAGCTGCACCCATTTTTCTTTGTTCTGGAAAAACTACCTGGATAGTATATTTACAAGACCACAATCTGAAAAAATATATATATGTTTGAGACTGGACCCAAGGGATCAGGACCTAAGGCTACAGTGGATGATAACATCTGTGTGGTCGGCAGTTACAGCTCAGTAGAGTGATGTTCCCTGGAGAGAATGTATTCTTTCAAGTACACATTTGAAACTGCTCTATTGCTGGAAAGCTGTGGCTCATTGTCATGGAAGGATGTGAGTGTGGGTTAAGAAGATGCTGTCATGGGCTCAGAAACTGTGCTAGAGGCTAAAGCAGCTCTTTGCGTGAGAGAAATTGAGAGACTCTGGATCTGGGTGGAGCTGCTTTGAAGCCGAGGTCTCTTTATTATTATTAGCACTGCTCTGGTGCTCCAAGAAAGATGGCTTTGGGGAGGCAGTATCCCTGGAAAATACTGTGGGCTAACTACACAACAGAACTCCCCCCTTCTTCTCCACCAACAGAACTCCGATCTAATTTGGAGTATCAATGAGTGGAGCCCAAGGGGATGAATCCCGATGGACTAAGACAGTTATATTTATCCTGTTCCCCTTTACCAGATGACCACTTTCACAGACTTCTTTGAAGGTAGCGTGGTTCATGAGACCTAGTCCTGATCAATGAGATATAACAGGAAATCTTCTGAGTGTGTGTGTAGCAGGGGAGGAGGGTGGGTGGGTGTGTGACATCTACTGCTTCTGGAAAGAGTTTCTTCTGTGAATCAAAGAAAAGAAAGCACCTGCTTTAGACCATGCTGTCTAGAGTTGTGAAGGTCCCTTTATAGCCACTAGGTGACTTGTACAAGGACAAAGAGCCAACACATGTGGATGTCACACTAGAAAGATGCAAAGAGCCTGAGCTACAGATAACTGGTGAGCCAGTTTTAAACCTAGAACTCCTTTCCTCCAGACTTTCTCTTATGTGAGAAAACTAAATGTCTTCATTACAAAGATATTACTAGGTGGATATTCTGTTACTTGTAGCCAAATGTATCCTAAATAATAGAGAAATTCACTTTCATCACAGCAAATAGCAGCAGAGGCCATGCCGGGATGGCTTGGCCAGCAGACAGACTGAAAGAACTTGAGTGAATTTTTCCTGAACAAATATGAGACAATTTTCCAGGGACTCTCAGAAGCATGGCCAAGTTCTTATGCAGATAGTTGGGGCTCAAAGTCATCACAGTCTGGACCTAATATAAATATGATTTTAATTGGACTCACAGCCTGGCGAGTTACAGAGGGCAGACACTGACAGTCATATCTCCTGTGATGATTAGCTGATTATACCTAATCGAGTTGTCTTTCTCGGTACTACTCAAAGATCCCATCCGTGATGAGATATGGAGATTGCACCAGAATGTAGATCAATATACTGCCTCCTTCATCTAGAAGTCTTGCCACCAGAAGAAATAGAAAAGGTTTGAGCTGAAGTAAATGGTGTGATTGGCAAAGTAGTTGATTTACATTCGGTGACAATCTCCTTATCTCTTTGCTAATTGGTAACAAACAGTTTGCAGGCGAATAGCTGGTCCACAGATCACATAGGCTAATGCATTAGAGGTCAGGCGCCTGGGTCACCTGCGTGTGATAATTTACAAGGAAAGAAACCCTATGATTCTACTCTGAAACCTACTCCAATGATGATAGTGGACGACTTGTTCAGGCTACCAAATTATGGTTCCTTTGAAATTTTCTTGAATAGTACTGAATAAGTGTATTTGTAGGCATCATCACCCACTTAAAAAAAAACAGTCTGTATCTCTCTAATTTAACTATTAAACCAATTTGAAATTTGTTCACAAATGAGAAGGTGGTAACTGTCTAGCCAAGCAGATGGTTGGAAGTAAAGAAATATCATGTACTGTGTGGCTTCCAATTAGATCTTTCAACTATACCCAGTATAGCACAGTTCTCTTTTTCATGAGATTTAAAAAAATTTACTAAATATCTAAGGTATCATTTAGAAATTACATTCAGCTATGAGAAATAGAAACTTGAAGGAAAAAAGAAAAAACCGCTACTAAACAAATTAAGAGTTTTGTTTTTCTCAGAAAAAAGAATCTCATAAAAGAATCTGGAGTTGGATGGCTCTGGGTTGGTAGAGTGGCTCTATACCAGGTCTTCTGTCTTTGCACGTGGCTATTCTTGCTCGTTGCTTCATGGTCTCAAGTTGACTACTCTACTATCAGATTCCTATTCCAGGTAGGAAGAAAGGAAAGGGCAAAAAGCAAAATGCACATGGTCACTAATTCTGACCTCTTTTAGAGAGTTTTAGCAAATGGTCCACCAAGGATTTTCCACTTTTATATCTCCTTGGCCAGAATGCAGAGGCATGGCCACCATGGTTGCAAGGAAACGGGGAAAAAAAAAAGTTCTTTGTTGACCCCTTATATTAGTTTGCTGGAGATGCCACAACAAAGCACCACAGACTGGGTGGTTTGAACAACAGATACTAATTTTCTCACAATTCTGGAGGCTGGAAGTTTGAGATCAAGGTGTTGGCAAGGTTGGGTTCTTCTGAGGTCTCTCTCCTTTCATAGATGGCTGTGTTCTCTTTGTATCTTCGCATGGTCTTACTTCTGTGTCCTAACTTCCTCTTCTTATGAGGACCCCAGTCATATTGGATTAGGGCCCACTCTAGGGCCCTCATTTAACCTTAATTACATCTTTCATCACCCTATTTCCAAATATAGTTACATTATGAGGTACTAGGGGTTAGGATTTCAACATATGAATTTTAGAGGGACACAATTTAGCTCACAACACACTTCCAAACATAAACAAGGTTCTGTCAGTAAAAAAGAAGGGACAAATTGATATAGTGTAGACTGCAATGTCTGCCAAACCTACTATGTTGCTTGATTTTCTTTAAACAAACAAACAAAAACCTTGAAAATTGTCCCCAATTTAGTTTAGATATTTATAAACGTGATGCATGATGACGTCTACCTAGCTATAACAAAGGGCCTGCTTGTTTATTTAAGATATTTAATTTTTCTTATAATGAAAGACTTTCCCCAGTTGCCATGAGCTATGTTAGGAATGTGCTGAAAGATACCAGCAGGTGTCTGTTATGTTGAATAGCAGTAATCACAAATAAAGGAGAATTTGCTTCCTTGAGGATCACTATTCCTAATGTTTGCTAAGGCCTTTAAAATTCAATTTATAATTAAGCAGGGCCAATTGTTTCTCCGTAACCTTTTAGTGCCAGAAGATTTTTATTTCTCCTGATCATTAAGTGAGTTAAGTACAAACCCTTGATTTTGTTGGTGGTATTTTTCTTTTATTTTTGTTAGGTTATTTATCATATTAATTAAATTAATATCAAGCTGCCTGTAATGTTGCTACATATGTGTGTCTTTCAAAGGCTTGGAGAAATGCTACATCTTGTAAAAAGTTTGAGAAATGATTTGTTAGGCAAAATTCTTTTGATATCTTGCTTTGACTTTTTTTATGTAACAGCTCTGTTGAAATATAATTCCACTTATCAAAAAATTCATTCTTTTAAAGTGTAAACTCAGTGATTTTTAGTGTATTCACAAAGTTGTGCAACCATCACTACTATCTAATTCCAGAACATTTTCATCACCTCAGAAAGAAGCTCTATTCCCATTAGTAATCACCCCCCATTCCCCTCATCCAGCCTTGGCAACCACTAATCTACTTTCTGTCTCTACATATCTGCCTATTCTGGACATTTCATACAACATGTGGTCTTTGTGCCTGAATTTTTTTCACTTAACATAATGTTTTCAAGATTCCTCCATATTGTCACATATACCAGACTTCATTCCTTTTTTGTGACTGGATGATATTCCATCGTACAAATCTTGCTTTGATTTTAAGATTTCACTACTATCAAGGATTTTGTACTAATTCTCTAATTCCCTGGAGAAGCAAAGAAAACCATCTTGAAATTCCAGTCCCAGTTCTGTTGAGTCCTTATGGACCTCAGTTGTGCCATCTACAAAATGAAATGTTTTCCCCTATATCCTTTAAGGACCCAGCTTCTAAGCATCTCCATTGAGTCCTAGGATTATTTTTTTTTCCTGTGTTAGAAGAAAATCTGCAGACATGTGCTTCAATTTTATCTAAATTAGATTTTTTTTTCCTACAAGGTGTAGAAAAATTTTGAATCTTCTTTTATTTTTCAACTGTTTTCAAAGAACTAAGCTTTCAGCGTCATCTAAATTCATGTCTGTAAATAGCCAGGCTTGGAGACAAATGAATAAAACCAGAATAGCTACGAAAAGTTTTAGTTCTCTTGGAAATTATCCATTGAAGGATAAATACGTCACCTAGTTGTGCCTGTCAAATGAAGAAAGAGGACACTGCTTTGAGTATTTCAATTTTCAGCTTTTAGTGAGGGAGGAGTTTATTCACACAAACATACATGCAGTAAATGTGTGCTACTTCTGTTTGTGAACACATCTGGCTCAGGAATAGAAGAATCTAGTAGTCAGACCCACCCGAAAATTCCCCAATGTACACAAAAAAGACAAACCACACCCATCACGCCTAATAACAAATTCTTTTTGCATCTGGTTTAACTAAGCTTGAAATAGGATGCCTGTCATCATAGTGTGTATTCTCATTCCAGAATATCTCTCTTTCATTCAATTCTCAGGGGATTCTGTGGGTGGGGTTTGAGAGTGTAGATGTCAGATTGATGAACCCACCACTGTATGTTTTATAGTGAGAAAAAGATGAAGAACAGCTGGGGGAGAAGTAAATAAATGTAAGTAAATAAATATGTGTAGAATATCTGTGTATATAAATGAAAATAAAGGGGTTTGAAAAAATACATAAAATGGTTAATAGGACAGGAATGGCTTGGCAAGACACACGTAGCAGATAAATTCAGGGACCAGCTACTTCGGTGAAGTTTCTGGGAGTCCCGTAGGCTGGAACATCTCAGAATATCTCCTCAAAAAAGTGAAAGAAAAAGGGTTACAAGAGGCACAGTGCTTAATGGGCCCCTTGGGATTTGGAGACAACATACACCACATTTAGGGACATGGTTCCTGTCCATTTGCTAAGTGACCCTCGGGGCAGCCTGCTTTGACTGGAGCAGAGAGAAAGAGAAGCTCTCCTGCTGGGCTAGGCTAACATATGTCTCTCACAACAATACATCCAGTAGTTTGAAATGTCTATGGCAGATCTGAAAAGCTGCATTCAAAGAATCACCAGCCAGGCTCCTAGGGTTTCATTGGTAAAGTCATGCCCTCCTTAAAAATAGCTATTTTCCTTCTGAGAAACAGCTTTTGACTTGCTACTGTGTCCTCGTAGAGACTTAACACCAACCAGTGTTAGTTGCTGCTGTAACAAATTACCACAAACTTAGTGGTTGTAGTAGGCTGCATAATAGCCCCCCAAAGATATCAAGTCCTAATTCTGGAACCTGTGAGTGTTACCTTATAAGGAAAAAGAGTCTTTGCAGATGTGATCAAGTTAAAGATGTTGAGATGGGTTACTTGTCCTGGATTATCTAGGTGGACCCTAAATGCAATCACAAATGTCCTCGTAAGAGAGAAGCAGCAGGAGATTTGACAGAGGAGGAGAAGACACACACAGAGGAGAAGACGATGTGAAGACTAGAGCAGAGATTGGGGTGATGTGGCCGCAAGCTTAAGGAATGCCAACCGCTACCAGAAGCTGGAAGAGAGGAGGGACGGATTCACCCCTGGAGCCTCCAGAAGGAGCAGGGCCCTGCCAACACCGTGATTGTAAGCCAGTGATACTCATTTGAGACTTCTGGCCTCCAGAACTGTGACAGAATACATTTCTGCTGTTTTCAGCCACGAAGTTTGTGGTAATTTGTTATAGTGGCCACAGGAAACTAATACAGTGGCTTAAAACAATGCAAATTCATTCTCTTCCAGTTCTGGAGGTCAGAAATCTGAAATGAATTTCACTGGGCTAAAGTCAAGGTGTTGGCAGGAGGACTGGTTCCTTCTGGAAGCTCTGAGGGGAGGATCCATGCCTTTGGCTTTTTTTTTTTTTTTTTTTTTTGGCTTCTAGTGTCTGCAGCCCTTGGCTTCTAGCCCCTTTCTCCTTCTTCAAAGAGCACCACTCCAATCTCTGCTTCCATCATCACATCACCCTTTCCTCTGACTCCTGTTGGTTCTTCTTATAAAGAATGTTGTGACTGCATTGGGTCCACCCAGATAATCTAGGGTAATCTCTCCATCTCATGATTCTTAACCACATACTCAAAGTGCCTTTTGCCAATTAAGATAACATTCACTGGTTCTGGAGATTAGGATGTGGACATGTTGAAGGGCCATTGTTTAGCCTACTACACTAGCTAACCATTGGATTTCAAGTGACTATGCAACCTCATCTTCCCATCATGAGCTGAGGTGTTATCTGATGCAGCAAACCCTAAATTTGTGTGCAGCTGCACTCCATCCTCACGGAAAAAGATTAGGCTCAAGTAGGTTCTGAAGACACCAGGATTTTTCACCAACATGTGGCTTACATTCTCAATGTTCCTACTCCTGATGCACTGCCATAACCTCTTCATCTCACAACTAATCACTTATGACAGCTGCCTAAGGAATAAAAAACTTAAAGGTTTTCAGATCATTCTGCATAATATGTTGGAACTTTCTGTAAGGGGACTGCCTCAGCATTACAGGGCCACTCACAAGGGCTAGGAAGGATAATACATTTTCTTAGTGAGAAGAACTTTGAATCATACACGTATTTATCCTCTGCTGGGAAATAGAGATGCCCAAAAGTACAGGTCAACATTAATTCATGGGCAAGAGCTACCAATTTGGCTAGATGGTCAAGGTCTTGGAAGGAACAAGAATGAAAAATTAGTGATGAGGAAGTCAGGGGAAGAGGTATATGATGGGGGGGCAGATTTTTGTTTTCCAAAGGTGGCTACACCAATATATCCCATAGTACATGTACTCCTTATAATGTGACATCAACACTCTTTGAGACTGAGAGATGAGGTCTGTGTTCCCTCTCCATGAGTCTGGGCAAGTCTGTGACTATGGCAGAAGCAATGTCATGTGACTTTTAAGGCTGTCATAAAAGGCAATACAGGTTTCTACTAGTTCTCTTGGGATGCTCACCTTTGGAACCCACTGACTATGCTGTGAGGAAGACAAGAAGCCACATGGAAAAGTCACATGCAGATGTTCCAGTCTCAGCCCCAGCTGAAGACTCAGCCGATACCAGCATCCACCTCTAGCTGACAGCAGCATCCACCTCCAGATATGTGAGTGAGCAAGATTTTAGAATAACACAGCCTCCAGCCTTCAAGTCACTCACAGTGATGCTAAATAGAGCAGAGATGTGCTGTCCCTTTGAGACTTGGCTAAATAGCAGATTCATGAGCAAAATAAATGTTGTCTTCAGCCATTAAGCCTGGGATGATTTATTACACAGCAATAGATAACAGATAGATAAACTTTTAGAATTAGCTCAAAGTGTAAAATTATTTGTGCCTTTGTGAATGCTAACCAAACTCAACCACTGCAAATGAGGCTTTCAAAAACCTGGTGGACAAGTAAAACTGTTCATGGGTATCAGTCAGACTCTTTCTCCAGCCACCCGGTACTTGTTCAATGGGCTCGTGAATAGGTAGCCATGGTGAGAGAGATGGACTTTCCCTCACCAAGGCTGACCTGACTACCCATTGCTGAGTACTTAATCTGCCAACACCAAAACCAGGAATAAGCCCATGATACAGTATCATAAACTAGTACCTAGTGGCAGGTTGCCTACACTGGAAACCTTCCATCATGGGGAAGCAGAGATTGTCCTAATGGAATAGAGATGTATTCTGGACAGAGAATATCTTTCCTATCTGTCATGTTTCTGCCAGTACTACCATCTATAGACTTACTAAATGCCCTGTTCACTCAACTACTGACCAAAGAGCTAAATGTACAGAAAAATAAGGTATGTGATGAATCGATGCCTATGGCAATCACTGATCTTACCAAATATCCCATCACCTAGAAGCAATCAGTCTTATAAAACAGTAGCATGACTTATTGAAGACTCACCTATGGTGTCACCTGGGAAAGAATACGATGTTATGTTGGAATGCTTTCCTATAGGGTGTGTTACAGGTTCTGATCAAAAAATCAAGAAGGGGCCAAGATGGAATAATAGGGACCAGATTTATGCTCCCATCCATAACAACAATAACAAAAGGGCATAGTATTTGAAAAAACAGTTTGAAGACACTAGACATCAGGGAATGAAGGACAGAGATCCCTGAGAAACAGGAAACAAATGAGGTAAACTCTATGATTACCCTAGCTTTACTGGCTTCAGGGAGTTTCCAGGCTGTAGTTCAGGGAGGAGAAATCCAGGTGGAGCCAGATGGACTCCCTGAGTTAAGGAGACAGAACTAGGAGTCGAGGGAGACCAAGGTGATAGAATTCACACGGCAGAATACCAGATAGGAGAGAGATGCACTTATGAAATAACCCCAGAGATCTACTCCTTTAGTATTCAGAGGAGTAATGATCAGGCCAAAAATATGTGGAAAGTACCTTAGGCAAAGGACAGGATTAGAAAGAACAGTGCCTATTGCCCGCGCAGGGTCTGAAGTGGTGCCCACCAACCAGACTGGAAAACTTCATAATTCACAAAGCATCGGGTAGAGTACTTGGAAGGCTCTTGCCTCATAGTGGGAAATAACTAGCCCTAGACTAACCAAAGCTTAACAAGTCCTAAAAATCAAGACTCAAAAGAATCAAAATGTGTTCAAGTAACTTACCAGTGTTGAAGAACAAATCTCAAGAATATTTATAGAAACACAAGAATATCCGGCATCTGACAAGTATGCCTTCCCGTACTGCAGAGACTAGAAATCTATGAACAACATTTCTCAGATTCCGTAATAGCTAGAGTTCTGCAGGCAGGTTTTTATTTGGCTTTTGTTTTGTGTTATATTTTTGCCAACCAGATATATTTTCCTATGACTTGGAAGGCAGAAGTAAAGCAGAGCATTTTTCCTAGTGCTTTGGTTGATTCTCCAGATGCACATACAGGTTTTATTCGGCAGCCACATTCCTCCATCCAGGTAGGAACTTTGTGGGTGTTAGAGCAGCGTCAATGGTGGCAGAGGCTTCCTGATTCATTTAGCAGAGCTCATTGAAGTCAGTAGTTCCAGTGAGAACTTCTCAATTTTTTGCTTTCCTAACAGTGGCAGACTAGCAGCTCCCCTTGCAGGTGAGTATAGTGGTATTATTCTGCAAATATGGCCTAAATACTATTCCTATAGTCCTTCCAGCTCCTTATATTAGACCTCTTTTAGATTAAAACAGCTGGAATTAGTTCTTATTTCTTGAAAATAAATCTCATTATAGAAATTTGTATTAGTTATCTATTGCTGTGTAACAAATTACTCCCAAAACTTAGTGGCTTAAAATAACAAACATTTATTATCTCACAGTTTCCATGGGCCAGGAATTTGGCAGCAGATTCACTTGGTGCTTCAAGCTCAGAGCGTCTCCTGTGGTTGCAATCAAGATACCAGCCAAGGCTGGAATCATCTAAAAACTTGACTGGGGTGGAAGGATCCACTTCCAAGATGGCTCACTGACAAGGCTGTTGACAGGATGCCTCAGTTCCTTGCTTGCTATTGGTGGAAGGCGTCACTTCCTCACTGAGTGGGTCTCTCCACAGGGCTGCATGGGTGTCCTAGAAGCATAGTAGCTGGCTTCCCCCCAGAGCAAGCAATCTGAGAAAGAGAACGAAGATGAAGCCGTAGTGCCTTTTACAACCTTGTCTCCTAAATTGCATGCTCTCACTTCCACTTTATTCTATTCATTAGAAGTGATTCACTAATTCCAGGCAACACTCAAGGAGAGAGAATTTAGGCTCCACTCTGAAGGGAGGACTATCAAAGAATTTGTGAACATATTTTAAACCACCACATAATTTTCTGCAAATGTGAAAGTATGTTATTTTTGCATATTTTCTATGTAGTTTGCATATAAATCTAACATTTATAAAATACCTCTCATCATTAGTAATAATTCCAACAACCCCAAATCAGGTTATCTATTCTCTTTTGGCAACTGGTCACTTTTGTTTAATCTTTCCTCTATCATCCTAGTTTTTCTTCTCCAAAGGCAAGTTTTCACGAAGGTCAGTTTGCCTCTCCTGACTAAAGGTAACGTAAAGATGAGATTTGTTCCCATAGTCACTATGAATATCATGGTTTTTCATACTAAGCAACTATCAATGACCACTGACCTATCTTTCTTATGAGTACAAAATAAAATTCTACTATTGTTTCATGGCAGGAGGCCCCAAGAGTGATTAAAATTAGGTAGGTCACTTTAAAAGTGTTAGGGTAATGGAGTAAAAAGAGCTTGAATTATCTTACTGAATTAATTGAAGAAGTGAATCAGAACATTTAAGGATCATTTGAATTCATTACATATTTTTAAAGAAGCAGTGAAATTATTTTTAAAGGGATCCCACCAAAAAAAGAATACTCTCCCTTTTATGAATGGAGACCACCCTCAAGTGACAGTAACGTTTAGCAAGATATTTCAGAACCACTTGGACAGGGCAAAAGAAAAGTTCCTAACAAAACTATACTTATGTCACAGAAATGGAGATATTGCATTAACCGTTCATATTTGTTTTAATTTCTCAAATCATAATTTAAAAATGTAAAAATTTTAAATGTTAGATGTGTTACATAAACCATTTCCACAAGTCCCCACGTCAGTAAAGGTGAAATAGCACTTAGTATGTTGTCCAGCAACAGGTATAATTATTGAGGTAGAGTAAGTACCCACTAAATTTCCATGCATTAATTAATGGATTAATGTAGCTAATGAGAGCCAGATCTGGTCACCTGAAGAAGAATAGCATCAGCCTGACTGGCAGTCATCTCAAAGTTAATTAGAAATCTTCCAGGTCACTTTGCTTGATCTGACTGGTCTTCTTTTATGCCCTAGATGTGTGACCCCACAACACTTTTCAGGACTAATATGCAAGATACCACAAGATACAGCATATATCCCCACCTCCAACCTGCCTAATAAATGGAAAATACTAGAACATGAAAGATAATAGTCAATGAAGTCAGGATGCTAAATTCTAAAGATATATTCTCAGTGCAGGTATCATCAAATTCTTCTTAACCCTTGGTCTTTCCAAAGTACTTCACGCCGATCTGCCTATATTTGATTGGCTTCCTATCAGGCTGTTCTTGACTCCTCTTTACTCTAAATACATATATGTAGTTTTCATTTTAAAAGCTGTCTAAGATAAATAATGCTATAATGAAAAGCACTGTATGAAATATGAATGCATTTGACATGAGCTTTAAAGAATAGAAATGACCTCAACAGATACATGGGGACAACAGATGGCCTTCACTATAGAAGGATGAGGATAAGCAAAGTCATGGAGACTGGAAAGTGCAAAGCATTTTCAGCATCTAGATACCCTTTGATCCTAAGTAAATAATGCTACCAATTGTGAAAGGAGGTTTATTAAAACACAATTGTGGGTACACACCTGTTAATTTTGGAGAATGAAATAGCCTTGACTTATGTAAGCCACTCATCAACCAAAAAAGGGAACACCCAAGAAAATATGAGTCATGACTTATTCTTGACTGTTTAGCTGTAACGTTATTGGTCAAGCGTATTGTTTAACACACACACCCACACACACCCCAATAATAAAAAGGAGCCATTTGCTTTTTTGACAAAAGGCCATTGTCAGGACTTGGACATGAAATCTGAGAAATCTGTAATAATCGTACTATGAATAATATCAATACCCGGGGAAGATACAGCAACTGGACCCACAATGTCCTCTCAAAACGGCTTCTAGAATCCAGTCTTCCCAGTAGGATGTGGGAAAACAATACACTTGACCCTAACTATAAGGAAGCTTGGAAATAGTCTACTATGTTCCAGTCACTGTGCTAGGCGATAGGGTCTGAAAGGAGAATAAAAAGGATGGATAAGACTGAATTCTTCTCTTCAAAGGAATTTACAGTCATACAAGGGAAAAACAAGGGAGGAAGAAAGCACGGGGGGAAGAAAAGTTCACCTTGTCCTCTCTGTCACTCTTTAAATGTATATTTTTTTATCTTTCTCAAAGATTCTTTGGACAAGTAGTTCTGCAAGGCTTTCCGTATCTCCTTTCATTTTCCATTTAACCAAGGCAAATGTGTCATCCTTCCAGAAGGCTCACAGAAGAGGCAGCACAGATTTCTAACATGGGGTTGATATGGACAGAGATGGTCTGTTTCTAGACTGTCCTAAAAAGGAGAGTTTGCTTGGGAATCACCATCTGGTCTAGATTTCACTAATAGAAAAAAAACCATTAATTTGTACAATACCAAACAGCAGAGTCTTACTTTCTGAATAGCATCTGGAAGGTACTGATAATCAAACACTCAGAAAATCCCCACGTAGATAATTGAGAATTGGCTCTAAGTGTATTGACATGTTTCCTACAGATGACTGTAATTTCTCCTGACTCGTCCAACTCACATAGGAAGGTCATAATTTAGGAAATAAATTAGGAGTCAATCTTAAGTTAATGACATAAGCATGATACTTGTTTTGGATGTTTGAATTGATAATATGCCCTTCATCAGTAACAAAAGTATTGGTATTTTTAAGTATTAGAAATATGGACATATCTTGAGGAGAGATTTATAAACGATGTATATATTTCATATTTTATAGTATATATAAAGGTGCTACCATAGGTATTCATTTTATTTATTTTTTAAAGCTTTATTGATATACTTGAGAAATAATTCATCTTATTTATATGAAATGCATTCCATCAACTACCACCTACCTTCTTCACACCAAACATTGTGCTAGGCACTTTGCAAACACCAATCCATTTTATTATCATGACAACTCTTTGAATTAGGGATACTTGGGTCCATTTTGTTACTCAAAAAACTGAGGCTCAGACTTCTGGGATAAGATGGGAGGTTGAAACCTCTTTAAAGAAATTCTATCCTACTTCAGCTAACAGAACAATCAAAAAAATTTACTAGCAACCACCAAAAAAGAAAAGATGTTTAAGTTAATGCTGCCAACCTCAAAAATAGGTGTCGAAAGAAAGAAACAGGAGATTCTGGAGCTAACCAGAGGAGCAACTGGCTCAGCTCCTAACACGACCTCCACCACCCAGACACCGTAATGAATCCTGAAAATTCTCACTGATCTCAAGTCTGGAGAAAAGCAAGTTGAGTAGCCACCCTTGTCTTTTTCCTCTTTCTTCTTCTTTTTTTAAATCCTTCTTTTCACTAAAGAGTAATGGAAACTGGAAAAGATGAGGATTAAACAGGGGAAGTGAATGACAAGGTGGGTTTTCTTTAACAGCAGTGAAGTCCTCCATGCTTTGTGCCCCGCTGAAATGATATCACACCCTGAAGAGGTGGAGTGAAACCTGGTATTCAACAAAATCTAGATAGGACAAGGACGCCACCTCCTCCCCAGCACATACACACATTCACGCTACATTTCCTCAGCGATAGAAGAGTCGAGGGAGAACAAAACCCCCAGCCCCACATCACAATTCGGAGGGAAAAAGTAGCCTCAGATACAGCAGAAAGAGTCAAGAAATCACTTACACTATATTGGATCAAATAGAATGTATGCCTGGACAAAGCCAGGCATGAAAAAGAATAGCATGACAACCACAAAAACCTACTCTGGAAAATTTTAGAAAAGAATGAAGAAAGAATGAAAATCAGAAAAGAGAGGAGGGGGGCCGGCCCGGCCTGCAGCGGTTAAGTTCACAGGTTTCGCTTCGGCGGCTGGGGTTCACCGCTTCAGATCCCGGGTGCGGACCTATGCACCATTTGTCAAGCCATGCTGTGGCAGGCATCCCACATATAAAGTAGAGGAAGATGGGCACAGAGGTCAGCTCAGGCCCAGTCTTCCTCAGCAAAAAGAAGAGGATTGGCAGACGTTAGCTCAGGGCTAATCTTCCTCAAAAAAAAAAAAAATGAATAAGAATATAAACTAAAGAAAGCAAGAGATCAAATGAAAGATCAAAGTGAAATAAAAAGAGAGCTTGCAGATCTAAGGGAAAATTGAGGACTAAAATAATATCAAAAAATAAAAATATAAGAAACAGAATAGTCTCTACTAAAAAACTAAATTACTGACATAGAGGAAAGCCCTGAGATAATCACAACACATCTTGACGAAAATGGAAAGAAGTTAACACAAACAGAGAGAAACTGAGATGGAAAATAAAGACAGTCAAATACAGGAATAATTTTTCTCTCTTAATTAGAAAATCAATGGAGCGTCCATGAAAATGCACCACTCAGATCTCCTACTGAGGGGAGTGTAACTTTTAATATTTTTCCTTCTACTATAAATGTAGGCAATAAAGCATAGTCGCATTTGCTTTACCTGTGGCTTTGTCACCGAAGGAAATTAGATATGTTCATATGATATTACAATTAGTGCACATGTGTGAAATATCCTTAATGTTAATTACTGCTTCAAAATTATAGTAGTATTAGTCCCATCACTGGATCTTATTATTTAATGCATTAATAAAGAAGCACATATATTTCTGTGTCACACATTTTTTAAATTTTTGATAATTTTTCTTTAATATAATTGGTTTCCTTTGTAATCCTGTGTGTTTTACTTTAAGCTTTTGAAAACATTGTTCTGAGAAGGTGTCCATAGGCTTCACTAAACTGCCAAAGGGATCCATGACACAAGAGGTACCCCTCCAGTCATATCCCAGAAAAGCGTGCAGCTCTACTGACGTTACATCACACATGGAAAGGACCCACGTAAGTGAAGGATCCGGAAGCTGAATCTTCAGTAGTTTTTCAAAAAATTGATCACTGGTTGTAGCTGAAATAGCTGTTTCAACTGAGGGAATAGAAGCTGTGTGTTGATAAAGTCAGAGTAACAAGATAGGGCTCCTCATACCATGGAGTGGTCATACTGTCACTAGAATGCCTCTCCAGATCTCTGTGTGGGAGAGAAATTATCTTGCTTAAACTACTGTATCTGGGGTCTCTTTTTGACAGCAGCCTAATCCATTCCTTAACTAATACATCACCTTTTCAATATAACTCCCAAGAGACAGAGTAACAATTCCCCACCACTGGCAACAGAGAGATGGATAAGGAAGGAGAAAGCAGCAGAGTGTGGGGCCAAAAAGGACCTTACCAACTATCATAACTCAAAATTTAACCCAACGCACAGAGTCCTAATAAATGGTAGAACTGGAAAAGAGCTATATATTCATTAGTAGTATTTTCCTTTATAGTAGCTAATCTCCTACAAATACCTAATCTCTTACAAATACAAATATTCAAGTGAAAACTTTTTTCATATTAACAATAAGTGCAATGAAAAGTATCCACTAATTTTTTAAAATTTTCCATCAAAATAGAAAATGAAAAGGATCTTCAACCTATGTTTAGCCCCACAACAAATGTAACCCCATCACCCCCTGCAGAAAATTCTCCAAAATCTTCATTTTATAGTGATGCTTTAAGAGAGGAAAAGACTTTATATAAATCAGGGATTTTTTAGATGAAAAATCAGAGCCTGAATTCATACCTTGACCAAAGGTGTTTGATAATTGCTTTTGAAATTTGAACTCTAGGTATTCTGCTCCTTTAATCAAAATACAATATACACATCAAGTTGATTTTGTACTTATGCTTTGACCCTCATTATTGTTTCCTGTGAGTGTTACTTTCAAATTATGCAGTTTATCCATTAAAGTCCTCAATTCACGAGAAATAAATGCCTACATTTTTAGAAGCTACACATCAGAGAAATTTTCTCAAAGAGGAGTTAACTTTAAAAAAAATGTTTTTTTCCAAAATGCTAACTTTCCAAATGGATTCTCTTTCCCCAACAGCTGTCAAGGAACTCACATGGAGTCTTTTCAAGTTCACAACCAGCCCAGCAATGTTTACTTGCCTAAAAATGGAGATCTCAAGAATCACAGCTAGGCAGAGAAGACATTGTGGTCTTTCTGCCTGAAATACCCCTGCTAGACCTCCAGCTTGGAAATCTCCTCTTTATCTTTCAGGACCTTTTTGTTCATCCATCTTCAATGGCCCCAGGTAGAATTAGCTGCTTTGTCTTCTGCTTCCATGGCACTTCAGTTAGATTCCTATCTTAGCACTTGCCAGCTATTATTTGAATCTGTTGGTACGGCTGTCTCCTCTACTAGATTACGAGTTCCTCAAGGTTAGGGCCAGAAATGTCTGTCCTCTCAGTGAGGCAGGGATAATACAGGTATGGAATCAACAAGACAGAAACCAAGATGAACAAAGTTTGATAGAGAGACTGGAGGTAGAGCCCAGAGTTACTCCTGGAGCCAACCTTCACCTGCAGTGACTTTTCCTTTTAATGTATTCAGGGTTTTTTTTGTTTGGTTTTTTGCTGAGGAAGATTCACCCTGAGCTAACATCTGTTGCCAGTCTTCCTCTATTTTGTATGTGGGCCACTGCCACAGCATGGCCACTGATGAGTGGTGTAAGTCTGTGCCCAGGAACCGAACCAGGCTGCCAAAGTGGAGTGCATTGAACTTAACAACTAGGCCACTGGGGCTGGCCCTAATGTGTTCAATTCTAACACAGAAAGTGAAAGGAGTAGGGTTCAGGGCCAAAAAGAATCTTAACAACTATAGTAAGATCATTTTCGTGCAAGAAAATCAAGGTCACTTAAGGTTTATCTCCGACTGTGCCTTTAACCCAGGCTGACTCATCACACATTGTGTAACCAGCACAAGCGCTTAATGAAAGTGAAAGCTAAGTCCCATGTTTCCTCTTCTAGCAATTGTCTTTCACCCTTTTGCATTGCTTTTCCCACGTTTGCTCTTTGCTCCCACCACCTACCCCATACCCATCTCAGTTTGTCACACTAGGACTTCTTGACTTTTTCTGCTGGGAATCATGGGGAGGGAACCCAGGTCCATTTTGAGGCTTCACAATGCAGCTTTGAAATTGAAATCCCAGTCCCAGTGATTTGGAGGAAAGCTGAAGAGGTGGCATTGCTCTTCTCCTGCAGAATAGGTTAGGCAGAGATGGATGTCCTCACATGGAACATCAAGCCCCACTAGGAAGGCTCCATGAGTTTCCTGGTCTTATTATGTGATAAGTACAATATCTTCACCCCGATGGACGTGGTCATCCCACTGTACAGTTGAGGAGGCAGGAACTATGACTCCAGTGCCAGGGACTCACAGGAGACTTAAAGAAAAAAGCTCCCATTATGGCTTCATTGGTGTTCTCCCAGAAGTAGACTAAAGACAAGGATTTGGTTGGAACTAATTTATTTGGGAAATGAAGACAACACCAGTAAAGAAATGAAGAAGTGATATAAATAAGGGAAGGTAAAGCAGCCAAGAGAAGAAGTACTATTAGCACAGCTGCCACAGTGGGAGCTGGAGCTCAATCCCCCTGGGCTGGAAACCCTTGGAAATAGTGCAAAACATATGTCTCAGAACTACCCCAGCTTCAAGGTGGAGAAGCTGGAGTATTTTTATGTAAAATCCTGAGTCAATGATTGAGGACTACTCAAGTGAGGCAGCAGAATGTTAACTTCTCTTTGCACTTCCAGCCTGCTGTATTTGGGCAATGTGGTTTTCCACAGTTGTAGTTGAGGGGTGGAAGGAAGAGCCCTCAGGCAAAGACACAGATGCTAGCAACAGGAAGTCCAGGAAAGCTCACTAAAAAATCCAGGGACATGGATAGGATGCTGACAACATGTGCTACACATTATCTACTACAGGCTAAATTAACCCTTCTTTGCTTAGGGGGAAGATGCAGCGATGTTGTGCTGGTGCCTTATTCGGGCTATTACATAGACGGTGATGGAGGAAACAGGCTCAACCCTACACCCTGTTATCCTGGCCTCAAAATGAGCCAGAGAGTGGAGAATATCCAGAGTAAACCTACAGATTCACATAAATAACAAATTCCAGGGCCTCAAAGAGCTTCCTGGACCAGGCTCTGGCCCAAGACAGCATCAATCTGGGTAGAGTCAATTGGGTAAAATGAACTGAGAACTCCAGCCACCTTACAACTGGGGAGAGATCCAGGCATCCGAAAGAATCTAACTGTAGTTTGTGCTACCCTTCTTGGAAGTCTCAGAACCATTCCTTGGGGTGGGCTTGGTAATGTAAACAGGCTCAGGAGGAGTCCTGTGAACAAGAGAAATGTGCTGTGCTTATGTGAACCGAAACTGTGTTGTATGCTTTCTAGGTGAGATCACTTTCCTTCTTAGGTAACTGATGAAGAAATCATGCATTGTTTTCAGGGATAGGGAGCCTCATATGGAATCAGAGCATCATCTATTTCCTCTACTTAAATGAGCAGATACCATTTCTTCCTCTTCACAGGTAAAGCCTGGGTAAAGCAGAGCAACTATCAACATCTAGTCAAACCTGAGGCCCTGCAGTCTGCATTAACAGTAAGTGCTGAACTCTCTGAACTGCTCCTTCCTCTGGGGAGGAATAGTGAATACCACCTCAGCGTCTTAAAAGAGGGGCTTGTGAGAAGAAGATCAAGGATTTGGGTAAGAAGAGAGAGTAAGGAGGAGAGAGGGCTTGGCAGAGCAAGAGCCGTCGTGTGTGATAGCGTTCTTCTGAAGGCCCAAGCCTGTGAGGGCTCCTGCCCCTTGTGGTACAAAGGAAAAGAAACATTTAAAAAGTCATAACCCCTGGTTCTCCCACACCGTTCTGTTCTGGGAGGTCTGCCTTCATCTCCATCATCATACAGCATGTGACCATCTGGGAAAGGCAGGAGCTACTCAGGAAAGGGCCATTTACTGTTTCCTGACCATCTTGCAGGGTGTATTAGTCACAGTTCAAACAGTGAGGCAGAACTAGTATGATATATATATATATATATCTCTCCTTGTGTGTGTGTGTGTGTGTGTGTGTACACAATTATGGAGCTGGCTAAGCAAGTGCAAAGTCTGTAGGGCAAGTAGTCAGGAAGGGAAGATCACAAACAGGCTATAACTTGGCTGTTGCTTGTTGTTCACAGGTGGTCAGGAAGGGAAGATTGTAAGCAAGCCAGAACCCCTTGGGCACAGGCCATCTCTCTCTCCCTCTCTCTCTCTCTGCCCTTCTCTTCTTCCCTCCCCAGGGAATCCCTATGCCCTCTTCTGAATTCTTCCAACTGGCTAGGTCAGATTCATCCGGAATAGTCCCCCTTTCAAGTGATTAAGTCAGGCCCACACAGGCTAATCTCCCTAACTTAAAGTCAACTGATTAGGGACTTTAACTGAATCTGCAAAAGCCCTTCACAGAAGCACTTAGATCTATGTTTGATTGAATAACTGAGAGGTTTGTGTATGCTACAAAACAGCTGGTGCTTCCCTTCATCCTCCAACTCTCACAAGAGAATATCTCTTGTAGCCCACCCTACCTTGTACTGCACTAGAAAGAGAATACTGGGAAATGTAGTTTAACCACCACAAAGCCATCATAGAGAGATCTGGCAGAGGTGGGAGGGGTACCAGTTATCCCTTTGAATTACTAGGTGGAGTAACCAGTAGGTATCACCCACCAAAGAAGTTCCCACTAGGGAGAACAACTGCAGATATGGAGACGGTAGGACTGAAGTCTCTGATTTCTACTCCTCACTCAGATTAGGGAGAAACACCCCTTCATGCTCAAACAGAGGGTCCCTACTGCAACCTTAATTAGGGGCCCTCTACTGGGTGGGCGGGTGGAATGTCATCCATGACATCAAATGCAGAGGCCTGGTTTGGGAATCATTCCAAATGATTGGTATGGTCCTTCCTACTCGTCTTTGCTTTCATCTGGTGAATCACTCAAGTTTTGGTGCACAAAACTAGATCTCTCTAGTTATTTTTTTATTTTAAAAATCTTTCTAATTGTGGTAAAATACGTATAACATAAAATTTACCATCTTAACCATTTTTAAGTGTACAGGTCAGTGGTATTACACACATTTACATTGTTGTATAACCACCAGCAACATCCATCTCCAGATCTCTTTCTATTTTGCAAAACTGAAACTCTGTACCTATTAAACAATAATTCCCCATGCTCCCTCTCTTCGGTCCTGGCAACCGCCATTCTACTCTCTGTCTCTATGAATTTGGTTACTCTAGGTACCTTATATAAATTGAATCATGAAGTATTTGTCCTTCTGTGCCTGGCTTATTTCACTTAACATGATGCCCTCTAGGTTCATCCATGTTGTAGCCTATGTCAGAATTTCCTTCCTTTTAAGACTGAATAATATTCCAGAGTATGTGTATCCCACAGTTTGTTTACCCATTCATCTGTGGTTAGGTTGCTTCCACCCCTTGGCTATTGTGAATAATGCTGCTACGAACATGGGTACAAATACCTCTTCAAGACCCTACTTTCAATTCTTTTGGGTCTATACCCAAAGTGGAATTGCTGGGTCATATGGTAATTCTATTTTTAAATTTTTTGAGGAACTGCCATACTATTTTCCACAGCAGCTACACCATTTTACATTCCCACCAACAGTGCAAAAGTGTTTCAATATCGCCACATCCTTAACACTTGCTATTTGTGTTTGTTTTTCTATAGCAGCCATCCTAATGCATGTGAGGTGGTATAGTTATTTTAAGCAGGAAGAGAATTAGATACTTAAAAACTCTGTGAAGCACTGGAGCACCCAAGTCTAGACTGGGCTTCCAGAATGACTCCCAGAACCCCATAAACTAATCCACTAGGGGAGCTATTGCATTTGTCACAATCACAAAAGGGAATCAAAAGGCTGGTATTGGAACTACTGAGTTCAATAATAAACTATGATTACTGTTGTATCAGTTACTATGGCTACAACAATGATGCCTAACAAACAACTACAAATCTTCATTAGCCTTACAACAATAGGTTTTTATTGAGCTCATGAGTTTGTGGTTGGCTGATCTAAGCTGGGCTTGTTAGGGGCAGCTCCACTGAGGCAGCTCTGCTCCATGTGTCTCTCCTCCACCTCCTGGGACCAACAGGCTTACGGAGCATGTTCATCTCATGGTGATGTCAGAAAAGTGAGTGGAACTTTAAAAAAAAAAGTGACAGAACTTAAAACACAGCTCTGGACAAAAATACAATGCAAAGCAATAAATATTAACATAGCACCTGTTATGGTTAAAGGGTTCAGTAGGAACAATTTTTAAAAATTATTTTGTTTTATTTTCCAATATTTAACTATAAAATGGATAAAACACTTGAAATTTTTAGAAAGACTTTCTGGTCCTAATTTTACATTGTATTATTTAAGCATTCAATAGAAAGCTAAATTATTAATAAATTAATTTATCAAAATCAGGTTTCATAAAAGTTGCTTCTATAAATGACCTTTCTATGGAAGTATGATTCTGAAAAGAAACAAAGAAACAGGTCTAGAAATCTAGAATGAGTCTTGTTTCAGATAATGACTACTGATTGTTTCTGATAACATAAAAGATAACATTGTATATCTTAATTTGAATATTTGACCATTTTACAATAGCAGTCAAATATGCGTAACATATAAATGGTTATTAGTATCACTAATATCATCTAATATTTGGAGTGAGGAGAAACTCCTGTGCTTTCTCACATGGGCTATATTATCTCTAAGGTCAATGCCAGCTCAAATTGTATAGCTGGAGATACTAAAAAATACACGACTGTGATCAAAAAGTTCATTAAGATATATGTTGCCCTTTGACAAGAAATGGATTTGTGTATCAGCTAAAACCCACTCTAGTACACACAAATATTGTGTCCAGAAACTATTCTTTGTTTTAAAAGAAACGGCTTGCAGACAAATTCCAGATATTGGTGAAGTTGAACACTATCTTTTAACACTTTGAAACTGGGACTTTCCTCTGGCAGCACATTTTACTTGGATTTCCATCCAAGTCCCTTCTTGGTTATATTTCACATTGAAATCAAAAAACAGATTCGAGCCTGTTTCAGAATGTAACCAGTTGATCAACACAGAAATGGCGTTCATCTCAGTACCAAGATTCTTCTGGGCAGGGAATGGATGACTGCAAAACACCTAATAGCAAGACAAACCAACATATAAAAACTGTGCTGTGTCTGGTAATTAAGATCCATTAGGTGCTCTGAGTGAGTTTCAAAGATTTATCTTCAGGAAATTACAAATAGGATAGTTTCCAGAGAAAGCCCTTCTTCACTGTATTTTCTTCCTGACTCGATTTTGCAGAAACCTGGTGGCATGACCTTCAGGGCATGGAGGAAACATGCTGCCTATAAATCTAGTTTTTAATACGTTTTAATGTAATGATCACTGCTGCTCCATTTTGAACATTATAATTATGTTATTTTAAAGCTGGCTTCAGGGGACACCAACATTATTAGCTAACCCTATAGAGTAAAGGCTATAAAACTCCAACTATATTTAGCTTAAAAACGATTTTGCCTGAACCTCTAAGACATCTTGATAAACTCTAGGTTAGTTAAAATAAGCAGAGCAGTCAACGGGATATTCTAGTATCTGGTCTCTCTCATCCACAAACTTTTGCTCATGATCATCCTAAACAGAATTCCATACAACTGTCTCTTTGCCCGATCACAAGCTAAACTTTTTTAAAGGCAACTCAAAGTGTGAACTGCATGCGTGCGTGTGTGTGCGTGTGTGTACACAGACGCACATAGTGTTCTAGCCAGGACTGAAAAACACAGATATCCAAATAAGCTACCCCCAGTGAAGATACATTTATGGAAAGTGTATAAAAGAATCTCATGAAATGTGAGGGTAGGAATACCAAGCCTGTAAAAAACTGTTACTGGGGAATGGAAAGTTAATTGGAACCAAGGCTACACTCTCTACTTCTCAGGAGCCATGTGACCTACTCCTGGGTCCTCTCTCTCTTAAGTAGAGTCTTCAACTTATCGGAACGTGATCATCAGCCATGACTTCATAGCTTAGTTTCTCGGCTCCAGTGACCACCACCAGCTAGAATGTCCCTCTGTGTTTCTTAGTCCAGTTTCTGAGAGAGGGACTATGATTAGGTCAACAGTGTGATCTGTGATGGGCCCTCTGGAATAATCAATTAAATCAAAGAAGACATATCACAAACACGTTCACATAGGCATCATGGGCAGGACGTGCAAACACAGATATGTGCAGTATGCCATCTGTGTATATGTATCATTATTACTTGTATGGCACATTATAGCTTCACAATATTACATTTTAAAATTTATTCTTTGTCTTAATCAAAACCAACCAGAAAACAGAAAATATATTTACAGTAGGTGTTTAACACAAGAAATTGATAACATGGAAGATGTTAGAAGAGCTGAAAGCAAAACAGGAGACAGTGAGGCAACCCAGAGATTAGTAACAGCAGAAAGCTACTAGCACCCCTCACTTGAAATACAAAAGGAGGAGGAGGTGATATTACTGGAACTCAGGGCCGTACTTCCCCAGAGAAGCTAGAAGCACAGTCAGCCTAAATACATGGAGCTGAGGTCATGAAAGAGGCATAACTGCTACTGGAAATGCTGTTGAGGTAGAGAGAAGGAGAGAAATACTCTGGCTTTTTCCTTCCTCCCACTTTTTAGTCTCCTGTACCTGCCATTGGCCTGACTCTCCTGACATGGGAAACTGGTGTCTTAGTCACCTCAGGTTGCCATAACAAAATACCATAGACTGAGTGACTTGAACAACTGAAATGTGTTACTCACAGTTCTGGAGGCTGGGAAATCCAAGATCAAGGGGCCAGCATGGTCAGTTTCTGGTAAGACCTCTCCTCCTGGTTTGTAGGCAGCTGCCTTCTTGCCGTGTCCTCACATGGAAGGGAGGGAGAGAAAGATAAAGAGAGACAGAGAGGCCACTGTCCTACCAGATTAGCCCCCCACTTATAACTTTATTCAACCTTAATTACTTCCTAAAGACCCTACCTCCAGATACAGTCACATTAGGGTTAGGGCTTCAACATATGAACTTGGAGGGACACAAGTCCATCCATAGCACCCAGGAACCGCAGCCACTTGCCACCCTCACTCCACTCTCATACAGAAAGGGTAAGAAATAGATCTGAGGGTAACAGGACAAGGACTGACGCACTCTTCACAACACTGCAAGGTAGATGTTATCATTCTTACTTTACAAATTAAGAAGCAGACACAAGTTAAACAAACTTGTTCCAGGTCACAAGTTGGTAAACAACAGCATCAGATTCGAATCCAGGTCTTCTAATTTCAAATCCAGCTGACAATGACTTCCAT
The DNA here is from genome assembly GCF_041296235.1 of Equus asinus. Classification (NCBI taxonomy): domain Eukaryota; kingdom Metazoa; phylum Chordata; class Mammalia; order Perissodactyla; family Equidae; genus Equus; species Equus asinus. Next base: position 79,641,520 of record NC_091799.1, on the reverse strand, counting down.
TGAAACTTCAACATGTATTTCAACTACCCTGAGCTTGTTTTGCTCTGAATTTCTATACCACTTTTATTCTTTACCTTGCAATTCATCATTGATTACTATCTTGTTTTATTTCCATCATTCTTGTGAGAAATATTCCATTATTCCATGCCTCTCTGAATGAACCAAAAGAACCTTAAGATCAGGGATCACGTAGGTCTTCAAACAGCATCCATTCCATTGCCTAGGCACACTAAATAACTACTTTGATTGATTGCTTTTCTCCCACAACATTTGCTACAGTATTATTGAGGAAGATTCTACTATTTCATGTTAATAAAACCCTTCATCTATTTTCTAAAATGCCATAGTTCTATAAACACCAAGAAAAATTTTCTGTGACTAAAGGAAATTATCTATATAAATATTGTTTATTATTTTAGACGTAATCCCATAGAATGGCCTATTGGTATGAATCAGGATCTTTAAATACTTTCCAATTTCCCTCTTAACTGAGTTATCTGTCAAGGTTATCTTTTATCTTCTCCATTATTCATCCTTATTGTGAAACTGCCATCCTCTCTTGTCATAACTGCCCTGCAAATATCTAGCTTGGTCACTATTGATCAGCAATATGTCATACCATCCTTTGCAGATAAAATTTATAGGAAAATCAGAAATTTCTTTAAAAATGCTCCTGAGGGTAAAATGATAAAGACTTCTTTCATCGTCACCCTCTATGTTATGAAATATGCCATGTATTTTGAAATCACTCAGAATATTAAAAGCATAATGAGATGTAAAACAAGACCAAACTTTATAGTACTTCTATTAAAATATCAAAATCCTCCTATCTTTTACTTTACCCTACCTCAGCTGCCAGTTCCTGGACCCTGTTGTAACTAGTAAATCTTTTCTTTAAGTCTCTAACTCCCTGATCACCAGCAATTATTCTTCCACATTACTTCTGCACCACCGCAAAAACTCTTCACCCCTTCCAGACCACCAGTGCCATGACCCAGCCACTTTCTCCCCATCCACGACCACACGCCCAACTCCCTCTTATCTTTACTGCCTTCCTTGCCCCAAACGTTCATTTTCTGCATCTTTATTCAAGCTGCTGAACATTCTTGGAGAAAATAACATAATCAGGCTAAATGATTTCTGTGCTTTTGCCTTTTTGCGGGGAGGGAAGTTGGTCTTATTTTGTTGTGGTTTTTTTTTTTGTTTTATTTTGTTTCAAGATTTTATTTTTTCCTTTTTCTCCCCCAAACCCCCCGGTATAGAGTTGTATACTTTTAGTTGTGGGTCCTTCTAGTTGTGGCATGTGGGATGCCACCTCAGCACGGCTTGATGAGCGGTGCCAGGTTCGTGCCCAGGATCCCAACCAGCGAAACCCTGGGCCGCTGAAGCAGAGCGCGCGAACTTGACCGCTCCGCCACGGGGCTGACCCCGAGGGAGGTTGTTTTGTCTTTTATTTTTGTTCTTGTTTTGAGAGTGATGAGAGCTGCAGCTTCTCCTAAGTTTTAGGAAAGGTTGATGATTCCTGTCAGACCCAAACTATACTTAATTTTTAAAAATTTTACACTCTCCTAGTTTACAAATTCAAGTAATACGAAAGTGTGTAAAGGGCAAAATAAGTCTCCCTCCAACAGCTGATCCTCGGTACCCTGTGTCTCCTCCTCAGGGGCAACCAGAGTTTTCATTTTTCTTCCTCGCCATTGCAGAATCATATTATACTAGTCAAGATAGGCTGGGTTATGCAGCAGCAGCAAATGTAACCCCAAATCTCAGTGTGTAGACACAGCAAAGTTTTTTGTTTCTGCATCAAACTATGTGTTTAAGTTGCATCACCTTGTGACACTTCCATCTCAGCATGTGGCTTCCAGGAGGAGAGAACTGGAAGGTTGCACAGGGATTTTTCTCTCCTACTTGGACTCACACCGGACAGCTAATCACATGGTCCACTTAACAGCAAAGAGCAATCTTCTGTGTGCCCAGAAGCAGAAGAGAACCAGATATCACTAAACACTAATAATCTCTATTACATAGGGGCTTACATGTGCATTTGACACAAATGGGAGCATACTAGACACACTTTTCTTCACTTTGCTTTGCTTTTTCCACTTTACAACATATATTGAATATGGTGGTTCCCTATGTCTGGCCATGCCATAATTTATTTACCTAGTACTTAATTAATGAAGATTTAGGTTGTTTCTCATCTTTTGTGGCTTTAATAAACATCCTTGTAACAGTAATAGTAATAATAACTGACATGCATCAAGACCTCACTATGTTCAAGGGACTGTTAAATGCCCATTGCATGTTTTAACTCATTTAATACTCTTAGCAACCCTATGTGAGACATGACATAATTTGACATGACAGGTGCCTCATTTACAGTGACAGAGCCTGGCCTTAAACCCAGACAGCTGGCTCCACGGTCTATCAAATCCTCATAGACATTTGCACCTATAAGCACAAATTTCTGTAGTATAAATTCCTGTAAGTGAAATTTGTGGATCCCAAAGAGTTTACGTTTTAAATCCTACCAGATATTTCCAGAAGTACTAGATACCTTTTGTGGGCCTTTTCCATTCCACTCTGCTCTGAGATGACCCATTCCACACCAAGTTCTACAAGCTTCATGCAGATGCAACCTGACAGCACCTTTTCTTGGCATTCTCAGCACTCATGCCTGGGAAATCCAGAAGCACAGGGAAGTTTAATGCCCATGGCACTACCTTGACCAATGGGAACCAACTGACAAATGCTTCTCTCTTTTTCCCCAGATTGAAACTTGTGCAATGCATTTCCGAAGGCTCCTTAGAAGATCTCACAGAACCAAGCAGCAGTTTTCCGAAGCAGCAACCAAGTGAAGAGTGCTTCTTTGCACTGACTATCCTTCCTCCTTTTTCACTCTCCAGTCCCACCATTGCTCCCTGGGATCACTTCCCAAATAGGCTATCTACAGCAAAGCATTTGTCTCCACACTGCTTTCTCTTTAAAAGTAGTAAATGCAGTTGTGCGCCACCCAGATCTCCCCTTCCGGCCCACAGCACTCATTCCAGCTGCTGCCAGGACCCTTGCCTGCCAGTGGTTCACAATTGAGTACCTTTCATTATGTTGTCCTGGCCAAAGGGAGCTGCTTCATCCAAGCTGACAGCCCCTCCCACAGCCTAACCCAATGGCTGGTAGATTTGGGGGTAAAGTAGCCTTGCCTCAATTTTAGACATCTCTGAAGGGCAAGCTCAGCTCCAGAAACATCTAGGGGATCCACCAAACCCTTTGTTGCAGCTGCATCACAGTTCAACCTCTCCCTCTGCTTGCTCCTGCTTTCCTTACTCCCTTACAGCTGTTGTTCTCGAGAACACATCCCAATATACCTCCTGCATGTAAATATCCACCCCAGAGTACATTTCCTAGGAAATATGATCTAAGACACTTAACCAAGACAATTGGTACCAGTAGTAGCCTAAAAAACAGACCCTTAGGATGAGATTTTGGAAGAAAATCACTCACAGACAACAATAAGACCCCACTGCAATTCCTGAGACTCTCAGTTGTGAGAGGTTGAAATGAAGTGCAGGTGGAAGGTGAAGGGCTAGGAAGCAGTAGCCATGGTAGGTAATGGTGGTAAAGTTAATTATAATGATTGTAGTAGTGGCCTGAAATGTTTTTGATTTGAAAGGTTTTGTAGGGACTAAACAGGTGGATTGTGCAGAGATATGATAGGGATCTCTACTCCTGAATTCTCTAAGTGTTGATGGAGGTGATAGTCACTGCATTTTCTGTGGACTGTGGGATTACTTCTGATTCATTTTCTTAGCTGAGGGGTGAGGGGGACAGTTTCAGAGGTTTATAGAATGACTGGTCTCTCAGCACCACAACCAACACAACATTACCATTTTACAGAGACAGGGGTGTGACAGTGGGCACATGAGCACAAGATACACTAGTTTTATCACATACCTCTTTACCCCAAAGCATCTAGCTTATTAGATGGTTACATGACCTTTTATAGGTTCAGGTAACTCTCCAATTCAAGGACAACATTCTGGGAACAGGAGGGAGAGCACAGCCTCGTTATATATATATAATGGAATATTATTTACCCTTAAAAAGGAATGAAATTCTGATACATGCTACAAAATGGATGGACATAGAAGGGATTACACTAAGTGAAATAAGCCAGACATGAAAGGACAAATATTGTATGATTCCACTTATATGAGGTACCTGGAATAGGCAAGTTCATAGAGACAGAAAGTATAATAGAGGTTATCAGGGGCGAAGGGCAGGGAGAAATGGGAGTTATTATTTTAATGGATAGAAAATATAAAGTTTCTGTTTGGGATGATGAAAAAGTTCTAGAAATGGATAGTAGTGAAGCTTGCACAACGTTGTGAATATACTTAATGCCAATGAATTGTGCACTTCAAAATAGCTAAAATGGTGTTTTATGTTATATATATATATATATATATTTGTGTGTGTGTGTGGGTGGGTGGGTGGGTGTGTGGAAGATTGGCCCTGAGCTAACATGCGCTGCCAATCTTTCTCTTTATGCTTGAGGAAGATTGTCATTAAGCTAACATCTGTGCCAATCTTCCTCTATTTTATGTAGGGTGCTGCCACAGCCTGGCTTGACAAGTGGTGCTAGGTCCATGCCCAGGACCCAAGCCTGCAAACCCTGGGCCACCAAAGCAGAGCACACAAACTTAACCATTATGCCACCGGGCTGACCGAAATGTTACATACATTTTATCACAATAAAAAAATTAAGACAATTTACTGAAGTTTTCCATTTTTGTTCAATATTTGAGTGGCATAGTCTTCTGGAATGCAAGCTAGAATATGGTTAAAAGAATTCCACTTACCTTGCTTTATTTCTTCATATGAACACACTCCATAGTATTAGAGTAAGTAATCATGCAATTAAGGTGGAAAGTGATAACAACATTATTCACTGAACCAATGTGTATTTTATTTACTCACTAATCCAGCTATGGAAATTATACACGTCAGATAAATATGTGTTTTGCCAGTCTTGCAACTTTTAGGGCATAGGCAGTCTTGCAAGAAATTCCCATGAGTAGTTAGTTCTCTTCTGTATTCATATACAACATAATAAGTTCTTAGTCTAAGTGCATCATTATATTTCCTGGGAATCCCCTCAGAGATTGATAAAAATGATAAATTAGCCATTGATGCAAGATCTGTTACTTTTCTTTTGTGTAATTCCACAGGAAATTTCAAAATAAAACTCTGCCATATAACCTGTAATAGTAGAAAATATCCAAATGCACTCATAAATTGGAGCAGAGGATGTGTAACTAGATAAAGTGGAAGAATTGATAAACAATATAAAAAAGTAGGTTTTGTTTTTATTACTTAACTGAAATATTCACAGCGACACAATCATTGCTTTTGCAATACATGCAAGTTATTGTTTCTGTATTTAGAATTAGTATTTTCGGGCCTGAAATATTGATTATTATTTCCCCTGAGATCATATAAACCATTTTAATATGCTTATGTGGTTCATATTTCACTAAGGTAATACTTATTTCTTATGCATTTATAACTCAAATAAATCATTCTTTTTAGCATGTTGCCTTATTGTCTTATTCTGTGCAATTTACTTTAAAATTACTGCCATCCTTTGTTTTTTCTGTGATTACACTACCTTTACTTTTGACTTTTTTTTTTTAGATAAAATACATGGAATATAAAATGAAAGTGTTTCAGATGAATTCTCTACACAATAGCTTTAAAGTAAAACATATTGACTGAGGCCCACAAGACTCTTCATGCTCAAGGGTAGGACACCTGGGAACTTCTGCTTCTACATTTGAGTTTTATGCTAACCAAGAGTCAGTTGTTTATCCTCAAGTCTGTTGAGGCCAGTTGTACGAGTTATCATAATTATATAAGCTAATTAAATGTTGCATAAAATGAGAAATGTGAGTGTAAAAAAAGTTAGGCTTTGATTCTACAAAGACCAAGTCAAATGCTTGAAAATGTTTTAAAAGTGCGTTACTAAAAATATTATTACATGCAAGTGAGGCAATTGCAAAAAAATTTTTTAATTATAAAAATTTGGAAGGATTCTGCACTCAGACTGCTCTGCAATGTCTTTATGTTCTATCTTCATCTTAATGAAATGGAAACCAGAACATTGAAGATAATGCAAATGAGAGGATGATTTATGAAAAAAAATTCAAAACTCCTATTAGGGGGCTAAAACTCAAAGGAAACAACTTGGCTCCACTGAACATTTGGTGAATGAGTGCACAATATACAAGATTTAATTTTAAAACATGTTATGTATTTTTGTATTATATTTCCCTTTCAACCACATTTTGTTTTCTTTTTGGTGAGGAAGATTGGCCCTGAGCTAACATCTGTGCCAATCTTCCTCTATTTTGTATGTTGGATGCCACCACAGCATGGCTTGATAAGCAGTGTGTAGGTCTGCAGCCGGGATCTGAAGCTGTGAACCCCAGGCCACCAAAGTGGAGCATGCGAACTTAACCACTACAACACCAGGCTGTCCCCTCAACCACTTTTTTGATTAACCAACTTAGCCCCAGCAACTAATGTGTCAGCAAAGAGTGTCTACTCTATGTCATTCTTATGACTAGTGTTCTTATAAAAAGGAGAAATTTGGAGATACACACAAACACAGAGAAGGCAATGTATGTGTTGGGGAGGGAGATGGGGCAATGGAAGAATATATAGGTAGATGTAAATTATTGCTAGTGTTTCGGTTCTTGGCTTGGGTAGGTATTCACCATACTTATTTTGGGAGGGGTGGTAAGTAAAAATGAATTTAAAAAATAAAATAAAAAGTAAAATAGGACAATAAAGAAGGATCATTCATGTACCAATGATGACTGTATTATGCCTAATTAAATTCTGCTTACCTGTGATCCAAACAAAACATATTATGTACATAGAAATCAGTAAAAGAATAGGATCAATAACTTCCAATCTACCAGAATAAAAAGAAGCAAAATTTGAGAGAGAAAAGGGAAAAAGCACCCAGAAAAATCCATTACTTTTTTCTGTTTTGGTTTGGGTTTTTTTGTATATTTCTCTTTACACTGCAGACTAGAGAAAATTTCTTCATGCACCAGTTACTGGAAACCAGTGACCTACCCTGAGCCCCCCAAAGTCCCAAAAGAGTTAGAATCTCATCACTCAACTTCACATAGTGTCCTTGAAATTGGGGCAAAGGGTTTTTATTTGTCTTCTCTGAGTCTGTATTCTGGAAAATGAAAATTCCAGTGACCATAAGTACTAATCTTATCGTGCCTTAGAAACACATGGCTTAGGATGTATGTTAGCAGAAACCAGTCTGAAGATGTCACTCAACAAAAACATTTCCAGAAGCTTAGCACTTAATTGGCCTTATTAGCACCATCTGCTCATCAGTCATGCTTGTGGAAAAGTGTTTTCATCAGATAGCAACAAGTTGAAAACAAGGCAGATCACCACACTTTGTTTTGAATTTGACACCACATCTTGCCTGCTTCTTATCACACTTTTATAGCATCACATTGAGTAAGTGAGTCGAATCATAGCACTTGCATTACATGTTGAACCCTGTTTTTCTCTGATCCCTCAGGCATGTGCTTATGTCCAGAAGTCCTTTTCTCCCCAGCCCTGCCTTCGTCAGATTGCTTAGCCAGACATTGGAGAAATCTTTTAATGGTGATATTTGAGTTAATTTGTTCACATACTCTGCTTTTTCATCCTACAAATCAGTTTGTTCTAACTCATCAGGTGCAGAGGATCTTGCAGAAATTAAAATCAGATGCTGGGTGAAGATTTGAACTAAAAATCACTCCTATTATAAAGGCATTTTGATAACTAAGCGCTAATAGTAAGAGAAGTTATCATATGGATTTCCTGCCTTCAATTTTTTTTTTTTTTTTTTTTTTAAGATTTTATTTTTTCCTTTTTCTCCCCAAAGCCCCCCGGTACATAGTTGTGTATTCTTCGTTGTGGGTTCTTCTAGTTGTGGCATGTGGGACGCTGCCTCAGCGTGGTCTGATGAGCAGTGCCATGTCCGCGCCCAGGATTCGAACTAACGAAACACTGGGCCGCCTGCAGCAGAGCGCGCGAACTTAACCACTCGGCCACGGGGCCAGCCCCTCCTGCCTTCAATTTTTAATATTACTAATTTAACCATAAAAAATACTATGGTTAATCATTACAACGTTCATTTCAGAATTTGACTTGAAATTTAAAAGAAGTTAAAATTAAGTCTTCACTTCCTTAGACTTATACATCACTTTTTACATGGAAAAATGTAACAAAAAGTGATAATTTGCCAACATGCCAATTTAGCCAAAGCAAACATAAAACTATTAAGGAAGAGAATGTAAACAGAAACTTTCTTTCTTAGCCATCTTGGCTGTTGGTAGAACTGTTTATATCACACCAAATTAATGCTTTTTATTGAAAAAATAAAATGATAAATCAAAAAATTGAAACTATCCTCAGAGCTCTATCCAAAAATAAAAGACTCTGCTAGGGGAAAACAGCAAAAACTAGTTTTACAAATATGTAAGTTTAAGTGTATTCTTTTTTTTTTTTTTTAATAAGAAACACACACACGCATAGCCCCTTGAGTTTAGTATACACTACGGCATCAATTAGGGCAATAAAATATAGCATTTTTGTAGACTGATAAAACCAAAGGGATTTAGTATAATGACTAAAAGCTGCTTTGTTTCCAGTCTATAAAATGTTAATAATTATATCTCCCTCCTAAGGTTGTTGTGCTAATTACAGGAGATATGTGTAAAAGATCTGGCACATACTCAATAAACGGCAACCATTACTATTGTAAAGTATGCATTACAAATATGTAAATAAGTACCGTAAATAAGCATTGAGCTATTTCAGGATATTTCCTGTTTCTATAACTAACCATTTTGGCATTTCTCACCGAACACTTTCTTAGTTTTACTCCACATTGCAGCAAAGACTTAAGACTCACTGAAAAGGGAGGCGGGCGAAAGGGATAAAGGGGCACATATGTATGGTGATTGATAAAAATTAGACTACTAGGGTGAGCATGATGAAGTGTATTCAGCAATTCATAAACAATAATGTACACCCGAAATTACACGATGTTATAAACCATTATGATCCCAATAAAATTACTTGGGGAAAAAAAAGATTTACTGAAAAGAGTTCATATTACTAGAATTTCATTATCACCTAGATGAAAATAATATAGTGCATTTATTAGTCTTGTACACTGTAAACACAAATACTTTAAACCAATTACATTCACACATTCTGGGTTGCATCATTCTTAATTTTAAATTTGTCTATGAAAATATGCAATCTGCCAATCTGCAAAGGATTTTCTTATTCATGACAATTAGTACAGTATAACAATTCAACTCATCTGCAAAGGATTTTCTTATTCATGACAATTAGTACAGTATAACAATTCAACTCATATTTAACAGTTTTGAGTAAAATTGCATTATAAGCAAAAATATATATATTTAAAATGTAAATTACTGAAATGAAACATAGTTATGGTAATACATTTATTAAGAAAATCTAATATCTGTTCAAATTAATCTTAACATCATCTATGTAGTGCTCCTACAAAAATGTTTAATGTGCATCTAATCATGACAGGAAAGATCATATTAATCTAAATTGAGGAACAGTAACAAAACAACTAGCCTGGACTCTTTTATGAGATCAATGTTGTGAAAGACTGAAAATGCTGGGGAAGTGTTCTAGATTAAAGGAGACTAAAGAGACTCGACAACTAAACGCAATGTAGGATTAGTGATTGGGTTCTGAAGCAGAGTTAAAAATGATTTACATTGGATATTATTGGGACAATTGGGATAATCTGAAAATAGACTGCATTTTAGATAATGATTATGGATCCATGTTAAATTTATTGTGTGATAATTGGATTGTTATTATGTAGGATATCTTTATTCTTGAGATATACATGCTGAAGTATCAGGATGTCTTCAAATGACTTTTAAAATAAAGCAAAAATGAAAATATATATAGAGAGAAGTAAATATGACAAAATGTCAAGTTTTAACCTATGTGAATAGTATCTGTCTGTTTATTATACTAGTTTTTCAACTTTTCTATAGGTTTAAAATTTTTCAAAATACAAAGTTGAGAGTAAAAAGAAAGCTAAACTACCTAATTTAAAAAGAATATGATATCTAACAATAAGTAGGCACTCCCTCCTCCTTTCTCACCCATGCCCTCCTGCCCACATGTCCCCTGATGGTACCAGTTGTCTATTGGTTAAATTGTCCTGTCATTGCCCAGGATTGCTGTTGCCACAAAGAAACCACTCACACAATAAATCTACTGTGGCCATAGACATGGTCTCTTTCATAAGATGGTGTTCATTCTCAAGTGTGCATGATTTATTTAGTTCAGACCATCTGCGTGCATACTTTTTTTTTATCTATGACTACACAACCAGAATTTGTATGTTATTCTAATTAGAATAAAAATTTTATAAAACTCATAGGGAGGGGCTTTATTAAAAATAAAAAATTCTTGGTTTCTCAGTTTTCTATCTATAAATTAAGGGAACACTATCTGCCTCACAAAATTGCTGTGAGGATTAAATGAACAAATATATGAAAATACTAAGCCAAGAGTCTTGTATTTGGTAAACTTATTGACATTTAATAAATTGTGACAACTGTTATTACCCTAACCTTAATTTAAGGAGCAGAGTCTTATCTGTTGTTTGTGAAAAAAATAGCCAGGTACTATGCATGAGAATTCACAATTAAGTTCAAATCTATCATTTCTAGTGAGAGTAAAGCCTCATAAAATATTCTACTCTGAGCTAAATGACCTCTTGTATAGATGTTACCTGGTCAGTAGAAAGCAGGTATTATGGAAATTCACAGGTAATATTAAAGTACTGTAACTCATTGCATCTACATTCTTTAATCCTAAAATCTTTCTTGGAAAAGCCCTACCTCTGACCTGCAGAGGTAGTATGCAATGATTCTTTTTCCTTTTCATGCCTCCAGAGCTAGTAGATGCAAATAATAGATGCTCAATAACCGTTTCCAGATTGAAGTAAAGATGAGAGAACAAAATAGAATGTTTATGTGCTAATGGGAATGACCACGGAGAGAAGGAAAAATTGCTAATGTAGGAAAGAGAGGGAAGAACTCCTGGAGATGTACTTAATAGAGAAGATGAGATTGCTCTTCAAAAGGAGCCCATTCTGTTCATCTGAAAGTAACATTTCACTTGAGTGAGGATATGAGAGGAGATGTTGGAGGTTTGAGGAGAGAATCGTGTTAGATAATGAATTTTCCAGGCCTTTTTTTCCCTTTCCAAAATATAACGTCATATAACATACTTACATTTCAATAACGTTACTCAGCGAAATGATAAATATATTGCACATAAAGTAAATTTTGAAGAAAATAAGTATATGGTACACTTTAGTGCATTTCTCATTAATACTTAACTCTCAAAAGTCACTGCCTAATCTAACCTTCATTTGCTCAGACTTGATTAGAATGCTTCCTCTTAACTTAACCTCTGTCAGTTAACTTTTTATACTCTTTGATTTATGTGCTTTGGTTTTGCCAATCATTAGCCTAAATAATTTTTTAAAACTCTAGAACAAATGAGAATTAATCAATTATTTTAAATCACTTTTTAGTTCTTCAAAATCATATTTTAAATGATTATAGTTTCTCAGATCATGCACACACACACACATACATAGTCACATAGACGCATACTTAAATAGTTGTCAAAAAAAACCCAATAACTAAAATTTAGGTTGAGCTTGTTTTCCATTATGAAGCCCAGTATGCAGAATTCGATATTCTATTTCAAAACACTTAAGGTTAAGTTTTTAAAGCCTTTAATACAGATGGAATGTCTTTCATTTTTGAGAGAAAAGGAGATTAAAATCTTTACTGTTGTTTAATTGAAAAGAACATTCAAGCGAATCCCTAATATTGGGCCATTTTCCAGGATTTATTTTCCAAAGGTAAAGTTTTAATTTAAAAACACAATATTACACATTGTTGTCTCTTTCATATTTCAGGAAAGGATGATCTTGTTAAAACAGTTATTAAAGTTGAAGAGCAATGCATTGCACTAATTATTTTGAATGAATAGCAGTTTCCAATTTACTTAAATGAAATTTAACTTCCTCATAACATGTTAACATATATCTATTAAGATATTACAATGTCAGATGAACCAATATCTATTTTTCCAATAATGTTCATGTCAATAGAGCCTTTAATGTTTAAAATGTCAATAGTTATTAAATATAAACTCTATTTCTGAAACAGAAATTCAATTTTTATAAAGTAAAAATTTAAATAACCTTAAGTGTATTGACATGTATATTAATATTCAATTTTACTCTTCTGAAATTATGTTACAAAAGAAATAAAGTCCTTTGTTTCAAACAACTTTAATGAGAACAAAGTTGAAAGCAAAGTCTCCCCAATTACAATAATTTAGATTTTAATTTTGAAATAATAAACCTTGAAAGTCTAACATTAGTCTCAGAAAGGGTTAAATTCATTTTTCATCATTTTGCAATATACATAATTAAACAACAGTAACTTTGTCCTACGTAGGTGTTAGGCTGACATTTCTACTCGTTATTATCTGTATGTATTATGTGCAGTCTTTTAAGCCACTTCAACTATTTTTGGAACAAAGCAAAGCATAAAATAAATAAATACATTGCATATATGGCTGACATATCTGTTTCCAATATGTCTGAATTTCCTGTGTGATCTCCAGAGGTGAAGATAAAAGCAAATGTTCTAGAGTACAATTTACCATAGTCTTTCATGTGAGTTGTAAGAAGCTGAAATAATAGTTTGTTTTATATTTAAGTAGCAGGTGGTAAGATACTAAATTATTGTGTTAAGCAATCTTTCAGGTAAGTTCTGCAAGTAACTGAAGGTTATTAGCTTACAGAAGACATTCCAAGCTTCTTGTCACTTTTATTTTATTATTCCTTGTGGGAATACAAGCTTTACAAACACTTCTAGTTCTTACCAAGGCATCCTCAACTCATGTACGACTGACCAAAATATCAAAAAAGAAATCCACTATTTCTCCACGTCATCTTTCACATACCCACTCTCACCCCGCCCACCTCTCCCCACCTCAGCACCCCACCACCATCACCAGGAGCAATTCTGACCATAGCCTCTGCTCCAATCTGCCATGTCACTCTCAGTACTTTCCCAGGATTCTGCAGACACCAAAATCCAAAGGATAATTTCAAAACCAAGGCAGATATGATTGCTTGCCTATCTATTGTCATTTCCCCAATTTTTTAGTTTATATATCAATTTAAACAACCTTCAGTTTTTTCTAGCAGTAACGTTTTCAGAGAAGGTGGCCCTTCCTCCAGACCAGGGCATGAACCATAATTGACATAAACCAAGAGTGTAATCTCACTCTCCTTTGTTAATGTTTAGTGTGACTTAGTTCTGGCTAGTTCTGATCAATGAGATATGAGTGGAGGTCTGTTGGGTGCACTTTTGGGAAGGATATTGCTCAAAGTAAGAAGATCCTTTCACTCTTCCTTGAATGTTTGGAGATGCAGCCGTCCTGTGACCATGAGATGGTAAGTCTGGAACAATAGGCCAACATTCTGAGAATAGCAAAGAGGGAGCCTGGATCACTGAGCTCAATATCTGGAATCCCCTATCTACAAGCTTCTTTTTTTGTGAGATAATTGAATGTCTTTATGAAGTATGTAATTAATGGTTGGGTAATCTGTTACTTGCAGCAGAAAATCCTCTTAACTGATTTTCTGAAAATTAAAAGATGATACCTTGCCTGTTCCACTTAACTTCAAGCACTATCTAATGCCTTTTAATGACACCCCTTTTGAAGAGAAACGTTTTCATCTTCCATTCTTTTTCCTCTTTTATACTATGCACCTATTCTCACTTCTGACAAGATTTTATTACTATTTAGGAAGCTTTAAGAAATTATAAAAGATTAAGTACCTGTAAAGTCCCCATTTTAAGTATCCTTTTCCTACCACTGTGATGTGCCAACTTTTAAAGTATTCAATCTCTTCTCAAACCCCACCATCAACATAAGAATGTGTTTTGGGGAAAAGACATTAGATAGTTATGTCCTTAGTATGATTTTAAAATTCAAGATGCTAGATGCCATTATGCAGTGATTTTTCAATGTGTATACACAGATCACCTGCATCATAATTATCTGCAGGGCTTGTTAAAAATGCAGAATCCTCAGCCCCATCCCAGAAGTGGTGAAACTGGAGTCTCTAAAGTCGAGATCCAGGAGTCTGCATTGTAACAGGCTCTCCATTAAAGATTGAGAGCCACAGGCTCAAGCTGACTTATTTTGAATAGAGTTGGATTAGAGGTAAAGGAGACTTTGAGATGGAATGCCTGAGACCCCTAAATAATCCTGAAGAAGTCGGCCAGCTGGGGGCTTCTTGGCCGTTTGCTGTGTTACAATGTTTCCTTGCCAGGGAACATATGAACTTCTAAACTTTCATCAGGAGAGCACACCACAGAAAGTCTTCCTCCATCTAACGAAATTATTTATATAAATGATAACAAGGAAATAACATAGTCCAAGGACTACTAATATTTTTTGACTTACATTGAGTCGTCCTGATAGAAAATCTCTGCTAGAAGCCGCCTTTCAATGCTCCACATGAGAAAGTAAAACTCTTAATCAAAGTTCATCAGGAAGGAAGTAATGACCAGTTTGCGGATATGGCATCACACCTCGACAAATCTCTTTTCTTTCTGCCTCCCTTAAGAAAGGTGGTTGGGGTGGGAAAGGGAGTAGGGGATCTCTAATTCCTGTTTGCATCTTTGAAACAGTTCAACCATTAGGGAAAGAGACATCATCACCAGAGGGTTCAGTAACTAGTATAAGTAATATTTTGTTGTTTATTAGTATTATTTTGAGTAGATAACAAAAAGACTGTGCTGAAAAATACTTCTGAATGACATCTGAAAGTTTACTCACTGGCTTATAAAATGGCCTATTATTTCCAGGGATCTAGCAAGGAAAAGGAATTTCCCCAGATCACTGGCCAAACAGTCCCCTGAAATACATGGCAGTCAAAGAATTTGGTTGAGTGGGACCAGAGACTTAACAGGTAACCTGAGTGAGTTAATCAACTTATCTCCATTGTTCTGTCCCACTTGAATCTTCAGAAGACTCAGGAGCTAAAAAGAGGAACTCTCAAAAATGAGAGACCACCTGGCCCCAGAAAATAGTGGAAGACAAGGGGCAGAGGGGTGTGATGAGTTATGGAGGTTGCCAATTCAAGGGCTCGGATGAAGACAGATATATCTATTACATGAAAGAAACTGGCAGGAGGTAACTGACCATATCAAAACAGAAAGAGTATAGACCCTCTAAAGTCCAGCCCAGTCTAAAGGTACCATGCAGGAAGATCCCTCAATGTGGGCAAGTCTTTCAATTTTTTAAGGGAAGCTAGAAAACTGAATATTTATGTGAAAGTTCCTAATTTCTAAATGTTGACTCAAAAGAACTTTAAACACCGTGTGAGCCAACAAAATACATCTTTAAGGTTGAATTTGGCCTGTGAGCCTACAGTTGAAACCACAGAGTTTTACCTTCAAAGGTGAAATAGAAGAGTAAAAAGACTAATAAGATTTCCAAGTTAACTTGGAAGGGGGGGTGGGTTAGGTATAATTTGAAAATTATTAATGTGCTTTTTTTTCCTGCCTTTCTGAGCATATGGCATTGGTCCTAATCTACTTCAAACATTGAATCATCCCTTGGCCTGGGGCAAAGATTAGGAATTTTTCATAGAAAAAGTTTAAAGAGAAAGACCAAGATAATATTCAGCTTATGATATTCAAAAGTGATTTTCTTCTGTGTACTATGCCAGCAAGCAGTAAATAGCCATAGGCAGATGTGGTAACCTGATAATAGTCTTATATTCTAAATAGTTAGTCTCCCAAAGGTAAATTTAAATAAGTCATAGAGAATTCAGCATGTTTTTCCACTCGATGGAACGCCCTTCTAGTGCAGAAAAGCCTAAAGAAGTACTTGATGTCGTGTCAAGTATGTAGCAGGGCAATATTAGTTTCAAAGAACAGGCAGTGAGAAAGGCAGACAAAGGGTCCATTTCTGCAATCAGCAATTCAAGAGTTAAAGGTTCAAAGTGAACACAAGTCTAGAAACAGGAAGTCATGTCAGAGCCAAGACAAATGGCACAGTCGTCATAGAACAAAGTAGATTGGAATCACCAAGTCTCAAAAGTCAATGGAAGTGAAATCTAAAACTTTGCTGTCCAATATGGTAGCTTTTAGCCACATGTGGCTAGTGAGAACTTGAAATGTGTCGTCTGAATTGAAATGTGCTCTAAGTGTAAAATATACACTAGATTTAGAAGACATTATGAAAAAAATAATGTAAAATATCTCATTAATAATTTTTAATTTTGATTAGGGATTGAAATGACAATATTTTAGACATATTGGGTTAAATAAAACATACTGTTAAAATTCATTGCACCTGTTCTTTCTTGGTTTATTTTTACTTTTCTTTTCTCTTTTTTTGGTAAAGATGACTGTTGCTGAGCTAACATCTGTGCTGATCTTCCTCTATTTTGTACGTGGGTTGCTGTCACAGCATGGCTTGATGAGTGGTGGAGGTCCCTACCTGGGATCCAAACCCACAAACCCTGGGCCACTGAAGTGGAGCATGCAAACTTAACCACTATGCCATGGGGCTGGCCCCTGTTTTTACTTTTTTAACGTGGCTACTAAAAATTTTAAAATAACATACGTATCTCATATTACATTTGTATTGATCTAGGATGTAAAATGTGAAGGCAAGAGGAAAATGCCAAAAATCAAGATCCCAGAGTCATCTTGATGGCAAGATACAAATTCACACTCTTCTGTACTTTCTGTTGAAGTAGAGGGGAGGGAGGGCAGCTTGATGTCTTCACACACAGGTAAGGAAGTTAGAGAAATAGAGAACTCTAGTAATAACTATACTTGATTATGGTTACTAAAATGATAGGAGAGCTGAGGTAATAAGATGTTCCTAAAATTAAAAAAAATTAAAGCAACATTAAAAGAAATGTGAACACTTAAGAATAACTAGATGTTTTTAAATTATTTAATAGATTTTATTTTTTAGCTTTAGTTTCAGGTTCACAGCAATATTGAGCAGAAAGTACAGAGATGTCCCATAAACCCCTGCCCCCACACATGCCTAGCCACATCCATCATCAACATCCCACACCAGAGAGGTACGTTTGTTAAAAATGATGAACCCACATTGACACATCATAATCATCCAAATTCTGTAGTTTATATTAGGGTTCACTCTCTGTGTTGTACATATGGATTTGGACAAATCTATAATGATATGTATGCTCCATTATAGTATCATACAGAGTAGTTTCACTGCTCCCAAAATTCACTGTGTGCTGCCATTCATCCTTCCTTCTCTTGTCAACCCCTGGAAACCACTTATCTTTTCACCGTCTCCATAGTTTTGCCTTTTCCAGAATGCCATATGGTTGGAATCATACAGAATCGTAGCATTTTCAGCTTGGCTTCTTTCACTTAGTAATGTGCATTGAAGTTTCCTCCATGTCTTTTCATCGCTTGATGGCTCTTTTTTTTTCCTTTGAGGAAGATTTGCCCTGAGCTAACTACTGTCAATCCTCCTCTTTTAGCTGAGCAAGACTGGCCCTGAGCTAACATCCATGCCCATCTTCCTCTACTTTATACGTGGGATGCCTGCCACAGCATGGCTTTTTGCCAAGCGGTGCCATGTCCACACCTGGGATCCAAACCGGCGAACCCTGGGCTGCCGAGAAGCGGAACGTGTGAACTTACCCACTGTGCCACCAGGCCAGCCCCATCATTTTTTTTTAGCACTGAATAATATTCCGTCGTCTGGAGGTACCACGGTTTATTTATCCATTCATCTGCTGAAGCACATTCTGGTTGCCTCCAAGTGCTGGCAATTATGAATAAAGCTGTTATAAACATCCATGTGCAGGTTTCCGTGTGGACACAAATTTTCAACTGACTTGGGTAAATACTGTCAAATACTGCCAAACTATTTTCAAAAGTGGTTGTACCATTTTTCATTCCCATCCGCAATGAATGAGAGTTCCTGTTGCTCCACACCCTTCTGGGATTTGGTATTGCGAGTGTTCTGGATTTTGACCATTCCAACAGGTGGGTAGTGCTATCTCCTTGCTGTGTAGATACTTTTTTCACCAGTCTTCTACACCACTACATCACTAGTAGATCTAACGAATCCCGAGGCTTTCATGGAGTGACCTGGGAACAGCAGCTTGTCCACAGCTTATTTTGACCCCAAGATCTCTAGCCAGACTTGTTCAGTGTGAAACAAACAAAGAAACAAACAAAACCTGTTAGAACCATCCTTCTGCTGGAATTTTTGTTTCCCCAAATCTTCTCTCCAGCATAAAACATTTCTTTCCTACTATATATTATGAATGATTTCATATTTCTTCAAAAATAAAACCTAGACTTCTTATCATTGTTTACATAACTTAGTCCCTGCCTACCTCTATGACTTCATTGTCCACCACTCACTCACTATGCAACTCACATACTGGAATGAATGGCATAATCATTCCCATGCAGAAACTTTGCCCTTCCGTTTTCCTCTCCCTGGACTACTCATCTCTCAAATCTTTGTATGGTTGACTCCTTCTTGTCATTCAAGTTTCAACTCAAATGTTATCTCTTTAAAGAGGCTTTCCCTGATCGCTTTTTGTGACGTTGCTTACCACATCACTCTCTATCTCATTACTCTATTTTCTTCTTCATAATTATCACTGTCTGAAATTCTCTTATTTTTTACATATTTATTGTTAGTCCACCCACCCTTCCAAATATAAAGTCCACAAAAGCAGGAACCTACTCACTGTTGTATCTTTTTTGCAGAGTCAGCACAAAGAGTTGTACAGATTGCGCACTGCATAGTCATGTCATAGTCTACGTGTGTATGTACATGGCACCTTGCTCTCTAGGTTCTTGGCACATAGTAGGTGTTCAATCAACATTCAATAAGTGAATGAAAATCTGCTTTTATTCTTCGAAATTCCCTTCTTTTCTTTGAGCTCATCTGTTTATTTGTAACCCAGGAGAATGAGATTGAAATATTAGCATAGAAAAAATGATTTCTAGCTTAGGTGAAATTCTTTTCAAGTCTTCTTCAAATCAACAGATTCCATGGTATCTGTATTCTAAGTCTGAACCTGTTTATTCCAGTTTGGAAAAGCCTCCAGACATTACCCCCCACCTGACCCAGGATCAATAAGCTTCTCATTTTATCATCAAAAACTTCATCTTTTCATAATTGCTGTCCTTACTACATGCTGCAAGATCCTGGCAAGTTTGAACTCATAGTACTCATTATTGATATCACTCATCCGGGAAATTTTTTGTGAGTTGCCATATGAAATTTCCCCTACTTTTGTATTTATTACTATTTAGCCACTTGTGTTTACATCTAACTTTTTATAGTGTACTCCAGCCTGCCCTTCTACTACATGTCGCTGAGGAGACAGACTGATTGTTTTACTTTTAATTCTCTAGACAAGTAGTCAAAAGTCCTGCACATGGTAGGTCCTCAATATCAACACTAATTTGAGTTGATTTATGACTGGATTCTGATTTGGAATGACATCTTTAAAAGAGATGAGGCTCCCTTTCTTAAGATACATCAATGAAAACTACTTAAATATATACATCCAACTATTAACGTTGTTTATTTAGAGGTCATTGGATTATGGTGATTTTTTTCTTCTTTCTGAAGTTTTTCTAGTTTTCTAATTTTTTCATTGAGTTTTTAAAAAGTTTAATTGGAAACATTATGAAAGTACATTATGGTTTTAAAGGCAATGCAATAATTAAGCATGTTGTAACTAGATTTTGAAGACATAAGTCCTGCTCGAGACTCAGGAGGCTCTGATCCTGAGTGCCTGTGAGGGTGGTGGCACTTTGTCAGAGGGGAAAAGAGTTGGGAAGTTGTGCCAAAAGTCCAGAACCAGGAGAGATCACTGCAGGTCAGACAGAAGTTAAGCAGAGAGAGGCTGGAGAGACAGTTTGAAGTTGGAAATAAGGAGGCCATTTTACTTTATTTAAGCCATTTTATTTCATTTAATTGATTTTACTGAGCATTTACTACATGGCAGGCACTTTCAAATTCATAATCTCTCTTTAATCCTTATACTACTCCATGAGGTATTTACACACCAGTTTTCAGATGGGGCAAGTAACTTTCTCAGAAATGTGAATAGCTTGCATTATGTCCCACAGCAAATAGGTGGTAGAGACAAGATTCAAATTTCACAATGATTCCTTACAAGATTCAAGCAAGAGAAGCTTGTGGTTCAGCACTAAGGCCAAAACTGTTAAGTTTCTAGACTGACGCCGCTTGGAAAAAACCTTGTCTGGCTAAGTTCAGGCATTTTAAAGGAGCTCATGAAATCATTCATTAATTAGTTATCCACAATCTGTTCATATACTAGTAAACAAGCAGGAGATATATTTTAGGAATGCCTGGGATTCAAACCTCACAGGCCTTGCTCAGTCATCACATTTATTCATATTTGCCCAAATCATGGGATGGAGGTGTGAGGATGAGGAACATGCAGATTTGCAAACTTCTATCTCTGCACACCTAATATAGTGCAAGGAACTGATTAAGAGCCCAATACTTAGAGTAAGGCAATCTCAATTAAATTCTCAGCTCTGTTTCCTCCTAGCTGGTTGACTCTTAGTCCAGGTACTTAACCTCTCTGAGACTTAATTTCCCTCTTTCTATAGCGCAGAAAGCAATAGTAATCATCTCATAGGTTTTAAGGATTAAATGAGACAATATTTGTAAGGCATTTAGCTTAGTGCATGACATATTTTAAGTATAAAATTCATAGTAGTCATTATGATCATATCATAACTCCCCATTATGTTCAGTCCTTGACAAGTTTCTCTTTCCGGTGATGATCAGCCAGTTTTAGTGCTCTGCCATCTCCTGAGCCAATCTACAGCTAATGCCACTGCCTCTCCAGCCCTAGATCCAGCTCAGATGTGTGAGGTGAAGAAAATTTCACCCTTGTGGTTGGCCTGAGTGCCTGAGCTGCTGCTCCTTTTCTGTTTAGTTATATCATAGGGGATGGCAAAGTCCAGGCAAAGAAAGGCTGTTTAAGATCTCAGGATCCGCAGCCAGAATCCTCAGGTTCTGCCACTTTTGTCACCTGTGTTTTTCAATTTCCTCATCTGTAAAATGGTGATAATAAGAGTAACTACTATCTTATCACTAGTTTTAGTTTGGGAGGGTTAAACGATTAATTTAGAAAACATGCTTAGTACAGTGCTGGGTGCATAGAACACCCAATAAATGACACGTACTTCTATTATTTTCAAATTAAAGATGAAGCAATTGAGATTCAGAATTACGTACCTAGTAGTGTCAGGCTGTGATTTGAATCCAAGCCAGTATGATGCTAAAGCCTTTGCCCCTAACCATTACTAACCGTCACCACTTCTGCAGATAAATAAAATAAAATATTTACCCATTATTTACAAATGCACAAATTTTGTTTAAATAAAATGTTTATAAGTATATGTATGAATAGATATTGTATATACATACATATGTGTGTTTATGTTGTGTTAATTTTAAACAGTAGAAGTTTTTTTTTCCCAAAGTAAATCTCATAAGGAATTTCAATAATATTATAAAGCAGATAAGACGTATGTGTTTTAAAGGACAAGTAGATGCAGGCAGAAAATAGGGAGATCATGGGTGGGCCTGTGACCTTCCCCAGGCCTTTCTATCACAGCCAGAGGCACCCTCCCTAACTCTTGGGCTTTGTTTACCCTGAAGCAACAGCTTGCAAAACATGTTCTGTGTAGCTGTGGTAGGCAAAATCCTGTTCTCCCCCGACTCCTCAAAAGATGTTCATGCCCTAATCCCAGGCTTTGAAGATGTGATTAAGAATACGAACTGTGAGATGAAGAGATCATCTTGGGTTATCCCAGATGGCCCAGTCTAATCACATGACTCCTTAAAATTGGAGAAGCTTTTCTGGCTGTGATCAGAGAGAGAGTCCACAACAGAAGAAGGGGCAGAGAGATGTGGTATGAGAAGGACTCTACCCACTGTTACTGGGTTTGAATACAGAAGTGAGCCATGATCCCAGGAATGCAGACAACCTCTAGAAATTGGAAGAAGACAGGAAAAAGATTCTCTCCTCAAGCCTCCAGAAAGGAATGCAGTTCTGCTGACACCTTGATTTTGACCCACTGAGACCCATGCCAGACTTCTGACCTGCGGAACTGTAAGATGATAAATTTGTGTTGTCACTAAATTTGTGGTAATTACTTATGGCAGCAGTAGAAAACTAATAAATTCCCTCCAAGAAGAGCTTGGCCCTAACTGTGGATTGGAAATAAATCCACTACGTAAATCCAATCCCCACAGCTTCGGTAACCATCTCCCATAAGCATCGAGGTGACATCAGTGCCTGGTGATCTTGGGCAATTACCATGATAACAATTCTAGGAATAGTTACGACCTCTTTGATTCTTTAAATCCAAAGCACATCATGCTCATTCTCTAAACATTGCTAAAATTTTTTCTAGTTATTGAAAGTTGATGATACTTTAGTGGTTTACAGAAAAATGAATCATACACAATTTTTTTCACATTAATATATTCTTAGAAAGATGTCACCCAATAAAAAGGAAATAAAAATAGGAATTCAGTGAAGTCCAGGTTATTAAATTAAATAAG
Source organism: Equus asinus (assembly GCF_041296235.1). Lineage (NCBI taxonomy): Eukaryota > Metazoa > Chordata > Mammalia > Perissodactyla > Equidae > Equus > Equus asinus. The sequence goes on along the minus strand of NC_091799.1, from coordinate 79,618,684 downwards.
AAAATGTTTATTTTGGCTAGCTAATTACAAAATTTATAAAAGCTAATTACAAAGAATACAAATTACATTTAGTATGATTCTATTTATTTATATTTATTTATACCTCATCTCATTCTACAAATATTATTTAAGGAAGAAATGTGATTTAGATATTAAAAGTTTGCCATTTAGCTGTGCACAATAAATTGAGCCAATAGGAGAGAAAATTGTTACCTTTAGTTAGTATTTCTATAGATAAGGAAGACATTTATAGGTTCTTTCTTTCACCAAAGAATAACGGCATAAATATTTATTCATGAAATACTAAACTGTTTATTATTTAATATTTCTCATCAACAGAGCAACAACATAAGAATGTATGATCCTCTTTCTTGTTAGCTTGAAAAAAATTTACTCCACTACATTTTACAGATATTTACCATATGTCTATAGTAAGGCTATGCCAGTGTGGCAATTCTCTCCTGCAAATAGTCTCATGAAGGAGCCGTCCTATGCTTTCAAGAGCTCCAGCGCAGATAGGCTGCAGAGTTGACCATCTCTGTCCACTTCTCCAGGGCTCTCTGTTGCCAATCATGCCCACAGCTTCTTTGCACCATTTCTACCATTTCTAACCTCTACTGCTGCTACAGTTACGCCCCTCCCTTTACTCTCCACTCTTCTTTCTTCTTCTGTTTTTCCAGTTCCTTTCATGAATCCCTTGCTTCATGGATTTAACCAACAAAAGTTAGGAAGACGGCTTTTATGGACAGGATCAATCAATCAGAGCACTGGTGGGTTTTTGTTTTATTTGTTTGTTTGTTGGTGTGGTCAACCCAACCATCGTGATGCAGAAAGCTTAAGGTTTGGTTTGACACTTTCTCTGCGATGTTTATTTTGTTTAGTTATGGGTTCGGAGTCATTCTTGAAGATTCAGAGTTGTTAGAGGATGGATGCTGAATAGGCAAGGATTTATAGTAATTGTATCAGAATAACAAAATAATTTCAGGTAAATTATTATGCTAAAAAAAGAAAGAATTGCACAAGTCCTAGTGAAAAAGTTAATTATTTGATCGCTTTCCCAATATTATTTGGCCCTAAAATATATATATAAACAATGCACAAAGTATCAATCAGAAGCATGGCAGGCACACATTATAAGTCTAAATCTATCTTTTTCTGCCTGAATCAGTGTCAGAAAACAGTTCTTCACTGATTAGTACAGATGAACAACAAAAATAAAGGGCAGTTTAATTTTTAAGAAAAATCAATTCATTAAAAATATAGGTTAACTTATTTCCATAATTTGGTAAAATAAACTAAAATTGGATTTGAGTTTATCATAACAATTAGCTAAGTGCTACCAACAGAAGCATTCACTGAGGTATCATACAATTCTTAGAAAAATAGAGCCAGCAATGATATTCTAGACAACATAAAAAGAACGAAACTGAGGAAATATTTCTTTAAAAATACTATAACATGGAGAGGCAGTTCTAAAAGATAGTGCACCATTCACTGGATGAATTAAGGGTGTTTCCAAAATAATCAGATAAAAATTCTGGGTAGGTATTAAGATAAAAGTTACATAGTAATGGATTTTTCATATAGTCTTTCTAGACTATATGAAATTAATCGTTTAACTCTCCCAAACTAAAACTAGTGATAAGATAGTAGTTACTCTTATTATCACCATTTTACAGATGAGGAAATTTCTTTCTAGCTGCAAGAAACCTAAATCAAGCATCATTTACTTGGATCAAACGTACACGAAAACTCCTTTGTCATACGGGTCATTATTATCTTACATGGATCTTAAGTCAAACTCCATGCCAAGAAAATTAAAACAATTTACAAATAAAGGCCAAGAAACTAAGTCAAACTAAAATGAAGCCCTATTTCCTCACATCAACATTATAATTGAGAATATTTTTATTTTTTTAAAAGCACACTGTGATATTATATAATACCATGTCACAGACACTATCATGAATATTAATGTCGGAGTATCTACCTCAAAACATTGTCATTTTGAGGATTAAATATGATTCCAGATCAGTACCTTATGGATAACGTGTCCTCAGTTCTCGGTACCGTGCCAAGCTCAACAAGTATTTGGTGAATCTGTTGCCAGGTGGTTTAATTATGAGTGTCACTCATAAGGCCAGATGCTAAATAATAGCCAAGACAAGAGAATTATTTTTCACATTTCAATCAAACCTTCACATTTAAAGAAATTTAGTTGAATGCATTCATCAAATCTATATTTATGTTATTAACAACATCTTTGAATAATTAAAATGTAAGCATTTCAAACTGAATTACACTTATAAATACATAATTCTGCCTGGATTTTTGCAAATACTCTCCTGCTGGTACTTATTTTCTTATACCCAACAGCTAATCCATTCTTAAATCCTGTCAGCTCTACTTTCAAAATATGTCCAGACTCTGACCCTTTCCACCATCTCCACTAATCCGAACACCTTTGCCTCTCATCTGGACTACCCAAGTAACTTCCTAAGAGGTCTCCCTGCTTCCACCCTGGTCCTCTAAACACAGCAGACAGAGTGATCCTTCTAGAATGTAGGTCATATCATATTACTCCTCTGCTCGTAACTATCCATTGGCACCGATCTCACTCAGAATAAATCTAAAGACCTACAAGCCCCAAGCAATTCTGCCCTTGGCTGTGAATCCACCTCATCTCCTACCTTCTTCCTCCCTGCAAACTCTTCTCCACACTCCTTGCTCTGCTTTAAGCATTTCAGGGCCTTTGCACTCACTCTTCTCCTGCCTGTGTCACTATTCCCCAGATATCTGTGTGGTTCACTCCCCCCATTCATTGAAGGTTCTGCTCAAATGTTATCTTCTCGAAGGAGCCTTCTCTCACCACCCTATCTAAAACAGCACTCATTTCTCTCTCCTCCCCCTTCTCCTGATCTGCTCTTTCTTTCATAGCACTTATCACCACCCAACATATATTTATGTCACATTTTATTCATTTTATTTGTCTCTCTCTCCGTGGTATGATGTAAATTCCAGGAGAACAGGGATTTGTCATTTGGTTCACGCTTTCAGAAACTCTGCTCTTTCAGAAAAAATAGCCTCCTTGTGTTCCTGGAACAGGCCAAGCTCTTACTCATCGTATACATCTTACTCATCTTTACTCTTGTTTTCCTTCTGCTTGGAAAACTGTTCCCCAGACACTCACATGGCTCACTTCTCATTTCATTCACGTCTCTCCTCAAACACTATCTCCACAGACAGGCCTTGCCCTGACCATCTGCCATCATTTTCCATCCTCTTTATTTTTCTTCTCAGCACTTATCACACTTGTATATTCAATATTTATTTGTTCTTTTATTCATTGACTGTTTTCATCCGCTAGAATATGAACTTTCTTGTTCACCATTGCGTCTCTAGCATTTAAAATGCTTCCTCAATAAATGTTTGTTAGGTGTTCAATAAATATTTGTTAAGTGAATGAATGAATAACTATAAGAAATACTTTGAAAATAAATTTTTGGAACCACAAGAATAATGTATAATTGAATATTTATAAATTTAATGATGGATGCCCATTACAGATTTATTTTACTTTGAACTACAAAACAGAATAGACTTTCATTTGATATAATTTAAGCAACTGAAAAGTAAAGTAATAAAAATATTTTTTAACAGTATACAAAAACTATGCTCCTCATTATGCCCTTTGGTCCCAGGAGAGTCCAAAGACAATTTCAGATGGAGTTTGTCTTCCTCCTCTTCTCTCTCCTGTCAAGATCCTGTCTTCCTGCCTTCTGCTCAGGCTACCACCCTTATCGCCCTTCTTCTCAGCTGAATCTCTTTTTACAAGTACTGTACATGTTATAGTGAATATCTTACAACCAACCAACATCTATTAATGGCCAGAAAATTAATGTTACTGACCCTTCTCATATCTAATCATTTAACTTCTTTTATTGGAGGATGCCATTGGCCCATCAAAATAGGTGTTTTTAAATGCAACTACTAGCCTTAAGGAAAAATGTGTTAGTTCAGGCAGAACGTATTGCTGTGGACAGCTTGTACATGGTACAGACAAGCTAACAGCCCCTAAAGAGTAGAGGAACCCATAAATTAAGTGAACAAATGATTAGGTTTGTTTGTTTGCCAACCTAGACAAAATTTGTCAATTTATTGAGATTGAACATTTACTGCTGTTGTCTCTATAAAAAGAGAAATACCAAGAAAAGTGATAACTCCTGGGTATTGCTTTAAATTTCAATTCATTTCCAGATATGTTCTGTCTTTTGATCTTTATGACCCTGTAACAGAGGCAAGGCAGGTATTATACCCAGAGATAGATTTACTGTGAAAGTTAAACTTCAGGACTCCTCATTTGCATGAGGCTTTTGGAGAGGCCTAAGCTATATGTTTCTGTATTATTTTTCTTAATGTGATCTCCGTGTAATTGTCATTTTTTTAGAAATCCTCCCTTGACCACCTACAACAAACTACATGATCTTCCAAGAGACCCCTGAAGAATGAAGATATGTTGGGTGAAGAGAGTGCAGGAAAAGTTTTAGGCAGAAGGAACAGTGTACTGGGTACTAATGATAAGAGATTTCCTGAACCAACATGACAGAAGGTCAGTATTGAGAGCAAAGGTCACATGCTGAAATAGAAGAGGGTACAGAAGTCGGATCATGGAGGGGTGGAAAAGCAATGTTTAGGATTTGGGACTTTTATTTAAACAATTTTAAGCTTCTATTTTTAAAAGATCACTCTAGCTACTATGTGAAAAACAAGTACCTTTTGGGCCCAATTCTAAATTTGATTATACATGTGAAATGCTTTCAAAGAGTAACAGAAAATGAAGCCAGGGATTGAGGATAGAATGTATTATTTTGTATTTTTAACTATTTTTCTGCTCAAAGGGGTATATTTTCTTTACTTTTTAAAATGGGATTATTCCAGTTTTTCCTGCCTATTTTAAATCTCTAGAGATACAAAGCAAATTTTATCATGATTTTTAAAAATTAATGCGAAATATACACAAAAGAAAATAGAAACCTAAGGCACGTGGAAAAATAAAAGAAATACAAGTTATAACTACAATACATTTCTCTTTTATGCTTAGCAAACTAACAAAAATAATTATTAACACTCAAAACTATTAAAGTTGAAATGAAAACACAAACAATTTTAGTGGTATTGTCCATTTGGAGAAAAATATAGTACTAAGTAACAAGAGCTATGTAAATATCCTTTGATCTAGTTATCCCACTTCTGTGATTTTTTTCAAAGACAACTTAAAGGAAGAAAAAGCTCTTCGTAAAACAATGTTCTTGGAGGTGTTATCTAAAACAGTGGCAGTCAATAGTGACTATTAATGTCTTAAGGCAATGAGGCACAGATCTGGTAATGTTTATCGTAAAAGGTTGAGAAGTTCAAAAGCTTGGTATGCTTTTCTGGAGCTGGAGGCTTCAGAGTAGGATTCTTTCCTTGGGCAGACTAGACTCTGTATGAAAGTTCTGGGTATCTGGAAAGGATGGAGTAATGTGAAAATAAACTGTCTCATTTTATGTGAGCTATCCCTTAGATGAAGGTTACTTTCTGGTTACAGTATTGTTAGGTTGTAACGCTGTAATGAAATTTTAATGGGTAGACTTTTGTAAAACTACTTTTGGGAAGGCAGAGGGTAAGTCAATGAAATGAATCACCATGACATACCTCAAAAATTAGTGGAGCTGACAACCTGAGGAAAGGTATCTACTTTATAATACTTCATAAAAAATATTTGATAATTTTAAATAAATATATGTCTAAAATACATCATAGGCAAAATTACAAGGCAGATAATGGAAAAATGTTTATATTTATTAATATAGAAAAGTTAATATTCATTATATACTGAGTTCTTACAAATAATTAAGACAGATGGCTGCCACAATAAAAATCTATGTTAATGACATGAAAAATGTCACAAGATGAAATGTAAATGGACACTAAACATAAGAAAAGATATTAGGCTTAATTAAGAATAAAAGAAATGCAAAAAAAGAAAAAGTTTCTGGATTTCCAGAGTTTAAAAGGACTTATAATACTCATTGATGTTGAGAGTGTTGAGAAAAGGACATTCTCTTGTACTTGATGGGATTGTGAATATATATTTTTGGAGGGCAATTTGAATATATGTACTAAATTTTTAAATGGATATAATTTTTTGCTCCAGTAATTCCACTTCCAGAAACTTATCTAAAGGAGATAACCCAACATGTACTCAAAGATGTATATATAAGGATATTCTTATAGTATTATTTATATGCTATAAAAAAATTTGGAAACAATCTTCTTGTTCTTAAACAGGGCTTGATTAAACAACTTATTGCTAACCATATCACCCAGTCATATAAATGACACAAGAAGATGTACGCAACATGTTACGTCATTAGAAAGCAGTGTAAAGCAGTATGCAAATAGAATGTCCTGTTATGTAAGATTGTATGTAAATGTGTCTCTGTGCTAGTGTGTGTGTATGCATTCTAAGATGACTAAAAATTGTTTAACAAAATTTTAGCAGTGCTTATCTCTTAGTGTAGTGATGAAATTTCAGGTGATTTGACTTTTTCCTCTTTTGCCTTTGTGTATTATTTTGATTTTTTTAAACGTGATCATGTATTATAAAGTCAGAAAAATGTAAAGCGATTCTCACTTGAAAACAAAACTTCAGATTTTTTCACCAACGTTAAACTCTGTATTTAATGCTTTATATTTAGAAAATTATTCATGGAATCCACTTAATTCATATCATTGTCAATTATGCACAAAGTAAAAATAAAACTGGCTCATTCTAGTAAAAATAAAACTGGTTCATTCTAGTTTGAGTATCGTAATGACAATACGATTTCTTTTTAAATATTTTCTTCCTTTTTTCATTATTTACTTTTAAAAGTATTTTTATTCGAATGAGCCAACTCTTTAAACAAGAAAACTGTCTTCAGTTTACTCTAATTTACAGCCCCTTGCTCTCCTGTCCATCACACACACACACACACACACACACACACACACACACAGCCACCCACAAGCCAAATACAGCCAGCGAGACACGCGGAGCCGCTGGCTGAGCTGAGCGTGGACCGCAGGGAAGGCCAGTGGACGCGTCCATTTTCCCAGAGCGGTGGGGGGATTTTCTCAGAAATAGAACTTATTTAGCCCCCTATTTAATAAAAGAACTTCACTATCCCCAGCGAAATCAAGAGGATAAATTACAGTAAACACACAGGTGCAATAAAACAAGTGAGTCTGAGGTGAATATTTGAAGTTGGTATCCTCTTTCTCTCTCCAATAGGAACTTGCCGGGAGGAATGGTTTAATCCGAGGCTTCCCGCTCAGGTAAGTGGCTTCACAGTTCGCCCCCCCCCGCCCCTTATTACTAATTAGATAATTCTCTAATAGCACCAAGGCCCTGTTAGTGTGTCTTCTTCCAGAAATACAAGCACTTCTCTGACCCTTTTCATGAGTTCTCCCCAAAGTATCAACAGCTAATGGCAATGCTTAATTGTGGACCTCGTCCCTCAGGTGTGCAGAGGGACAGGGCTGGCGGGGCACGCGCACGTGCTCAGATACTGGAAACAGACTCTGCATTTAAACTTTACACCCGAAATATCTGAGTGCCCTGACAAGGTGTCTGGGTACAAGAGGAGGAGGAAAACCATACGTCCTGGATTTACCAGGACGGCCCTGGGTGCGCGTAAATGTATTATTTTCAACGAAGGTTCCTCATTCAATGTGTAAGTAAATTAAACGTAACTTGACTTTTTCCGTCTTTTAATGTTTAAAATAAACAGAAAAATATCCACGTGCTCAGACTTCGGGTTCCTTCAGATTTTTGAAGCGAGTCCAAGGAAAAGTCGAGGTTTCCACAAGGAACAAGAGAAATGCAGGCTTGACAGGGAGATGATATTTTTTATTCAGCGCCTACGTGGGACCTTACATGCTTTATCTCACTTACTTTTCACTGAACAAAAAACGAATGAAACTTCATTTGGGGAGGTTAACTTGTTCGAAGCTACAGAATTAGTAGAAATCAGAGCCTGAGGATGGGAGCCCGGATGTGACGCCTGAATCCCTGCTTTTCCCGCAGGACGTGCAGCCTCTAAGGAAAAGACGTCAGCAGTTGCTTAGCTTGTCTTCCTCATTTTAAGTTGAAACAGTTCAATCAGGAAGATTAATTTAAAATGGTCGCAGTACTAGTTTGTGGTAGAGCCCAAATGAAAATGTGGACGCTGGGATTCAGGCTGCTTTCCCGCTGTCGGAGGTAGTGATTGTACCATTTTGTCTTTTGCTTTTAACCGAAGCAGAATTGAAGACGTGAAAAGTATTTTTTCAATCCTTTCTTTTAAACCAGCTAAAGTCTTAAGAATATTAGTAGTCTTTCTTTTCCCAGAGCATATAATAAGCAATAACCAACAGCGGTGTAGGACAGATACTATTTCTGTGATAACTCGGGTGTAAGTAAGTGTATGTAGTCTGGGCTTTTATTTCATGGGATGAGGACTTGAGCATTAAGATTCGAGCCACTTATTTTCGCCTTTTCAATAAATTCTCTGTGATTTGGGCCAATCATTTTCAAACACTTTATTCATCAGTGAAATTGATACAGTCTTATAGTACCTTAGTCACAGCATAGTCATATCTTAGTAAAGCGAAGGATGTTTCTTGGTTTGTAATTCTATATCATAGAAAATTTCAGAAAAATCTGTAAAAAGTTAATTGGTCATATTTTTTGGAGGAGGGGAGAGAGAGAAAGTGTTTTGTAAATTCTCAAGCGACATCTAAGGACTTTTATAAATGTTGTTTCTTCATTGCAAATTGCTGCATCAGTCCTATAAGCTGGATAGTATTTTAAAAATATGAACATTGGGTTATTTGGGGTAATTTGCCTAATATCAGAGTTAGAATTAAAACTTGAGATAGTCCAATAATCACAAACGTTTATTTAGAATTGATTATGTGTCAGGCATTGTGCTAAAACTTTGCAACTATTATCTCCTTTATTTCTTACCCTTATCTGTATGAGTGAGCCACAAGTATAATTTCTAATTTATGCATGAGGGAATGGGGGTTTAGAGAGTTAAGTGACTTGGTAGTAAGAGTTAAGTGATTATCTCAAATCCTATCAATTACTTATTTAAATCTAAATTTTTAAGTTGCGTGCTTGAAGAAATTCTCTATTTTACATAGAAATTGAATTTCAAATTAATAATAGCAAAGATTAGACATAAAAATATAACATTTTAATATATAATATGTGCTTCTATTTTATGAAAATAGGCTAAAAATGGACCCATTCTTACAATATTATTTCTTCTTCCATGTAAATCCTGCCACTTCAAATTTTCAAAAAAACCTTATTGATTTTACCTGAATAAATTACTTATATTTGCACAAGTTACTTTTTAAATGTAAGCTTTAAGTTGTTAAAAAGTATTGAAAGGATAAAAGAAAATGTTAATATGTGCTGAATTATATAACAAACTTATTTATGTAACAAAAATGCATACAATCCAAGAATTGTTAAGAGAATTGGGCCTGTTTTAACCAGGTGAGCCTATTTGGTTTAGTTAGAAAACAAATTTTGAACGATATCTATTCATTTCATGCCCAAAATGTTTGTACAATTATCATCTCAATTTGGAGTTAGGTAATATGGTTTTCCACAGAAAAGTACTTTAATATTAAAGATATTAATAGAAGTTGTATGAAAAAAGATTTTATGATCAAAACATTGAGTTAAACAAAAGTTAACAGGTTTCTTTATTGAGGAACTTTTCAAAACATTCAATATGTTGACATACATGGTAAATTTTCAAGAGGGTAATGTGACCAAAGAATCCTTTATTTTTGGATCATTTTGCAGGATGGATGTTCTGTGAAATAATTTGGGAAATAGTATAATGACTCAGTCTAACTGACTCATGTTAAAATAGATTTGGTACTGACAATATCATATTAACCTGTTCACAAAAAAGTTAGCGATTTGCCAAAATGTGTGATTTAGTAAGTCCTATCCCAATTTACCATCCATGGGTTTTCTCCCCAGATTTTATTCCAAACTATAGGATATTTCTTGCCCTGATAGTGTACGAGAAGGGGAAAAAAACAACAGAAACTCTTAATTTGTAATTGAAATATGATTTTTGGGGGTCGTTCACTCAACAAAAATTTATGGAATGTCTAGCCAAGCACTGTGTTGCTGCTGAAACTACAAGAATAGTTGGTAGAAAAGATACGTTTTTTAGAAAGAGTAGAATAGGGGCCGGCTCCATAGCCGAGTGGTTAATTTCGCATGCTCCGCTGCGGCGGCCCAGGGTTCGGATCCTGGGCGCGGACATGGCACTGCTCGTCAGGCCACGTTGAGGCCGCGTCCCACATCCCACAACTAGAAGGACCTGCAACTAAGATATACAACCGTATACGGGGGGGTTTGGGGACATAAAGCAGGAAAAAAAAAAAAAAGGATTGGCAACAGTTGTTAGCCCAGGTGCCAATCCTTAAAAAGAGTAGAATATATTAAGAATATATTAATATATATGTGTTAAGTCTTGCACAGAATACCAAGGAACAAATGAAGAAAGTCTCTGATTTATTGCTTATTATGAAAATCTGCTTAGTTTATACCACTAGGACAAATTTTCTATTTAGAATTTAGATTATATTTGATCATTAATCCAAGAAATGTTGGATTTTTTGGCCCATAACTGTGAATGTTATAACTTAATTTATCCATATATTCTCTTTTAAAATTTTTTTCATGCTTTTTTAAGCTTTGAAATCTTTCCTCATTCAAAAATTTGGTATAAATTCCTTATATTTTCTTCAAGATTTGTACTGCTTGATTTTTAACTCTGCCTGTTTAAGGTAGGTAGAATTTGATATGTGAAGATGAACGAGACACTAAACAGATTTTTTTCAAATGTCCAGTCATTTTTCACAGCACCATTTGTTGAATAATTTCCCAACCCCACTGACTTGCTTTCCAAGATATTTTGTATGTGATGGATATTGAATCCTTTTGGGCATCTGTTGAGATGATCGTATGCATTTTCTGATTTAACTGATTGATATGATGTATTATATTAATAAGTTCACATCTTTGCAATCCTCTTATGAACATAATTGTTATGGTAGAATCTTTAAAATACTATTGAATTAAGATTTTTAGTCTTTAATTGAAGATTTTCTTTATTTCTGTTTTAAGAATTTTTTTGATCATATTTTAGTCTCAGATACTATTAGTCTAATAAAAATGAACTGGATAATTTTAAATCACTTTTAAGTTCTGAATAGATTATAAAGCATGGGAATTCACCATTCCATGAAAGTTTGATGAAATGATCTATCTGGACTCAACAATATTTCAGAGTAATTCATTAATAACTTTAAAAGTAACTATCTTTGGTTGGTTGTTCTTGGTCAATAATAAAAAGTTCGGATAAAAAAATGTATGGGGAAGAAAACTAATTACTTATTTAAACCCACCTTTTAGAGATACCATTTTGATGTATTTCTTTCTAACCAATTTTTAAATTATAAAATTGGGATTATAATATTTATATGTATACTCTGATTTTTATACTCTGTTTTGTGCTTATTCTTCTATAATCTAATATTCTTTAAAAACATGATATATATATTTTTAAAGCAAATATTCAATTGATAGACATTGAAGTTTTTATTTCTTTCATATTATAAGCTGTGTGATTCTTTTCTATAATTTCCTCCAAAATATTTATTTAAAAACTGTTCACATGCTGAGTTCTACTAATTTACCCAAGTAATCTATGCTTTTCAAAACTGGATTTACTTTGGTTTTACATTTAAAATTTAGAACTTCATCTGTAGTTTATTTTAGCAAATGTAATACGGGAATCTATTTTTCATTCATTTATTATACTCAGTTATTCATCAGTGAATATTTATCAAGCATATATTCTGTTATGTGTTGGTAAAGCAGACATGGTCCTTGCTCTAGTGGAATTTATAGTTTACATGGTAAAGACAGACATAAATCAAATAATCACACCAATGAATGTATAAATGCAAACTGATATAAGTGCCCTAAAGGAATTGTAGGGACCTTGGCAGCAGGAAGCATGAGAAAAGCATTGAGAAGACAGCCAGGGTATCTGGAGCATGGACTGCAAGGAAGAGATTAATGTGAGATGAGGCCGGAGAGGTAGGCAAGGACACACTATGCAGAGCCTTGTGCCATGTTAAGAATTTTAGTCTTTATCTTAAGAGTAATGAGAATCATTTAAGGGTTTTAAGCAGCAGGCTTACATGATCAAATTTATGTTTTCAAAAGATCACTGTGGCAGCAGGAGAAAGAGTTGGAGGAGGTCTTTGTGGATGCCAGAAGGCCAGAAGTGAGCTATTGCAGTAATAGGTGAGAAATGAGGGCAGCCACTTCTGGCTACCAGTGATAACTAACGACTAAGTTGGTGTCACTGGAGACAGAGAGAAGTGGACAGATTCAACAGATATTTCAAAGACAAAGTGAACAAGATTTGGTGTTTGATTGAATTGGCAGGGTACAGGGGATATGAAGGAGAGAGGTGTGAAGAAAGATTTCTAGGTTTCTGGCTTGAACAAAACTGGATTTAATAAAAGGCATTTCCCAACATCATTTGTTACATAGTGTATCCCTCCCTTTTGGGTTATGACGTATTGGGGTTTCTCCCAATAGTCTGTATATTCTGGGACAATTATATTGCAATTATTTTAGCTTTATAATGTACTTTAATATTTAGAGAGACAAGTTCCCTCCACCCACAACTCTTATTTTTAAAAATATCTTTTGCTGTTTTCATCTATTATTCCATATGAATTTTAGAATCATTTTTTCAAACTTTACCAAAAAAAAACCCCTACACATTAATTTGAGAACAGTTCTCTTCTTCCGAAATTTTTAATAGCTCTCAGTATAAAGTTTTATACATTTTTTATGTAGATTCCACATATTTCTTGTTAGGATTATTTTAAGCATTTTGTTGTTACTGTTGTCATTGTGTTATTCTAAATGCAATGGATTTAGTTTATTTTAATCTAGTAAAATGGCTAGATTGTGGAAACTTGTTGAAGAGGGTTACACTGGTGCTACTTCAGATCTAAAACTTTTGGTAATTAAAGGGACTCAACTTTGAGCCTGTCTTAGTCATCTTGAGCTGTTACAACAAAATAACAGAATGGGTAGATTAAACAGACATTTATTTCTCACAGTTTTGGAGGCTGGGAAGTCCAAGACAAGGTGCCAGCAGATTTGGTTCTTGGTAAGGGTTCTCTTCCGGGCTTGCAGATGGCTGCCTTCTTGCTGTATTCTCACATGGCAGAGAGAGAAAGCTCTGGTGTTTCTTCCTCCTCTTATAAGGACACTAATCCCATCATAGGGGCTCTACCCTCGTGACCTCATCTTAAACATAATTACCTCTCAAAGGCTCTGTCTCTTAATACCATCATATTGGGATTTGGGACTTCAATATATGAATTTTGGAGCAGGACACAAACATTCAGTCCATAACAGAACCCAAAGAGCTATGATGATTATATTTTCTGTTTGGTGTTGCAAGCAAGATATCTGAATACACTGAACTTGAGACTACAGAGAAGAAAATAAGAGAACTGATGAGTTGGTGGAGGCACTTTGGTTATTAATATTCAAACCAGAACATGGGGAGTGGGTAGATCTTACTTAGAGTGTACATTCACGTCCCATATGAGAACTGTCTTGTTTAAATGGAACCACAGAATTTGAAGAACCGCCGAGCTATTTGGTAGAAATAAAATCAGGATTTCTAAAGAAATTCACAAATTTTCATTAGCATGAATTATGCTTTAAGTTTCTGCAGCTGACTTTAGAGTGATATATTTGAATTTTTTAAGCATCTGCCTTGTTAACATGGCTATACTTAAAGGGGAACTGATTGAGTTGAAAGCTAACTATGCCCAAGAACCCACAGTATCCCTAGGCTATTCAGGCTGAATATATATACCACGCACTACTATTCTGAAATTTCTGGCTCTGTGGCCAAATTCTTGCAATATATGTGTCTTCTAACTCTATTAATGTGTATTATATTTTCTTTCCTGAAACCATGAAAATCAAATTTGAGAGCTACTTTCAGTAATATAAAGCTGGAGTGGAAATTGAGATGTGCTTTGTGTATATATAATCCTTGTTTTGTTTTTTATTTACTAGCTTTATTGAGATAGAATCACATACCATACAACTCATCCACTTACAGCATACAATTAAATGATTTTAGTATATTCACAGGTATGTTCAACCATTACCACAGTCAATTTTAGAACATTTTCATCACTGCAAAAGAGAAACCCTGTACCCTTTAGCTATCATCCCTCCCATCCATTCATCTCCCACACCCCAGCTTTAAGAAACTGCTAATTTATCTTATGTCTCTATGGATTTCCTTATTCTGGACTTTCATATGAATGGAATCACATATGAATGGAATGTCTTAGTAGAATGATTTCAGGATTCATTCATGTTGCATCATGTATCTGTACCTTGTTCCTTTTTATGACCAAATAATATACCATTGTGTGGACATAACACATTTTGTTTACATATTTGTCAGTTGGTGGACATTTAGATTGTTTCCATCTTTTGATGATTCCAAATAATGTTACTATAAACATTTGTGTACGAATTTCTGTGTGGACATGTTTTCATTTCTCTTGGGTTTATATCTAGTAGTAGAATTGCTGGGTCATATGGTAACTAGATATTTCATCATTTGAGGAACTGTCAGTCTATTTCCCAAAGTGACTGCACTATTTTACATTCCTACTAGCAGTGTATGAGGGTTCTAATAGGTCCACATCTTTGCCAGTACTTGTTGTTATCTGCCTTTTTTATTCTGGCCATCCCAGTGGGTATGAAGTGGTATCTCATTGTGGTTTTGATTTGCATTTTCCTGGTGATTAATGATGTTAAGCATCTTTTCATGTGCTTAGCAGCCATTTGTACTTGTTCTTTGGAGAAATATCTATTCAGATCTTTTGCTATTTTAAAATTATTTGTTATTTTATTATTGAGTTATAAGTTATTTATACATTCTAGATACAGATTCTTTAACAGATATATGATTTGCAAATATTTTTTCCCATCCTATGGGGTTTTTTTTTCATTTTCTTTCTTGATTGTGTCTTTTGAAGAACAAGAGTTTTTAATTTTGAAATCCAAGTTACCTTCGTTTTTTGGTTGCTCACACTTTTGGTGTCATATCTAAGAATCCATTGCCAAATCCAAGGTCATAAAGATTTCCCCTTATGTTTTCTTCTAGGAGTTTTATAGCTTTTGCTCTTACATTTAGGCTATTGATCCATTTTGAGTTAATTTTTATGTATGATATGAAGTAAGGGTCCAACTTCATTCTTTTCATGTGCCTATCAATCAGTTGTCCTAGTACCATTTGTTGAACAGCCCTTGGTTCTTAAGCAAAGTCTGGTAATGACATTCTCATTGATTTTTCAAAATTGATTGAAGTCTAGTAATTGGCCCATAATTGTGCACTTTTAATCTTTTTTTTGTGTGTGAGGAAGATTTGCCCTGAGCTAACATCCATTGCCAATCTTCCTCTTTTTGTATATGAGCCACTGCCACAGCATGGCCACTAACTGACAAGTAGTATAGGTCCATGCCTGGGAACTGAACCCAGGCTGCCAAAGTGGCGTGTACCAAACTTAATCACTAGTCCACCAGGGCTGGACCTGTGCACTTATCTATGAATAAAGCTGATTAAACTATTTGGACATTCTAAATACTTTTGAATAGTTAATAGACTATAATTCCACCATTGTTATGAATTAAAATATATGTGGCCCACAGACATATGGATTTCTGATTGCTGTGGTTCACTACTGAAAAATATGGATTACTCTGGAATATGTTATGTTTTGCATAATCTTCACTTCCACCCTGTTATGCTAGTTTCTGTCTTACTACTAGGTAACAGGAAGAATAAAGACTGTGATATTACCCTTGACTTAAAAGAATCAAAATGTGTGGGGACAGTGGAAATCAATGGTGACTGGATAGATAGTACGAGAGGGTTAGTAGAGAAACAGGGGTTAAGAAGGAATGATTTAAGCAAAGCAGCAAGAATAGTCAGATAGAAGTGTGGATTAGATTAGAGTGGCACCTTGGGGCTAGTACAGACAGAAACTACTTGGAAAGTTTGGAAGCTGTAACTAAACTTTCTAGATCTGGGTTATGTAATGTTCAGAAGAATTTGCTGCTTAAAAGTAAAATGTCATTAACTTTTTTTATTATTCTCTTAGGAAGTCAACCTCTTTTTTCTCCTGTTCTCCCTTTTTCAAGTAAAATGTAAGAGAAAGAGACAGTAATTGAATAACTTTCAAGATTAGATAATATAAGATTTTACACATTACTGATTTTAGAGCTAAACATCTGTTATATTTAACTAAAGTCTTGTAAATAAAAAGTGTTCTTTTCAAATATTTTAGGGAGAAAGTGGTGGATTATTAAACCATAGCGAACTTTGGTAGCTTACTTTTTCCTTAGTGATCCTCATAATTGTTTGTTTCTTTCTCATTTTATAAATTCTCCCCAGGTTCAACTCTGTGGCTTCAACTATCACCTATATGAAGCTGAAGCTCACGTCTTTATCTCTAGCTCTGTCTCCTGAGTATCCACACATATTTTCAACTGCCTGATGCATATTTCTAACTGAGAGTCTAATAGGTAACTGAAATTTAATTTATCCCAAACCAAATTTATTCTTACTCCTCTCTGCTCTCAGCGTACACTCTCTCCTGTATGTCTCTCTCATTTAATGACACCAGAGTCCATCTAGAGAACTGAACCTGAATTGTTAGTAATACGCATGCTTGTTGAGTGAAGGATCTATAGTTTACAATAATAAAAATGTTGTGCATTCATAAGTAATGAACAACTTATTCCCCAACTTTGGATACACAAATTAAAAATTTCTTTAAGAAGCACATTATCTTCTGATAGCCTTAGAATACAACATTTC
The DNA here is from genome assembly GCF_041296235.1 of Equus asinus. Taxonomy (NCBI): domain Eukaryota; kingdom Metazoa; phylum Chordata; class Mammalia; order Perissodactyla; family Equidae; genus Equus; species Equus asinus. Next base: position 79,601,636 of record NC_091799.1, on the reverse strand, counting down.
TAAAACTATAGAGAATTAGAGACTTGTTTATTCAGAGGTCATACTTAACTCTTATGATATTGAATACAATAGTTACATTGTAGTCAGAATCATATCAAATCAGTTTTCTGGTGAGTATTTCTTGAAGAGCCAGATTTCACAATTATGATGTTTTTACAGCAATATTGTAGGTAGAATTAAAGCCCAAAAGACTTAATGTCAGCACAAGATTAAACGTTGTCATTATCAATTCTAAGCTCCTAGCACAAAATAGACCTTCAAAAAGTTTTACAGAAAGCCTACAAAATGTACAAGTTCTTCAAATTAAAAGTACTTTTGCAAATATGAAGTATTATCAAGTATGACTATAGCTTTTCTAAATTCACCATGTTAGCTGTTTCCCCTTACATCAAGCAAAAGTTACATAGTTCGTGGGGCTATGATCATGAGGAATCATCTGAATATACTGGAGAAAGCTAACGAATGTTAATGGTAGAATTAGGAAGACGGCAATACTGAGAAAGCTACATCAGAGAGGCGCTTTAGAAGAGGTACAGAACTCAACAGTCTGAGACAGAAGGAAGCTGATAAATTAGAAAAATGACTATTACAACAATTTGGGGTTTGGTTCTATTTTTTTCAAAGAGAAAACAAAATATTTCAAATGTCTAAAGAGCAATATTAAAAATGGTATTCGTGTGTGCATACAAATTCCTGACTAAAATTTTGTATTTAATTTTTTTAGGGAGAGCAAAATTCTTTACTCAAACCTCCTGATTTTGTTCACTGGAAATCACTTTCTTGGTGCTTTTCCTAATCGGTCACCACTCTCTTCTCTGGAATAAGACAAGGTATGAGCTATTTTCTTTGCTTCCTTTGTTTGGTTTTGAGCTTATTGTTACAGTCAGAGACTTACATTATTAAATAAAAACTAGATAAAACAGTAAAACTTATACTACACAATTTTAGACTCTGAAATGTTGACTTTGGTGACAAAGTTAATACTTTTCACTGGACTTTGATATGAGTTAACCCATTATTATGCTTATCAATAAGGAAATGGTTCATGGCAAAGCTCTTGCCACTTTATTAATGGAATTTTTAAAAGAACAATATAGTATTTTTCTATGAGTGGAAACATTAACAAAATTAAAAATATAAGTAAAAAGTTCCAGTTGTTTATACAATTCTAATAGCCCATATTCATCATAACTTGTGTGTAAAAGAGGCACATAATTAGAAGTAGTAATAACTGGTTGAATTGCTTTTTTTTGGCATTAAAATGTCTCTGACTGATATCATTGCTGTGATTAACTGATTTGACACCAGATGCCAATATATATAATAATGTCAGTATATTATAATGTCACATTATAAAAGAACTGACCTACAGAGGTTTATAATCTACCTTCTAGTACCCAATATTAATGATTTGCTTCTAAGTACCATCTCCTTGGATCCAGTGGGTTGCATATTGAATTTCTGTGATTGTTTACATAAGATTAATGAAATTAAATCTTTCAACAAGATTTAATAATTTTGTCTAGTTCATACTGAAGTTATGTTCCATGTCTTATGCAGATAGTAAGTGTTCAAGAAATATACTTTTGGAATGAACACACACATAAGTAAACGTACCTATTGCTAAAACTTGCCTGAATCCATTGCCTTCTATGCTTTGGACAGCATGTTTCCACAAACCTTGCAATGAGTAAGTGGCTAGCATAATTTACTTTATTTAACTAAAATTGTTTGGGCCTTTACACTTTTATTTTGATGCAGTTAGCTAACACTCAGCTGTTAACAATTTTACTTCAAATAATCATTCTATCAGGCATTTTGAGGTTCTTAGAAGATATCACATAAGCTGACAGTACAATTATCACTTAGCTGTCATATTCCTCCAAACATGTCACAAAACAGGTACTACTTTTTGTTATGTTTATAAAGGATAATAAAAACAATTCTATTTTCTGTTTTTAAGGTGAAAAATCACCTCATTATATTATTTCATTGTAATCATTTTTTATTAAAATTTATCCCTTGTTTCTTAGATTATCAAAGTCATATAAATTTAATGTGTGGTCAATCTACTTATTTGCCCCAACTTTATAATTTTAAAATGTGCTTATTTAGAGCCTAATTCAGCTTTAAATAAAAATGGAAATATTAAGAAATGGTTCACTGTTACATCTGGGTAGTAATTCATCATGGCCTTAAGGTACTGTTTCTGTGGTATTCCATCTTAGGTTATAATACTGAGACATTTCCATTTGTATATTTCTACTTGAATTTACTCTGCTTAATGGCTGATAAGCATATCATTGCTTTGTTCTGATCCACATAAGTTTTACCACCTGTAGTAGAAGGAAAATCACTATCTTACTATTTGCATAGTTTACTTATTCAACTTTTAACATCCAGTTTTTAAAGAATTCTCTTTTATGCCACATATTCTTCCCTGGGCTGTCCTTAATTTAAGCATAACATCTTTTCTTCCAGTTTGCTTCCTGCAAGGTAATTTTGACAGTTAAAATTGTCACCCTATCCACATCTGATACATTGGTAGCCTTTCTATTCTTTTACTTGGCTTTTTGGTAGACTAAACTCAAAAGGAGAACAGCTGCTACAACAGTCAAACTCAAAACAGGAAGTCATGTGGTCTTCCTTTGTACTCCTGCTTTTCAGGCCTCACTTGGCTCCCTCTGCTGGTTAGTAGTATAATTCCTGTCTTAGTTCAATAGGGTATATTTTGCACTGGTTCAATAATTGTTAGAGATTCTTACGTTAGTCCTCTAGAAAATTTTGTGTTTAGCTAAGGTTTTAACCAAGCTAAATATCTTAAATATCTATAACTGAAAGGGAGTTGGTATCATGTTTGAAAAAAACCTTTTATTAATGCTCTTAAATAGACTCGTCTACATTACAATACTGAAATCTATACAGAAATAAGGTGAACAGGTAAGTAATGAAAGGTTTAAATTTTATTGAAATGTATAAATTTAATTAAAACATTTCAGTATATCATAACCATTATCTTATTTTGTTTGAAATTTTAAATACCACTTACAGTATATTACCTCCCTTTCAAATTCTATCACAATTCTCTCCTTTTTATTCTGTACACAATTTTAAGTACATTTACTTAAATATGTGGAATGAGTTGGTTGGCAAATGAAAATGGACTATTTATTTTATTATTTACTTTGGCTAGAGAGAAAAACCTTATTGAAAGTTTGTTATTTTTCAGGAGAGAGGAGTTTCTATCATTTTCAGGTAATATCTTGCTCTTATGATAATTACTCTGTGAAGGTAGTAGTTTGCTTTGCACTCCTATAAGTAGTTAATAAATACCTGTTTTAAGATTGATGGAAAGATGAGAAGAAAAAGAAACAAACATACCTTTTGCCTTATATTTATTATTTTGCTGTATTGGGCATTGGAGATTAGAAAATGTGCTACAACAAATCAATAAGAAAACAGCCATAGATCTAAATACACCAAATTTAGCTCTACTAGAGAAATAATTCCTTCTCACAACTTCAACAATATTTGACATTTCTACATAGTTTATTACCTACCCTTTACCTTAAGATCACCTTTCTGAAGCCAGTATCAAATCTCTAAAATATCCTAGTCCCTCCTCTAAAATTCCTCACTCCTTCATAGGCAATCAGAACTTTCTAGCATTCTTTTTCATTTTTTAAGGAGGGAATTAAGGGAAACCTGAACTGTAGATTAAAAAAACAAACCACTTTTTTTGGCCTATAACTCGTAGTAAGGAAAGTATCTTACAAGGCAACCCAGCACATGCACACACATAAATGGAATGAATGTTTATGCAAAAATAACAGACTTTACCATGTGTGATGTACTCTTAGATTTTTCTATTCTTTTCTATATTTATCTATCTAATAAAAACTGCTAGTAACAACCAGTAAATTTATTTCATGACCCATAATGGTACATGACCCAGTTTTAAAATACTGGTCTAGAGGAGATGTTTTGAAATGAGCATCATAAGCACTCTCTTCATACCTATTTTAGGTGTTAGGTTTTTAATGGATTTTGTATTTGGTAGACAAAATCATTTTTAATCGATGTTCCAGATTAGTTTTAGTATTAAAATACATGTATAGCTTAATTCTCTGGTTCACATTCAGTGTATGTGTAGGTTCCATTAAGATTTGGCTTTCATGAAGATTTAATGACTCTAATAATTTTACAGTGAAATTATATTTCAGAAATGCATTTTTTGAGGGCCCTACTCTATGCAACACACATTGAAACTTGTAGTCTAACACATAACTGGTCCCTTTGATTTAGGAACATAAGGCATAGAAACACAAAATGTTACAAAATATATAAGAAAGTCATAGGATTATAAATGGATGGCATGGATAATAAAATCTATGAATTTAGAGAAAAATCCTTAATTAGAGGTGAGAAGGATTAATGAAAGGACAAAGCTCGTTCCTGAAGGTTAAGAGGAAGAAAGAAAATCATCCAGGGGAAAAACCATTCATTTCTATCATCTTAACAAAAATGGATAAAATATGTTTAATAGTCTTCATAGACATTATCACAAACTTGATTAAGGTATCACAAACTTGATTAAGGTATTTATTTTGAAAACTTGAAATAGGAACATATTTACAGAATGTTAAGTCATTTGATATTTTTGTAGCTCACCCTCAAATCAACAGCTATAATTAACTCTTCATCAAAGTTTCTTAAGATAAAAATCATCCTAAAGGTAACTTAATTATCCTAAATATGAAATAATTTTGGTAGAGTTTGAAATAATCTACAAAACACACATATACTACATGTCCTTTACTTCTTTTTTCTCTCTTAAAAATTTGTTCCTATAGAAGTTAATTTTATCAGTAACAAAGGATAAGAACTGGTAGGCATAAAATTGTGAGAAAATGATGTTCTAAAATTTTTGATTTCTATCATTTTACGGCAAATTGTATTTATCTTGAAGATAATTGTTTTCAATAAAAATAACAATTCATAATTTATCAATTGTACCAATTCCTACTGATGACATTCAATTGATAATACTTAAAATCCATTTTAAAATATTAAATTTTCTGCAGTTTATTGATCAAGAATATATATGGGAATATCCAGGAATATTCTTGACAAATAAAATTAGTGCAACTCAATAATACTTAAAGCAAGGGGGCAATATTAGGTCAGATTAAAAGTTTATTGGACGACCCTACAAACTAAGAACTGACAAATCAAGGATATAATAATGAAATATAAGGCCACCATAAATCAATTGATTTTGGACATAAAGATTTCAGAACGTAAAAGCAAAATAACTGGATGGTGTTAAGGAAAATAGTTATTAAGCAAAAAAAAAAAAAAAACAAGAAACAAGACAACGAAATCAAGAAAACACTAAGATTAGGTTAATAGATTCTACACAAGATCTCAACTTGGATACTTAAATTTAGGCAAGTAAAACACTAATTGACTTAATACAGAAATATTCTGATATTTACTGAAACAATTTAATTCTATGATCTGGAAAAAACTGATATAAACTACATACATATTAAAACCCTTAAAGGCAGAGAACGTGTCCATTTTCATTCACTAATGTATAGGAGGTGCCTATTACAAAGTTAATTAGCACCTAGGTAAGTCCTTAATAAGTAAATGAGGGAAGAAACTGAAAAAATATCTAAAATTTTTAATTAGAACAATAATGCCAAGACTTTTGTTACCTGGACATACAAAATTATTAGTCTACCAGTAACATTTAAGAAAGTATAGAAGAAGATAACTGGGCTTCCTTAAGCAAATTGAAGTATTAGTATTTTGAAACTGAGTGAAAAACATATTCTGAGCCATCTGTATATTACTGAAAGCTGTTCTTAAGATTAAGGGTAAACTTAGAATTAACAAACTGTTGGATTTACTAAACAGTGTCTAATTAATTGTATTAATGGTTGCAAAATACCTATCAAGACTCTTTTCTTGTCCAAAAATTCCATACATGAAATACGATTACTTGTAATATCATAGCCAAAGGCTTATTGCATAGTTTCTAGTTTACTGGTACCCCTTCTTATTTTAATTTAAAAGGCCTATTTTTCCAGCCAGTAGGAACTAAAAATTCTCAATTTGTTTCATAGTTTTCAAAAATCATTATCAATTAATTTATTGGTATACCTAGTGCTATCATAAGGTAAGTAAATGTAACTGAACAGCAAACTAAAAGGTGAATTACAATATCCACACTAAAGCTGACCTCAGCTTTCACTGAACCTTTACTTCAGAAGGAAACTGTAAAAATAAATCTCACTAGCATTTGCTTTGCTTGACAGCATAATTGAGTAGTAACCAAAGTAGCCATATGTGGTCCTTTATATAAAGCTTCAGAAATACGCACCTTTTGAATCACTGTGCCTGGCACACATTTTGTGCCCAATAAATACTAGCTGAATGAAGTTTTCCAGTAGTGCTGGATTTGGGCTAAGCCAACCAAATTCTCACAGACTTTAATTTGGTGAAAATAGCATGTATTTTGCAAGAAAGGCAGGCAGGATGAAAAACGAAGTGTGTGATCCAGGAAGACAGCAAAGCTAATTGGCCCAGTACAAATATGATCATGTAATCTGATCGACTGTCCTCTAGCAAGCCCATTTACAGAAACCTAAAAACAAATAATTATCACTAGTTTGTGGGCTTCTGGTGTTGTGGAGGACTTCCAAACGTCTAGAGTACTGCCTTTTCTAGAACTCTGTAATAAACTTGCATTTCCCTAGGTTTTTCCAGTTTTCTCAATCTTTCAAAAGGTCTCTGTAGCACAGAAGCCTGTATATGTATATATTAAGGGAGAGAGTTAGGAAATTGGTGTGTGGGGGGGGGGAGTCAAGGCCTTTATAATTACCATTCATTCATTAATCAAATATTAAGACATCCACTGTGTCTCAGGCATTATTTCCTCCTCAAAACACCAGCGGAGAAACACAGAACCTCTTGCCCTCCTGGAGCTTACATTCTACCGGGGGAAAACAGATAATAAGATAAACGTGTAAGATATGCAGAATGCCTGAAGGATACATAAGAAAAAGGGGGACAGGGAACTTGCAGTTTAAAGAGTGGCCACGGAAGCCCCGAGGTGACATCTGAGCAAAATCCTGCAGGCGAGGGGGGCAAGCCTTATGGATACTTGGGGAAAGAGCCTGGCAGAGGTCCTGCTGGCAAGGATGCCAGGGCAGCTTCCCCTCACCGCATGGCGCGCACCGTCTGTAGGCCGCGGTCAAGGCTTTGGCTTTTACTCTCAGCTAGGTGCAAAGCCACTGCAGCAGAGTAAAGGAGTAACAAGGTCTGATTGAGTCCCTCGAGTGATTTTTGAGGCAAAAGGAATAACCTGTAAACAAGTTTTCCCATTTACTTTTAGCGTATTGGTACATTTACAAATACATAATGTATAATTTAAATAAACTCACGAAAATAAAACACAAATTTCGTCCCGTTTGAGTAAAATTCGCTTACCTACTGCACTTCTTACATGAAGACTAGCCCCCTTTTAATTTACACAAGTAAACGTAACAGAACTGTGGAACGATAAAGGTATTTCACGTGTTACATTAAGAGACTACAAAAGCATGGTACTGCACACACGATCGCACTTGTACTCCAGCCTTGGCCAGTACCTCACTGGTTCAAATGGAGAGGAAAACGATGTTTGAGACCGGCCGGCCCCAGGCCCACCCGTCGCCCCCAGTCCGCGGGTGGCCGGCGTCCGGGTCCGGCCGGCCGCTCTCCCCGCGCCGGGCTCCACCCACACCTCGAGCGGGGCGCGGACCCGAGCGCTCCGGGCCCGCCGCGGCCAGCTCCTCTCTCGAACAGCGTCGCCTACAGGCCTTTATCCCGACAGTTAGGCAAGAACCAAAACCACCGCCAACAAAAAGCAGACCAGAAAAGACCGCATATTTCCAGAAATAAATGCATCACAAACACGATTCCAATTCAGTCCAGCTGGGGCTCCTCTTCACCGCCAAGGGCTGCGTTCTTACTCCGCAGAAATAATGCAGAGACGGGCGTAAAGTCTGGCCTCTCAAAAGGAGAGAAGGCGTACGATACATCCATCCACCCGGCCGCAGGGACACCGTTTAAAAAATGCACCGTCGCCGTCGAATCGCGGGCGTCCTCTACGTGGCCGCCCCGAGCGCGGCTCCCTAAAGCTAATGACGACCAGCTGGGGCAGCGAGCGCGGCCTGCGAGCCGGTCCGGGCCGGAGCGCCCCCCACGCACACGACCGCCACCGAACTCGGGCCCCGCCTCGGTCGGCCTCCAGGAAAATAAAGACCGGGGAGAGGCGGCCAGCCCGCGCTGCAGCGAGCACCCCGCTCCGCAGGATCGACAATAAAAGGCAACATCCACAGCCGCCCTCAGGAGGAGAAGGGCGCAGAGGAGAGTCGCCGCCGCAGCCACCTCTCCGTCGGCCACGGCCCGGCCCCGGGAGCGGCGCAGGGCGGCGCGGTGAGGCGCGGCGCGGCAGAGGACGCGAGCCGAAGTGGCGGCGGCGGCGGCGGTGGCGGAAGTGGAGTGGGGAAGAGGGGGTGGTTGTTAGTGTTTGGCGCCGGCGGAGGGAGTCATTCCTGCAGCTGCACTTCCGGTCGGCATTTTGTTCTGAGAGGGAGAGACGGAACGAGAGAGAGACACACACAGGGCTCCTTCCCCCCCCGCCCTCCCCCCCCTCCCTCCGTCGGTACCGACTCACCCGACACCACCAAGCCGCAGGGAGGGACGCCCCAGCCGACAGGAGGATTGGTTCCCGGGCCGGCGGCGATGCCCCCCCGGTAGCTCGGGCCCCTGGTCGGGTGTTTGTGAGTGTTTCTATGTGGGAGAAGGAGGAGGAGGAGGAAGAAGAAGCAGCGATTTGTCTTCTCGGCTGGTCTCCCCCCGGCTCTACATGTTCCCCGCACTGAGGAGACGGAAGAGGAGCCGTAGCCACCCCCCCTCCCGGCCCGGATTATAGTCTCTCGCCACAGCGGCCTCGGCCTCCCCTTGGATTCAGACGCCGATTCGCCCAGGTAAATTCCTGCTCTTTATTTCGGCGGCGGCGGCGGCGGCGGCGCCAGGTCCTCAGCGTCTCTCCTCCTCGCTCCCCTCCCCGCCGTTTCCTTAGCGGCCCCAGGTCTCCTCCACGGGCGAGTCTAGAGTTCGCTCTTCTCTGGTGGCAGCCGCCCTGGGTGGCGGTGGTTTTGTACCCTCTCCCGGCCGGCTCCGGTGGCGGGGACTGGGCTCCTGCCGGGCGGTCGGGGAGGCGTAGGCCCGGCGGAGAGTGCAGGCCGCGGGCCAGCGGAATCTACTTGAGCTCGGGGATTAGGAGAGCTCCGGGCTGAGCGGAGCTACTGCTGGTCGGTGACAGGCCTCGCCCGGGAGAAGAGCCGGAGCTAGTGAGGAGGCGGAAACAATACAACTAACAGCAAATGTGCCCTGATCGTCCCCATATTTACAACTTTCCTGGTCCGGGAGTGGGGAACGTCCCAGTGAAACAAACAACCCCCCTTCTTCCCCCTGTGACCCCATGAAGGGAGGAAGTAGTTTCAGTTAGTGAGACAAATGTAAATACTCAGACACGGATCCAGTGGTAATTCTTTCCCTGTGTAAAACTTGTTTGGACGTTGGAAAGTTAATAAAGACTCATTTTCTTTTTGTGAAGAATTAAATCGTCCACATCCGTATTTAATATAGGAAACCATAGTGTGGTAGACACTGCATATCCTCCCCAAAGAGCATTTATGTTGTTGTTTGACAGTGTATTGCACATGGACTTTTTATTCTAAGACAAGTATAAACTACTTGACAGGCTTACCCTGCCACTTTATATTTGTATGCGTTATATAAGGACAATTTTAACCGACTATACATGAAACACTCAGGTACTTCCTGATTCAAACGTGTAGAAGCATAAAAGGAATTTTAAATGTTTTGAGAATTGGGCTGCGATACAGGTAAAACGAATTTTCTTTAAAGGGACAGAAATTAAGTTATGCTTAAAATCCCTTGGAGGTTAAAAAAAAAATGTAGAAGGTGCCATCCTTTCGTGTCAAGGCAGATCTTCTTGAGGTCCCAGGATTGTCATTGGCTGTTTGTGCCCATGATGTTTGACTGTGTAATGAGAGAGGTGTCATTTTAATAGGTCAAATGTATCTGTAAATGCTGAAGAAAAATATCAGTTCTGTCTTAACAAATTCTAGTTCACGAGGAAGTTGTGTTTAGAGCTTGTTTATGGAGGCGTTGGTAATGTAGGTTGGTATAAGGGAAAAAAACCAATTTAAAAGTCCTCAGCCATACAAATTGCATAGAAAAATAAATGTACCTGGGTTAGACTATTTTGATACTTTGTCTGATACTCACTGAAGGAAAACTTTCATTGGTTAAAATGAAGCAACACTGATCAACAAAGTGCCTTGTTTTACTGGTGAATGTTAACATTGGTTCGAGTTTTTTGTCTCATTAAATTATTATTGTCATTGTAGAATAAGTAACTTCTCTGAAGGTTATTTTTGAGTTTAGCACTCTGCTTAAAATAAATTGTCCCAGGTTTCCTGCAAACGTATGGATAAATGTTAAAAAGAGTGAAGTTAATATAGCTGTCACGTACCAGGCATGTTTTTAATGCTATAAATCCGTGTAGTAGTCAGTAGCGTGTCCGTGATTTGTATTGGTCAGGGAGCAGTTTGAATTTTAAAAAGCCTGAAGCTCCTGCTGAGCCCCAATCCCGGCCTCCCTCCCTCCCACTAATCTCCCATTCCTGTCTTTGTGCTGCCTGCTCCTGTTAGACACTGTTTGCTACAGGGCCTCAGGCCTACACTGGGTGGGGGGTGTGCGAATGGGGGCCTGCCCGGGTCGGGGGGGATACAGAAGGGAGGCACACTTCACATCTTAAGCGGAGGATTTTGGGTTGGGGGGCGGAGTAAGGGCTTCAATATAAATGTTTAAAAGGCCCTTATATGAACCTGTGATGAACTTTTACTTCAATAAAATACTGAGACGTATGTCAAGGGATGAACATAATTCTACTAAAAGTAGTGGAAAGAGGAGTTCTGCTTGCTTAGTTTTCATCAAGGGAAGCAACTTATTTTTAGAGTTTTATACTTAAAGGGAGCTTTCTTATTTCTTACACAGATGTTTGAATCAATGCATTGGATATCTGTTTATGTGATTGATTTTTTTTTCTTGTGAGTTTGGAATTAAAGTGAATTAGTTATCAGATCTTGCTTTCCCAATTCTATTTAGTAATCTGTAAGTAATATAGGTTGTGTGATAGCTTGCATTAAGATAGCATAAACATTTCTTCAAAGTAGATGGAAAATATTTTTTCTTTGGTTCAAACCAATTAAATAGGTTCTTTTTAAAGGAGAAAATATTGTAACAGTCGAATAAAACCTAAACTTGAACTTAAATTTTTGATAACTTAGTTGGAAGGAACAGTTTGTATTTCCCTAGAGATTGTGACTAGTCTGCTCTACCTCCCTTGTATTGGTTGAGATAGTGGTTAATCTTGTATTTCCATTATTATTATTTAATTCAGTGAAAGGAGACAACCATAAGTGTTCCAGTAATGTTATATTACTCGTTATATTATTTGGAGAAATATTTCCTAATACACCTAAAGGAAATTTCAACAGTATGGTTTACTGTTTCTTTTGAGTCTGCAGAGTTACCAATAACTTATAATAATTACTTAAAACAGTTTTAAAGCAAATAATGAAAGTCTAGTAAATCAAAGTTGAATATTAAATACTTAATTATTTTAGTGTTTTGTGAAGAGTATATGGGATGCTTCCTGCTGAAAGCCATTCAACAATTCGTTTACTAAAATTATTTGAAAGCATTTTGAACCTGTGCTATGGATCATTATAATACTGTCCGCCTTTAAGAAGAAAAAAGTTGTATCTGAAGAAAGAAAGACTGTCTATTTGAGATTCTCTTTGAGGATGAAAGTGAAAGTTTTCAGTATGGCAGTAAACCTAATTTTGGTTTTCTGCATAGTGATCATGATTAAATTTCAAAAATGTTATGAGCAAAGCTATATGAATTTAAACATAAAATTTACTTTATTTGGAGCTGGACTACCCAGCTCAAACATATATAAGGCTCCATAATTTCATATTTAATTTTTTGGTACCAAGCCATCATCAGACTGCTATAGAAACATTTAAACCCATCTATGTTATGTTTTGACATACTTTATTGTGTATTTATATACTCTCTCAAAATAAACTGTAAAAGTTAATACAAGAGTAAATAAAAACTGAAGAGTTTCAGTTTTGTATAATTTTAACTTTCCCCACCCCATTGCTTAAAATGCATAATTTGTAAGTAATTCTGAAATTTTAAAATAATATTTCAGTTTTATGTATAAGTGACTGGGAAGACTGAGGTAAATAAAAATTCCTTTTAGAGAAATGTAACTTCTGTTTATCCCATTTATTTGCCATAAAACAAATAGGAAATTACTGACTAGGAAATTGATAGAAGCCTGGTAATTAACTGTTTAGTTGAAGATGTTTATTTTAGTATCCTGAGCATGCTGATTTGGCTTTGGTGGTAATTTATGGTCGTATATAGCCTTTAAAAGTCATTATATTTTTAATAGTTTTTAAGCGAAGTTTTTTTCTATTTTTAGCAGTTGTCATTTATAGTTATTCTTTGTATTTTTAAATTGGTCTTTTTTCAAGATCACCTGAGTTCATTTATAAATAGTTTCATTTCCCTGTGAGAGAAGTCACCAGCATTATTTTCATTTTTTAGTGAAGAACTTGACCCTCAGAAGCCATGTGATTTGTATAGACTCATGTTGTGAGTCAGTGAGAGAATAGGGATTCCCTGACTCTTACTAGTTTTTTATTATATTATGTTTCTTTAAGACTTGTTTGAGCTGTGGTCATGAAGCTAGGTATTGTTCAGTGCTGACAGTGATACCGTTTGTGACTTTTTCAATTATCTGAGTCCAAGGTGCTTTTCCCTCTTCTCGAGAGAGATGATACCTGTCTCTTGGTTGTATTTTCTTGGTATGAAAATAGTACTTTTACGTTAGAAATCCTGACCTTGTGTGTATATGTTTGGTGTTTGAATGATTGAGTTCACTTATATATGTCCTTCCTGAGGAATGTAAGTGAATTAACTATATTTATAGTAAACAATACATCATGACTCTTGAAAGTTTTATTTTTATACTATTTGTAAAAATTACTAGAGTGGAACTTTAGTGTTTCTAGTTGATTTAAAAGCAGTTTTAAACACGCTGTCTCTTTATTTAAGGCCATCATTGTTGTTTTGAAGAGTATTTTATGTGCTCAGATTTTTTTTGCCCAACTAAGTTAAATAATAAAAATGATTTTAGATATTTGTCTTGTGTATCATTTTGACTGGTGTAAATCTGCAGTCAGTTTTCATGAATTGAGTTTTGTCAGATTGCATTATGTTTTAAGGCATATTCCTTTTTATTCCCAAAGTGATGTTATTAGGAGAGATTATTTCTTGATGTAGCATTGCCAGCTGGATAACATTTTGAGGGCTTATTATTTGCCAGGAATTGTGTTAAGTATGTCCCCCATAATATTATCTCATTTAATTCTTACAACAAGTTCATGAACTAGAAACAATTATCGTACACAATTTACAGATGAAGAAACTGAGGCTGGAAAGGTTAGAAAATTGCCCATTGTCTTATAATTTGTAAATGATCAGTCTGATTTATATTCTTTCTTAAGGATTTAGGATTCCACATTTCTAGTTTTAGTAAAATCTTAATATTATCCTCTGGTTTCTCAGTTGATTCAGTGCTTACTTACAAGTCATGTAGTCAAGGAAATTGTGTACTTTAGGCAAAGAACTAAAATAGAATTCAGACTCTATATCCTAAATATAAAATATTTTTAAAATCAGCAAATCTTTACTACCTTATATTTTAAATTTAAGTTTGTTAAGCCATCTGTGAATTTTTAAAGTTTTTTATATTGAGTTGAACTTGTCAAAGCATTTATTTTTAGAAAGGGAAAATTCAGGGTTAGAGAGTGAGTTCATTCATAGATATGTGACCAATTGTAATATAGTAGATGAATCTATAAATTAGTATGATAGCTTTTTAAAATTCTAATATTTATATAGGCAAAGAATGTTGATCCTTTCAGAGTCATCAATGTGGGAAGTTGTGGGCTTAATGCCAGAGCTCTTGCCATTATGTATAACCTTATGGGGATTCCCTTAGTGAATACCTTTAGAAACTTTGAGATTGTCTTTTTCTTATCCTTAATGGCAAATTTTTATCTCCAGGGGTGAATTTGAGTTTTGGAGACAGTAAAAAGTAATTTAGAACTTAGTTTAGGAAAACTAAGATTTAATAAGATCTTTTTTGTGTCAGGTACAGTATTGAGTACTTTACATTTGTAATATGTAGTATTATCAAGTGATTTCCATGTACCAGGGGCTTTATATGGGTTTTCTCAATTATTCAACGTATAGTATGAGTTTGGTTCTGGTTATTATCCTAAGATACTTTAGAAAACTGAGGTATAGAATGATTAAGAACTGGCCCAAGGTCACACATCTAATAAGTGGAAGAAAGTGGAGAAGGGACTCCAGAGTCGATGCTTTGCCCCTCAACCTTAACCCTACACTATGTATCGTGATTTGAACCTCCTAACTACCCAGTGAGATTAGTGATAGTGTTCTCATTTTACAGACAAGGAAATTGAGGCTCATCATGTTTAAGAAACTTGTCCAGGGTGGCAAATCTAGCAGGTGTTAGAGATAGGATTCCAACCCAAATATGTCTAATTCTAAAACTTCTGTTCTTTCCATTCTACCACCCAGCTCTTTAAGACTTATAATACATTTTTTTGTTAAAAAGGGTAGACTTGGTTATAAAGTAGTGAGATGTTTTTTCTTGTGTGGCTTATAAGGAGATCCTAAAGATAATTTAAAAAAAGTAATTCTAAAAATGTTTTGTCAGTTACAGCCGATTCATTATTTGATGACAGTCTTCTTTAAAAATACCTTATTACTTTACATCAAGTATGATAAAATGTTTGTATGTACAAATATACACTTAAATAGGATACTGATTTTAAATAATATATATGCTATATCTATAAAATAGATAGCTTTTGAAAATGGAAAATCCACTTTATTTTCATAATAATATTGTGATTCTTAAGTTATTTTTTATAAACTAGCTTTAAAAAATTATTCCCAAGAACACATTAAACTTCCAGCATTTTATGTGTTTTGCCATCTTACAGTTGTATAACATATCGTTTAACATGAATGTATCAAACTCAAAGTTTTCTTTTGTATATATTTGCCCTTTGGCAGAAAGAGAAACTTAACCGTATGCAAAAACGTGGAATCAGCAACATTAATCAATTTATTCATTAAAATTTTTTTTTTATACTTTTACCTCTCCTGAGAAATCCAGTAGCTGTGACATCACTTTGAAATACTGGATTCCTTTTTGTTGGAGTTAACATATTTGGGTTACTTCTACTTCTCAGTCCTTTGGTCTTGTCCTGCTGAAAGGCATGCTTATTTTTATATGGTACTGTTTTTAAAAAATAGTTGTTGATTCTAGATACCTTAAAAACTAACAGTGTTTGAGACACTGATGAATTATTAAAATTCAAATGTAGTTTACTCTAAAAATGTTGATCTTTATGATTGTATATTTATTTACTTTTATTTGCAAAACAAATATGTCCTTGAAATTAATCCTAGCAAGGAAATACATCACTGGGTTTTCTCAGCACTGCTACTTGTTAACCCTTTCAGGATTTTATTTTATTTTTATTTTGTTTTATTTTATTTTGGGGGAACATTAGCCCTGCCAATCCTCCTCTTTTTTCGGAGGAAGGCTGGCCCTGAGGTAACATCTGTGCCCATCTTCCTCTACTTTATATGTGGGACGCCTATGGCAGCA
Organism: Equus asinus; assembly: GCF_041296235.1. Lineage (NCBI taxonomy): Eukaryota > Metazoa > Chordata > Mammalia > Perissodactyla > Equidae > Equus > Equus asinus. The sequence continues at coordinate 79,585,696 of NC_091799.1, read as the reverse complement.
TGGCATACCACGCAGTGCCATGTCCGCACCCGGGATCCGAACTGGCAAACCCCGGGCCGCCGAGAAGCGAAACGTGCAAACTTAACCGCTGTGCCACCGGGCCAGCCCCTCATGATTTTAAAATGTGCTTATAGTTGTCTCTGTCTGGTAGAATTGTGGGTTGCCAGTTTCCACCTAAAGAAATTGATCATCTGAGTATAGGCTATATGTGATTTAATTTTTCCTTGGTAATAAGTTGAAATTTTACATGGGTGTAAATTGGGCCAAAGCCCCTTTTGTAAAAAATTACTCTTATTAGAAAATTGATGCACATGACATAATGTTTTTTTCCCCAGCGTTCTAGCTATGCCTCAGAAAGCTCTTAAGTTTCGAAAGTTGAAGTGTAATGGCCTAAAAGCTACTGTTAGCATTCTTTCATCATAGTATTTATACTGTAATCTACCTTCAGGGTATCCTGAAAGACATACATATATGACATATGCTTTTTATTTAACTGTACTCATTTTTTAACTCTTTTCTCTTTCCCTTTTCTTATGTACCTCTTTCTTTCTCTGTCAATATCCAATCTTTTATCTCCCCGTAAGCAAATTTTTACATAGCATGGTGAATATAGGTGGTGATATTAATGTGGATGGTCCTATAATCTATTACTTTCCTTATGAGATCTAGAGCAGTTTGAAAGGCCTCAGATTCTATCCTCATAAGTTCAAAATATTGCTGGTGAAGAGGCATTGACATAAACTGTGAAAATAAGTATTTGTGTAGCATTCCTACTTTCTTCTGTAGACATGTGTTAACTTCTCAAAACAACTCAAGCACCAGAAATTTTTTTAAAGAGAAGGAGAAAGCATGGCTTTTTTTGTGAAAGTTTCCCTGGTCATTCCATTTTGTAGTATTTGTCAGTTTGTTACTTACATCTTTTGATAAAATAATTTGTTCCTGTGTCTGTCAAACCATACTCAACCACCAGCTCTGTGAGAGCAAGGAGACTGTATTTTTTCATCTTTGTGTCTGTAACACCATCACAGTGCTTGTCCTTTGTTGTAGGTATTCAATACATTTTTGTTGAATTGATTAATTAGAATTGAGCTATATGATATTTCTTAAAGATGTAGTTCTAGATCTAAGATTAACGAGTGGCGAGTATGTTTTTGTGTTAATTTCAAAATATAATTTTTTTGGATATAGATATATCCTGAGGTTTCTTGCCTTTTGGGTAAGAACATTTTATTTACATGTATTCCTTACAGTTCATACATATCATACCTTGTGCATAGGAATAAGTCAAAGAAAAATTTAAAACGGAGTTCCTGTTTTAGCTGTTACTGAGGATTGTAAAGTATAGGAAGAGTTTTTTTGTTTTGGTCCATTGGGCAGTGGAATTGGGAGTGAGATACGGGGATTTATTTTAAGAGGGAAGATATCTAAATACTTTCTTGTTTTAAGCTTAAAAATGATTTATTTTAGTTTTTATTTTCTTTGCTAATTTAAGTATTATGTATAATAATGTAGATAAATTAACTGTAATGAGAAATACATTATAGCACATTAAAAATGCTTTTCAACTAAAATAGTGATATGATTGAGTTTTTTAAAAGTTAAGTAAGGCTTATTGAGGTATAATTTACACAGTAAAATTCACTGTTTTAGGTGTACAGTTTGATGAGTGTTGACAAACATATACAGTCTCGCAACCACTATCATAATCAAGACAGAATATTCCCATCACCCCAAAAGTTCCCTTATGTACTTTTTGTAATCGGTTTCCTACCCCTACTCCAGACCCTGGCAACCAGACCTAATTTCTGTCCCTACAGTTTTTGTCTTTTCTAGAATGTCATATAAATGGAATCATACAGTAGGTAGACGTCTGTGTCACGTTTCTTTCACTTGTGTAAGGCTTTTGAGATTGATCCACGTTGTTGCATATATAGTAGTTTGTTGGTGACTGAATTTTGAAATTGATTTTAGTATACTGTTTAACTTTGGTACTACTCTGTCAAAAAATACTTTGAACAGCTTTAGATATTTCTCTGAGATCTTACAGCTGCTTTATTATTGGACATAATTTTACTTGCCCATTTTTACCTCTCACCTCCAAAATCTTGTAATTGACATTATTAAGTAGCATTTATTTATATTAGTTAATTCTGTTAGGTTAGATGCTCTACCAGTCAGGTAAAGTAGACTTTCCCCTCTTTTTTATCATAATTAAATAATGTGTTTTGAACATATATCACATAGAACCTAGAAGAAGAAATGAGAGATGGTACAATAACTCACCAAAACTGAGTTTACATTTTGCTTTAAGTTTAATGTTTGTTGTTTATACTAAAAACAGAGCATAGTTGATAGTGAAGAACAGTCATTGCCTCTCTAGAAGAGAGGCTTAAAGTTACGGAAGCAGTGCTATTTACTGAAAGTTGGGGCAGATAAGGAGAAAAGGGCTATTTTCTGGTCATTTTGTTTGACTACGTCTTGTGTTTCTCCTTACTCCCTTTTTGGAACAGCTTTCTCCTTTGGGTTCAGGGCTATCAGTGTCTTCTTGTTCTGCCCCTATGTATTTGACCTCTCACGTGTACACACTTGCTAGTTCTTCCTCCTCTACTCACTCCTTAAGTATTGATGTTCCCAAGCCGGTTCGTCAGCCTTGGTTCTGTTCTCTCTTCCTATTGATCTCATCTGTTCACATGACTTTTTACATGCTTGCTACCTCTATGCTGCTAACTCACGAATCTGTCTGTAGAATATATTTCTCTTCTAAGACAGATCCAGCTGTCTGTTAGGCATCTCTGGGTATCCCATAAATAATATAAATTCAAAAGTATGTAAATCTGAACTCATCCCTCAATTCTTCCCTACTCTTACCCCTCTCCTAACCAAAAAGAAAGAAAACTATTCTTACAACTATGTGAAGTAGGTTATTGTTTCCACCATCAACTCAGTTGCCTAAACTAGAAACTTGGTAATAATGCTTGATCCTTCTTCTTTACTGTACCTCCAGTCCAGTTGTTCACTCAGGTCTGATATTTGTAACACCTCCCTGAATATCACTTGAATCCATCCCTCCTCTACTGTTCTGATTCTGAGAGTGAGCGTGTACGTACAACTTGTCAGATGGAATAATTTCTAGCATTTTTGGAAAGATTTAGAGGTAATTGTGAAAAATATATTTAGTGTTAGGATACTTTTTGTTCTTATGCTTGGGCTCTGGTGTTTAAAACTTGGGTGTAATCTTCACTAACATTCATGTTTGGTAGCCTAAATGCAACTGTCTTCTGTACACGTTTCCATCATATGTAAAATATGGGGCTTCTGACTTACGACCCAGTGTATCAACTAGAGTAGACTTTTAAGTCAGATACAGAAAGATAAAAGCTGAGTTCAAACTACTCTAGTACTACATTTCATGAATGTGTAAATTTATTTTAATACTGTGTGTTGGTGTGTTCACGAGCAGTCTGAGTTGAGAAGAAAATGGGACTGTGGGAGGAAAGGTAAAGGAAGGGCTTTTTAGTAGACTTTCCTATACTGTGGCAACATGTTCACTTGAATAACATTTTCACCTTTATTGCAGATAACAGTAAACTCAAGGAACAAATGCAGTAGGATATGATGCCATTCAATTGCTAGGCACCCACACGTTTTTAATAGCAAGAGACAGATATGTTGTAACTCACAGATATGTGAGTTTGGAAGTTGTTCATGGTTTTGTGTAACCTTACAGTGTTTCTTCTATAGAATAAGAAGTTATCCTCTTCACTCCTCAATTTGAACAGAAGGATCTGCTTAGAGTTATTGTTTTAAATAACTGAATGTTTCTTTGTGAAGAGCATCTTAAAATGTGATGCTATCTTGAAAGACAAAGTAAATGTTTTCTTCACTGTATCTAGAGTTTATAACTAAGGAAATAATAGGTGCTGTATTTTGCTCTACTGCTTATTACCGTGTTTTCAAGAAAGTGGGGTCAATCCAAAAGCAGTTTACAAAGGCTGATGGGAGAACCTATCTAATTATTGAGTCTCTGGTGGGTTGCACATAGTTAGCACTCAACAAACAATTTTTGAATAAGTGAATTTGAATTGTATTTCAGTTTTGGAATATAGGACTAATTGGAGTGACAGAAAATGGGTGGGGCTTGCTAAATATTGAACAAAATTGGATAGAAGAAAGAAAATATGAAGCCCAGAAAAGGTAGGACAGCATTTAAAGCAAAGAATTGGTATAATTTAGTTAATTACTTGTAAGTGGACGATTAGGTTTGCTTAGCTGGATAAGAGAAAGATCTATATACAGAAATGTTTTGAATTCTTTCTTTTTTATTCCCACTCCAGCTTTGCTTCTTATTACCTCTGGACTTCCATCTTCATTGCTCAGGGACAAATTAGTAGGCTCAGGGCTAAAATGACCTGCCTAATCCAGATATGCACGTTGGAATTGGGAATTGGGTTGTATTGGTGGGAAAGGGAGAGAGGTGTTATAGTTCTTGAATCTTTTCCAGTTCTTCATGGTCTGTAGTGTGTATCAAAGTGTCATTATGTGTCTCCAGTATTCTGATGAGAGGACCTAAAAACTAGAATTTAAAATGACTTGTGGGGCCAGCTCTGTAGCTGAGTGGTTAAGTTCGTGTGCTCTGCTTTGGGAGCCCAGGGTTTTGCCCGTTTGGATCCTGGGCGTGGACCTAGCCCCACTCCTCAGGCCATACTGAGGCAGTGTCCCACATAGCAGAACAAGAAGGACCTACAACTAGAATATACACCTCTGTATGGGGTTGGGGGGTGAGGGGCAGCTTTGGGGAGAAGAAGGAGGAAAAAAAAAAAAAGAGGAAGACTGGCAACAGATGTTAGCTCAGGGCCAATCTTTAAAAGAATAAAGTGACTTAGAATTTACAGCAAGCTTGTGACTGTCCTCGGATCAAGTTCAGTATCTGAATCTCTAATATGCTATTTAGCTGTTGAGCCATGTTACCACCCACACTAATTATCATATGGTTTTAGTGATTCTGATGTTTCCAAACTAGAAGACAGCCACCGGAATTTTAGTGTTCTTTATAAAAATTTCATAGTTCAGCAACTCTCCATTCCCTTACTTTTCTTAGAAACCAAAACTACTTATAGTTTTCTGGTATGTTAAATAAGGCTAAATTGTGGAATTTGGAACTTAAAAGTTTTTAAGCGCTTCAAAGTTAAAGACTTCTCTCCCTCCTTTTTTTTGAATTACAGAAGCAATGTGGAAAAAAACTACATGCTATTTGGAAAATAGGAGAAATATCCAATCTCTTGTATTTTATGTTTTTCCTACTCAGTTTTTAGTTAAAATATTTATATTAATTACATTTAATATAATTAATGTTAAATATGTATTCACAGTATAAATATATATAAATAGTCCTGTTTTCTCTTAAGGTTGTATCATAAAGATTTTTCTAATTTCTTATACAGTGTTCATAATTGTTTAAAATGTTACACAATGTTTTGTCAGTGGATGAACCGTAATTTTCTTAGTCATTCTGCTGTTGGACATTTTATTTGCTTTCACTTTTTTCTGTATAAAAATGAGGCAGTGGAACATTTTTATATGTACAGTTTTTTTTCTCCCTTTGGGGGCTTTATTCACTTAAAGTAGAATATCCCGTAAGTAGAAGTTGGGCCAAAAGGTTTAAGCATTTTTATGGCTCTTAATATGTATTTCCAAAAATAGTTTTACCCTTCCATAATCTTTATTTTCATTCATGTCTTAGTTCATTCAGTAAATGTATTTTTTTCATATAGAAGCACATTTCCTATTAAGATTATTCTTAGGTCATTTAAATGCTCCTATTCCCCACTGTTGTGGCTGAGATCTTTCGATGTATTTTTGAACTTTGTAATGATAAAAATTATGGGCTTTTCAAACTGGATATAGCATTTGGAGCTATTACGTAGCGAAATTAACATAGAATCTAATATAAATTAGTAACTAGCCAAGTGACACTTAGGCCAGTCATAAGCCTATTTCTTTGGTTGTCTCGGGTTCAGCTAAGAACGTGAAGGGGTTCTCAGGTTTTAGGATTTTTATTGACTAGTGAAAACACAAAGGAAAACAAAAAATAAGAATTTAGGTAAATGAAAGGAGAGACTAGTTCCTAGAGATGTAATTGCGGTTAAGGGATCATCAGTCTTTTATCTGCCAAAAAAAAAGTGGTAAGGAGATTCTAGATTGGAAAGTTCTAAGAAAGAAAAGTCAATTTTTAGGTAGATCCTATTACTTAGTCTTATTATTTGAGATATGAAACCTCTAGTGAGATGTGGACATGGCCGTGCTCTCGTAAGTCATTCTCTTGTTCATCAAACACTGAGTATTTCCTATGTCTAAGGAACTATAAGACATTAGAGGTGGTAAAATAAAAGATTCCAGCCTTGCCTTCAAGGATCTTACAGTTTAATATAGACAGATAAACAAAGATTATTTTACAATATCAAGATTAACAGAGAGGATACAGTAGAAGCACTGGGTGGGGGATCACCTAATTTAGACTAGAGATGTTATGTAAACTAAGTTTTGAAGGCCATTAGTTCGATTTGGGAGCCCGGGCCAATGGTGTGATTTTGGAAATTGCAGATGCTTAGATTATTGGAGCATAGGGCTGAAAAAGGAGCGTGCCCAAAAGATTTGAAGCTACGGAGAGGGACAGGGTCCAGATTATGAAGGTATGTATATACCGTTAAGAATCTTGCATTTTATTTTAAAGGCATTGGGGAGCCAAGAAATTATTTAGTAATGAAGTGTATTTTGTATTTGAAAAATACTTTTTGGCAGCAATACACAGATTAGATAGTAGGCAGAAAAAAGGAGGCTAGGGAGGTCATTTAGGAATTGATGAGGTCCTCAAGTAAGACAGTGAGAATATGGAAGAGGAAACCCATAACAAATATTAAGGAATTAGCCTGGATACAGTTTGGTGTTTATATGTAGGTAGATTGGGTAATGGAGAATAAAGAGTCAAGGATGCCTTCTTTTTAATATAGACAGATAAACAAAGATTATTTTACAATATCAAGATTAACAGAGAGGATACAGTAGAATTAGCACATAGCTTTCAAAACCAGCATACGTTAAATGACTTTTGTCTGCCTATGAATAAGAATACAGCCTACCAAACACTGTATCACTTTCACATTTTGGACGGAATGGGTATTGAAAATTTTGGTGGCTTGGTCAGATTGTTGTAGACACTAACAATCATTTGAAAATTACTTTCAAGTCTGACCTAGAAGATCTCTCCAGTCTCAAATCAGGGTTAAAAGTTCTATGATAGATCCTATATGTTTTTCTAAAAAAAATCTTACATGGCTTAAAATCAGAAGATAATAATGCTATTTCTTCTTGAGGCTTTGTTTTCCACTATATTCACTATATTACTATGAATTTAGAAGAACCAATTGGATGTTCTTGTATGACTATTTTCCATTGTACAAGACTGTTCCTAAGCCCGCCTTGGTGTATTTCTTTTTCCAGCCTTATTTGAACACTGCTTCTTTGGTTAGTTTTATGCTAAATCCATACACAGAGATCTTTCAGTGAGAACTGTGTTGCTTTGCTCATAAGGGGATAATCTTTACAAATATAAGTAAAGGTCTACTTTTAGAATAATTAAATTAAAAACGACAGCAAGTTTTCAGAAGTATCATATGCAGGAGTAATTATAAGGGAATCAAACTGATTTGTCAAAAATAATTGACCAGGTGTCATAACGAAAACTAGTACTTTTCCTGGGATCTAAGTACATTTAAGCAAACGGACTTTTTTGCTTTGTTTTTTTTGGTTAGAGAGATGGCACATCAGAATCACCTAGAGAATTTTTTCAAAGTATAACCCTTTTCTGGAGTATAAGTTTCTGCTTTTCTCTTTTAGCTATTCCCTTAGGCTTTTTAATCATTCCACAAGAATTAATTGAATAACTGTTCTGTGCTCAGCAATGAATTCTAGGCATTTGATGCTAGAACTTTTTTTCAACCTCCCTCCTGAGTTTTACGTGGCTGCCTAAAAGAGCCCTCTATTTTTTTCTATTCTGTAAAAAATCCTCTGTGAGTCATAAAGGAGCAAGGAACCATGGTGAGCAGAATTATTATTAGTGAATTAGAATTAAAAATACAGATAGAATGGAGAGATGTGTTGAGTTCTGAAGAATGGAGGTGAGTTGCTGGATACTACAGAAGACATAGTAGAATTGAGGAAAAAAGAGTAGCAGATACTGTGAGTGAAATTGGCCAAAGAGCTGATGAGAAAATTGAAGTGAAAAATTAAATACATATTAGCAGTAGTACTTAGAATGAAATGAAAAATTATGAACTGACTGATTTGTTCCTGTGGATGGCTTATGTTTAAAATGTTTACTCGGAAGTCAAATTGCATTATCTTGTATATGTTGAATATATACTACTTAAGAGTAACGTGTAAAGTGCTTAGAATTATGCTGTACACTTACAGTAAGACCTCAGCAAATATTTATTTTTGTTAGTTCACAGCTACTTTTCCAGTTGTGATTTGGTGAAAAGGATATCCTTGTTAAGTATATTTCTAAATGAAAATCTGCTAATTTATGAAATTTATAATGAATTATTAGGAAGGAAGATACTTGGTAAGAAGCAGAGAGAAAGTAATCAAATCAGCTCAAGTTCATCTTGTATTGAAATATAAGTACTCCTTCATAAGACAGCTTGGCTGTGTACCCCAGATCAAGTGAAATATCCCAAATAATAACTCTACTTACACAAGGAGCTTGGTTTAACTCATCTTTAATATCTAAAGTTAATATGCCTCCAAAGGTGTTGCACTATACTGTTATATATGACAGTATGCATATATATACATAATATATACAAATATATCCACTGTATTTTGATAACTCATTTTGTATTTTCCTGCTTCAGACCTTTTAATCAAAACATTTACCTCCTTTTTTCTCCATCTATTCAAATCCAACCTTCTTTCCCTCAAGATCGCATGGGTTTTTTGGTGATGGAGGGAAGGTAGCATATCAGAATCACCTAGGGTTTATTTTTTTTCAAGTTTTTAATACTGTATCCCTGCCCCAATTCATATGATCTCTTCCTCTTCTAATACGTACCTGTGTGTAGGAGTTAATTATGTAAATTATATGTTGACTCATCACATTTCCTTATTGTATATCAAGCTATGGTTTATTTTATTTCCTTTTTGCATTGTTTGTATTATCTTCCCGCTCAGATTATAAACTCTTTGAGGGCAGGATCTGCCTGTGGTACCTGGTAAAGTATCATGCCTAGAGCAGGCTCTTAGCAAGTATTTGCTGATAACTTATGTGGCTTTTCTGAACTAGTTTGAAAAGATTTGGAAAATATCTTACATTCTCACAAACCGTAGAATTCACTCTTTTAAAATATGCAGTGGTAAAAATTCAGTAGTTTTTAGTATGTTCACAGAGTTGTGGCCCTTTATCACTATCTAGTTGCAGAACAATTTTCATCACCCAAAAAAGAAACCCTGTAAACATTAGCTGTCACTCCCCATTCTTCACTCCTTCTAGCCCTTAGTAGCCACTAATCTACCTTTTGTTGCTGTGGATTTCCTTATCCAGCTAAGTGGAATCATACAATGTGGCTTCTTTCACTTGGTCATCCATATTGTAGCATGTGTCAGTACTTCATTCCTTTCTTCTTCTTTTTTGTTTGGTGAGGAAGATTGTTGCTGAGCTAACATGTGTGTCAGTCTTCCTCTATTTTATATGTGGGATGCCACCACAGCATGGCTTGATGAGCAGTGTGTAGGTCTGTGCCCAGGATCCAACCCACAAACCCAGGGCTGCCAAAGTGGAGTGCGTGAACTTAACCACTATGTCACCGGGCTGGCTGCCTTCATTCCTTTTTATGGCCAAATAATATTTCATTGTGTGGATATACCACATTTCACTTAACGTTCTGTTAGTTAATGGGCATTTGGGTTCTTTTTATTTTTTGGCTGTTAAGAATGATGCTGTTATAAACATTTGTGTACAAGTTTCTGTGCGGGCATATTTTTTCATGTCCCCTGGGAGTAGATACATAGGCGTGAATTCAGATCATATGCTAACTCTGTTTAACTCTTTGAGGAACTACCAGACTGTTTTCCAAAGAAGCTACATGATTTTTACATTTCCACTAACAATATTTGAGGTTTGTCCTTTATCCACATCCTCATCAATACTTGTTATTGTCTGTTTGAGTAGCCATCCTAGTGGGTGTGCAGTGGTATCTCATTATGGCTTTGATTTACATTTCCCTAATGACTAATAATACCAAGCATCTTTTCATGTGCTTGTTGGTCATTGTTATATCTCTTTTGGAGAAATCTCCAAAATTCTTCTAATCTTTTGCCCATTTTTAAACTGGATATGTCTTTTTATTCTTAAATTATAAGTTTTTAATATATTCTGGATACAAGTCCCTTATCAGATATATGATTTGCAAATATTTTCAGCCATTCTTTGGCTTATCTTTTCACTTTCTTGATAGTGTCCTTTGAAGCACAAAAGCTTTTCATTTTGCTAATGTCTGATTTATCTCTTTTTCTTTGGTTGCTTGTACTTTTGATGTCATATTTAAGAAACCTTTGCCTAATCCAAAGTCATGAAAATTTACCCATGTTTAGTTTCAAGTTAATTTTTTGCATGTGATATGAGGTAGAGATCCAACTTAATTCTTCTACATGTGACTGTCCAGTTGTGCTGTCACTATTTGTTGTAAAGACTATTCTTTTCTCATTGAATGTTCTTGGCAACCTTGTCAAAAATCACTTGAATGTAAATATAAGAGTTTACTTCTGGACTCTCACTTTGTTTCATTGATCTACGTGTCTAACCTTATGCCAGTACCATACTATCTTGATTACTGTAGCTTTGTAGTAAAGTTTGAAAATGGAGAAGTATGAATCCTCCAACTTTGTTCTTTTTCAAAGTTGTTTTGGTTTTCTGATCTCTTGCATTTTCATATGAATCTTAGGATCACCTTTTCCGTTTCTGCAAAATAGGCAGCTGCAATTTTGATAGGGATTATCTTGAACCCATAGATTAATTTGGGGAGTATTGCCATCTTAACAATATTAAGTCTTCTCATCCATGAGCCTGGAATGCCTTTTCATTTTTTAGGCTTTAGATTCTTTCACTGAAAATGTTTTGTGGTTTTCAGTGTACACGTGTCATGCTTCTTTTGTTAAATTTGTTCCTAAGCATTTTTTTTGATGTAAATGGAACTGTTTTCTTAATTTCATTTTCAAATTGTTCATTGCGAGTGTATGTAAGTACAGTTGATTTTTATATATTACTCTTGTATCTTGCAACCTTACTGAACTCCTTTATTAGTTCTGATTCATACTCCTTTTTCTAGGGACAATTTATGTTTGTTCTTTTTTTTTTAAAGATGGGTGCCTGAGCTAACATCTGTTGCTAATCTTTTTTTTAAAATTTTTCCTCCTCCTTCTCCTGAAATCCCCCCAGTACATAGTTGTGTATTCTAGTTGTGGGTCCTTCTGGTTGTGCTGTGTGGGACGCCACCTTAGCATGGTTTGATGAGTGGTGCCATGTCTCTGCCCAAGATCTGAACCGGTGAAACCCTGGGCTCCGAAGTGGAGTGTGCAAACTTAACCACCCGGCCACGGGGCCGGCCCCTATGTTTATTCTTCAATATAGTTCATTCTGCCCTTCTCCAGCCTTCCAAATACTACATGCCAAGAGTAGTTACAAGATAGAATTTTTACTCTTTGTCCAATCCTCCTTTGTGACTTGAAAAAACTTGTGCGTATATGAAAAGTAAGATTAGACAGTTCAGAAGAAAAATTGTGGCCACATTATGTCAAAATTTTCATTTAGTGCTATCTGGCTGTAGCATAGGATTAAAAACTGAGGAATTGTGGTCTAGTACTTAAAACAATGTGCTTTATCTGTTGTAAGGGCCATCTCAGATGTTTGTTGCAGGAATAAATAATTGCCTGTGTTAGCAATCTGTGTACATAGATGCAAAATAAATTCTGTGCGTCAGTAATTTCTAAAGTCTTTGTCTTCCAGTAGTAAATAGGTGATTTTCAGTAGCTCATCTGGAAAGCTTGAGTTGTATGGGGGAAAAAAGGGAAATAATAGCTAGGCAAAGAAGGTAAAGGGGAATTAGGAAAAGAAAGAGGGAAGAGAGGCAAGGAGGCAAGATTAATAACTTGAATTTTGTTAATACAGACAGTACTATGATTTAAATAGATATATCAGCTGATTAGGAACAAAAGAGGAAACAATGATAATGAATTATTATTTCTCAAATTCAAACTTCTTTTTTTTCATCTGAGTCAGAAGCTAAAATGGCAAATACATATATATAGAACCTAAAGTGGCAAATAGATATATAAAGAGATGTTCAACCTCACTAGCAATGAGGGAAATGAAGAGGTAGACTCTAGCTGCTTTTTTTTGTTTGTTTAAAGATTGGCACCTGAGCTAACCACGCTGTTGCCAATCTTTTTTTTTCTTTCTACTTTTTCTCCCCAAATCCCCCCAGTATATAGTTGTGTATTTCAGTGGTGGGTCCTTCTAGTTGTGGCATGTGGGATGTTGTGTCACCGTGGCCTGGCGAGCAGTGTCATGTCCACACCCAGGATCTGAACCGATGAAACCCTGGGCCACTGAAGTGGAGCGTGCGAACTTAACCACTTGGCCACAGGGCTGGCCCCTACTCTAGCTTCTGACATGTTCTGTTGATCAAGGATTAAATAAGTGCAAAAAACAAACCCTAAAAGTATCCTTATTTAATAAGTTTTAGCTTGCATTCTCATTAATGTTGTTGTTCTTAGCACTAACCTTTAGGTGTTAAAAAAGATATAAAGATGGGTAGGGTAGTTCTTCCTGCCCCCCCCTTTTAAGCAAACATTTATTAAAAGCTTTCTATATGTTATCCATTATCATATTTAATACTCAGAAAAAAACCTCATGGGGTAGATGTTATTTGCATTTCACAGGTGAGGAAATTGAAGCTTAGGAAGTCAAGGTTACACAGCTTGAAACAGGAGGAGGGAGAATTTGAACCCAAGTTTTTCTGATTCTAAAACCTAGACTTAAACTCTGAATTGCCCTGCTAATACTGCTTCTCTACTTCCTTTGAGGAGCTTTTCCCCATTCAGGTTGATAATATTACACATAATACTCCTTGGATCCTAAAACTATAAATAATTATTAAATAAGATTTAAAGCATAATTTTAAAATTGAACTTTTATTTTACTTCAGAAAAATCTCAAGTGTTTGCTTTTGGAAATCAAAGTATTTGCCCATTCTTTTAATGTTGCTGTATTACCCAGCTGTTGTGTTTTCAAAAATTTCCTTGGTGTCCTCACTTTGAGAAGCTGGCTCTTGAAACTCATGGAGTCTGGCTTTGGGTCCAGAAGCTTATAGACAGACTCAGTAAAAGAGGAAGTCCTGGGAGAGCTCCTTGAATAATTTTAGGACAAGAAGTTATAGCTTAAAGAGAGCGTGGGTAAAAGTTGAGAAGAGTAACATAACTCTAAGTTGTTTTCTCTTAGTCAAAGACTTCTGTTTTACCATAGATCTTACCAGCAAAAAAAAAAAAATAAAAGTGTAATGTGATTGTCTTATAGGTACTTGAAAATTAATATGTATTGTATTTTTCTCTCTCTCTCTCTCTTTTTTTCTTTTTGGTGAGGAAGATTGGCCCTGAGCTAACATCTGTTGCCAGTCTTCCTTTATTTTGTACCTGGGGTGGTGCCACAGTATGGCTTGATGAGCCGTGTGTAGGTCTGTGCCCAGGATCCAAACCTGAGAACCCTAGGCCACCAAAGTGGAGCACGCAAACTTAACCACTATGCTGCTGGGCCGGCCCTATTTTATTTCTTTCTGATTGAGCCTCTGTAGAAATTTTGTATCATTTGCTTTTTTGTGTGTTATATCTTTCTTGGGGAATATCACATTCAGTGCAAACCTTTATATTGAGTTTGATTTGTTTCGTTTTGAACAGTAGGATTTCATAGAAGGACATTTAGCTTAAAGAAATCATCCAAAACTTTGGATGGTATTGTACCCTTTTAAAAATGAGTTTTTAAAGAGGTTTAAAATAACTGATAACGGACTACCTCTGAAGGATTGCTTCCTGAATCTTGGGTCAGAGACATGTTTGGCTCCTGATTTTGTGAACTTGTTCCAGTTTCAAGCCTCCATCACCCTTTCTGTGATGGTTTATTTCTTCATTTCAGGCCACCTCTTTTTTCCCTTCCTCTTGCATCGGTAACTTCAAGTCTTTTTCTTCATGCCTTTCAGAACATCCCTTCTAGTGTATATGAGCTTATTTTTAATTCTTATTTTTTATATTTGAGGCCCAAAGTGAATTAAGGCTTTCTGCCTGAGTTATTGAATCTTACTTCTTTAGTACACATATACACACTTTAAAAGCCTGCTAGTACTCAAATAAAATCAATCTTAGATTGTATCATCAGAGACTATGTCTGCTGATAGACACTGTTTTCAATACCCTTTTGTGGGGACATTAAGACAGACTAGGGGTATTTAATGCCTTAGTTGATGATAACATTACCACTTTTTATACTTTGTGTATAGAATATGGAAGGAGCTAAACAGAAAGGCATCCTTTCTATTCCTTCTTTATGATTTAGAAAACAGAAGAATTCTTCCCTAAAATTTAATTGTGTTATTCTTAGCAGTGATGATGATAATGGTAATAGCAGTAATGGCTAATATTTATTGAGCTCACTGTTTTGAATATTTTATTTGCATTATTTAATCCTCACTACAGTGCTTTGAGGTATACTTATAATATTATTCCCACTTTACAAATTAGGAAACTGATGCTTACAAAGAATATGACTCACCCAAGGGATAAAAGAGGGAAATCCATAAGCAATTCGTAGTTGGTGTAATAAAATGAAGTCATGCTCCCCCTAAGTTCAGTCAGACTCTAAGCTCCCTGAGGTCAGGAACTTAATAACATGTGTATTGTTTTATTTCTATTACCTAACACAGGATTTGAGTATTGCAAAAGTGCCAGACATATGGTATATGCTTAGTTTTTTTAAGTGAATAAATGAGGTTGTGAAATGCTGATTCATTAGCCTTAATGATGAACCTTATGGAGGGAATCCATATGAATCTCATTTGCATTGCATGACTTATTCCTTTTCCTTGGACTGCCATTTCCGCTATATCTGGCAGGGTACTATTCATTCTTTAAGTTCCAACATAATTCAGTCTTTTCTGTCATGCATTCTTATTCTTTTAAGCAGAATTTGTTGTTCCCTTCTCTATCTCACTTTTTTCCTTTAACTTTTATTGTAATACCCACTGTATCGTATTATAATTATCTTCTTCCCCTAGGCTAGGAATCCTTGATAGGTCAGGAGAGGGGGCGGTGGTGTGATTGTGATTCAGTAGATCTGAGGTAGAGTTTGAGAGTCTGCATTTCTAACAAACTCCCAGGTGGTGTGATACTCCTACTCTGTGTTCCACACTTAGAATACCAAGGTTCTGGAATACTGTATTGCCTAGATAGGCTTTAGTTGTTGTGATGTCTTTATTCAGAAAGAACTTTATTCTATTCTTGGTCTCATAATAGCAAGGTACTTTGTTAGGTGAGGCCCATATACTTTTTAACCCTCACGATGCCCCCGGCAAAAGAGTAATACATGTTCATTATGAAAAATTTCAGATAAGTAATAAGAAAAAAAATAAAATTAGGTAACTGCCAGAAATGAAAAGAATACTTACTGATAGCTTTGTCTGACTCCAAGTGAAGGTTAAAGCTTTAAGAAGTGTTTTATTGTGCATTCTCCCATGTTAGGCAAAGAAAACAAAGTATGTGGGAAGAATATGACTGAAATTAAAATGCATTTGCTGAGAAAAGACCAGAGGAAAATATACCAAAACATACTGTAGTTACGTTAGAGTGAAAGGATTATAGGAACTTTCTCCTTTTATCTGCAGTCTAAAATATTTATAATGTGCATGTATTACCTTTACAATAAAAAGAAAAAAAGCCTTAGACTGCTTAAGAATGCCTCTGAAGAAGAGGCCTGAAAGGTAATAACTAAATAAATAAGTGCTCAACAATTCATATGAAAATCATCAAGATTTCCATAGAAAGATGAGCAAAGAATAATTCACACAAATGAAAGTACAAATTGTAAATGAACAATTGGAAAAAATATATTTTTTAATCTAAAGCAACTATGATAAGACATTTTACATGTAGCCAAGTAGGTACTTAACCTTCCCCAAAAAGAAGTGTTGTACAGCTAATATCCAATGCTGACAAGCAGGGCAAAACCAATATATTAATTCATTTCTGGTGGCATTATGCAACCTTTTGAAATGTAATATCGTTAACATGAAGAAAAATTATGTTTAATCTACTGGGAAGAGAATACAAAAATATTGTATACACTCAGCTGCCACCATGTAAAATGTTTACATGCTGAAAGACAATTTTTTGAAATAAAAGTCCTTATTTGAGCATGAAGAGATGAGATTATAGAATGCTTCAGTATTTGCTTAAAAATTCTTTAATCTTGCAAACTGTCTTTTCAACTAAAAAAAAAAATCAAGTATGTCTAAGTTAACCTTACATATGATAGCTCTCTGACTATGGGGTGAGCAAACCACGTTTTATATATTATGGATGTTTAGGTTTTGTTTTTATGTCTTTGGCTCTCTTCAGGCTATATGTCATATAGAAGTTTCCTAAATCAGAAACCAATCTTCATTGAGGTTTGTTTTTAAATTTCCTAGTATTAAAGCCAATCTTTTATTTAAAATGTATTGAGCTGACCTGGTATGTGGTACAATTATTGTCCAGGTACTGTATAAGGAACATAAAATTAGGACCACAAGGAAATTAATGATTCTAAGAACTAGAAAGATATTAAAGACACTTACTTCAGAAATGACTGAAGAACTTTGGACGTCTTTTAAAAAATAATCTGGGGGCTGGCCCAGTGGCATAGTGGTTAAATTCATGCACTCGGCTTCGGCAGCCTGGGGTTCACGGGTTCAGATCCCGGACATGGACCTACAGACTACTCATCAAAGCCATACTGTGGTGATGTTCCCACATACAAAACAGAGGAAGATTGGCATAGGTGTTAGCTCAGTGACAGTCTTCCTCAAGCAAAAAGAGGAAAATTGGCAACAGACGTTAGCTCAGGGCCAATCTTCCTCACCAGAAAAATAAATAAAAAATAATCTGTAAGTTCTGGTTTCACTTTCATTTTGGTGTCCAAGGTTGCATCCAAAATAGTTCAGTCACTGCCATACATGTGCATTAAATCTTAGAAAGCAAAAAGAGAAACAGTCTCTACCAGTAAGCCACAATAGTAAAAAGTTTAAGCAGAGAATTTCTGAAGTAATCAGTCACATGCGTGTTCTTTAGAAACTTGAAGCCTTACCTAGGGAATGAAGTAAAGGAAAAGAAACTTAGAATATTGCAAGTACTTCACAGAGCTATTATTTTATGTTTCCTACCCTGAAATTGTTAGTTTCCCCACTTGAACCTTGTTGATTGTCTTGCCAGACTTTTTACAACCAAAACTGAGCAGCATACCCCACTTGTCTAGTTCTGTATTTCCCCACTAGAGATGGGTGAGTACTGTTGGCATCTTGGGTGAGAAATTTCATTGTGTTGGCCTGTTCTGGAGTTTAGTGTCCCAATCACTACTCCCAGTTGCAACCCTCAGTATTATGAATACCAAAAATGCCCTCACAGTTTTCTTCGGATTGATGCCAGTTGACTCTCTTAAAAATAGGTCAATTTCATGTTGTAGTGTTTAGATTGAAACTTCACATTGAACATGAGTGAAAAGGATTAGGGCCCAGTATACTAGGGAAACAAATGGGAGGGATTTGAGTTTTCTTTTTTCATTGTAACAATTGATGGCTTAGAAATGCAGGAGAGGACTTGCTACAGTCTTTTTGGAGGGTAATTTTGCACTACTGTGTCAATCAAAATTTAAAATGCACATGCCCGTTTCTCATTAACCCCACTTTAAGGACTCTAGCCTGTAGAAATCTTGAAGGGCATAAAAATTTGTGTTTTAGGATGTACGTTTGCAGGATTTTTGGTAATAGCAAAATGTAAGTAAATAGAAGTAAGAAAAACCAACAACTAACCACCAACAAAAAAAGCCACCCACCTAAGTAGATATAAATAGTGGTTAAATAGTTTATGGTACATAACATGCATTTATTTTTTTGAAAAAGAACATAGGATTCTATATACTGGATAATTTTTTTTTTTTTTTTGCAGTTTTCACATTTCATTGTACTTACATTAAATTTCACCACTAAATAGCATAAGTATATGCTGGTCTTTAGTCCAGAAGTTTGAAATGTAAAGATAAATGGATGGATGGTTTTACAAATATGCTATATTAGACATTGTAGAATATATTAAACAGAGAATCTAGTGGTGATAAAATTCTCTCTATACACGTTTACACTTTTATTGGCACAAGTAAATGCTGTAGGAACAGGAAGACATATGTAAAACTTTGGGATGCAATTGAAGGAAAACCCCGCTTAGGTCTTAACCGAAGTCCTTGGTTGCTGACACAATCTTCCCCGGACTTCCGGCTGTAGACAAGCTAAAGAGTCTTTTTGATAGTATACAGAAATCACTGAATTGCACAAAATCCCTATTAGTTAGGAGAAACAGTAGCAACAGGATAGATTAAGGAATTAGCCCATGTCAATTTGGATGGTGGGGACTGACCAGTCTGAGGTGAACAGGGCTGGCTGGAGGTAATCCAGTTGGATGTTGCAGCTCAAGTCTGGAATCTGTAGATTAAAAAGACTGAAAACTCAGTCTAGAGGCAGAATGTTAGTGCATCTCTCAAAAATTCTTATTTTCCAAACAAGTTCCTAGGATGCTTTCCTCAAACAGGGTGGACAGATTGTTAACAAACAATATATCATTAAAGGGAAAAAAGCAAGTAAGAACAGTATGATTAATACGATCCCAGTTTTGCAATAAAAATATGTATGTCTGTGTGTGTGTGTGTGTGTGTATGTACAAGTGAAGCTTGGAAAGTGATTTTTTTTATATTGTTTAAACAAATATATTAAAAAGTAGAATGAAGACTCGGAAAGGTTAAGAAAGAGACAATAATACTTTCTTTGTTCTTCCAGCACATAGTTGGTTCCCCCATCATTTACCTTCATTTCCTCCTTTAGACAACCTAGTTGCACTTAACAGAAAAGCCTGCCCCTTGAATCTCTACCCCTTGAATCTCTAAAGACAGAGCAAGATTTCGTAACTAATGGGGCCATAAGCAGCGCTATCTTTATGGGCACTGTAGGCTCAAAATTTGTCATGTTTTGACTGTTTTTTCTCTTTCCTCCTATGTTGTCTTCACTTCAGTTGTTGGGTCCAACGTTCAAAACATCTTTCCCATATATACCTTTGTTCTTATTGCTTTTACCCTAGTTCCTCTCCTCATTGCTTTATGCTTAGATTATTACAGTAGCTGATGAAACTGGTCTCTTTCTTTCAGCTTCAGCCCATCCCATTTCCATGCTAAACAGTGTCTCCAGAGCATATAATTGTCAGGGTTAGTGCTGTTATCTTAAATGCACTCTCAGAAGCAGTTTTATGTTATGTATTTCCCAATAAAAATGTTGCTTTTGTAATTTGTACCTCTTTGTAGAGAAATAAACTTTTATCTTACCTTTTCTTTTTTAGTAGTGGGGAGAGAAGATAAAAGAAAAAGGAGATGTGGAAGCTGATACTACAGTGTTTCAGTACTGGTGGTTTTTCCCTAAATAATTATTATACAGGCATAGCCTTGGAAGTATTGCGGGTTTGGTTCCAGATTGCTGCAAAGAAGCAAATATCACAGTAAAGCAAGTCACACGAATCTTTTTGGATTCCCAGTGCATATAAAAGTTATGTTTACACTATACTGTAGTCTGTTAAGTGTGCGATAGCATTATGTCTAAAAAAAATGTATTAAGTGAAAAATACTTTATTGCTAAAAAAATGTTAACTATCATCTGAGCCTTCAGTGAGTCATAATCTTTTTGCTGGTAGAGGGTCTTGCCTCGATGTTGATGACTGTTGACTGAAGATGGTGGTGGTTGCTGAAAATTGAGGTGGCTGTGGCAATCTCTTAAAATGTGACGACAGTGGAGTTTGCCGCATTGATTGACTTCCTTTCATGAACGGTTTCTCTGTAGCATGCAGTGCTGTTTGATAGCATTATACCCGCAGTAGAACTTATTTCAAAGTTGGAGTCAGTCCTCCCAGACCCTGCCACTGCTTTATCAACTAAGTTTATGTAATATTCTAAATCCTCTATTGTCATTTCAACAGTCTTCACAACTTCTTCACCAGGAGTAGATTCCATCTCAAGAAACTGTTTTGTTTGCCTATCCATAAGAAGCAACTCCTCATCCATTAAAGTTTTTTTCATGAGAATGCAGTAATTCCCTCACATCTTCAGGCCCACTTCTAATTTAGTTCTATTGGTATTTCCACCACATCAGCAGTTACTTCCTCCACTGAAGTCTTGCACCCCTCAGAGTTGTCCATGAGGGTTGGAGTCAACTTCTTCCAGACTCCTGGTAATGTTGATATTTTGGCCTCTTCTCATGAATCACAAATGTTCTTAATGGCATCTAGAATGGTGAATCCTTTCCAGAAGGCTTTTGATTTACTTTGCACAGATTCATTAGAGGAATCACTGTCTATGATAGCTATAGCCTTAGAAAATGTATTTCTTAAATAATAAGTCTTGAAAGTTGAAATTGCTCCTTGATCCATTGGCTGCAGAATGGGTGTGTTAGCAGGCGTGAGAACAACATTAACCTTGCTCTACATCTCCATCAGAGCTCTTGGGTGATCAGGTTCATTGTCAATGAGCACTAATATTTTGAAAGGAATCTTTTTTTCTGAGCAGTAGTTCTCAACAGTGGGCTTCAAATATTCAGTAAACTGTATTGTAAACAGATGTGGTGTCATCCAGGCTTTGTTGTTGCATATATAGAGCACAGGAAGAGTAGATTTAGCATAATTTTTAAGAGTCCTAAGATTTTCCGAATGGTAAATGAGCATTGGCTTCAACTTAAAGTCACCGGCTGCATTAGCCCCTAACAAGAGAGTCAACCTGTCCTTTGAAGCTAGGCATTGACTTCTCCTCTCTGGCTATGAAAGTGCTAGATGGCATCTTCTTCCAATATAAGGCTGTTTCATCTACACTGAAAAATCTGTTGTTTAGTTTAGCCACTTTTCATAATTATCTCAGCTAGACCTTCTGGACAACTTGCTGCAGCTTCACTATCAGCACTTTCTGCTTCAACTTGCACTTTTATGTTATGGAGACAACTTCTCTCCTTAAACCTCCTGAATCAACCTGTGCTAGTTTCAGACTTCTCCTCTGCAGCTTCCTGACCTCTGTCAGCCTTCACAGAATTGAAGAAAGTTAGGGCCTTGCTCTGGATTAAACTTTCGCTTAAGGGAATGTTGTGGCTGGTTTGATCTTCTATCCAGACCACTAAAACTTTCTCCATATTGGCCATAAGGCTGTTTTGCATTCTTATCATTCATGTGTTCACTGGAGTAGCACTTTTAATTTTGTTCAAGAGCTTTTCCTTTGCATTAACAACCTTGCCAAGAGGTGCAGGAGGCCTAGCTTTGGCCTGTCTTGGCTTTTGACATGACTTCCTCACTAAGCTTAGTCATTTCTATTTTGATTTAAAGTGGAGACATGGTACTCTTCCTTTACTTGAACACTTAGAGGCCGTTGTAGGGTTATTAATTGGCCTGGTTTCAGTATCGTGTCTCAGAGAATAAGGAGGCCAGAGGAGAGGGAGGGAGATGGGGAGGAGCCTGTCGGTGGAACAGTCAGAACACACACATTTAGCGATTAAGTTTGCCATCTTAAATGGATGCAGTTCATGGTGCCTCAAAACAATTACAATAGTAACATCAAAGATCACTGATCACAGATCACCTAACAAATATAATAATGACAAAGTGTGAAATATTGCAAGAATTACAATTATACCAACTCACAAGACTTGTGTTTTAGGATCGGAATTCTGTAATGAATAAGCATGTCTGCTCTTGCAGTATCTTTAAGTTCTTGTTTTATTTTGTTCTTTTGCTGTCATTCATCTTCCCTTTGAGAAATTCTCAGCTAAACTAAGGAAAAAAGGATTTTGTTATTTTGATCTATGTCCAAACTAGCATTTTGTAAAGACTGTAGGACTCAGAACAAGTTTACTAGAAATTGGTCAGGTATCTTCTTGAGAACAGAGAATACCCATTTAGAGGAAGTAGCAGAGAGGGCAAAGCACCTTGAGAGCTTTTTCTCGAACGACACTCATTAAATTCTGAGATGGCATCCCACTTATTACCATTCTCCTTTTGAGAATCAGTTTGTTGCACCATTGTTACTAAAGAAATGTGTCATATTCCTCATATGTGTAGGGTCAGAAAACTAAATTGTCTTGGAGAAAGTGAGTTGGCAATAACTGTAATTATTTCCTTCATACTTATACCCAAATCTTTCATATTCTTGAAGGCTGCCAACTGCCACCTCCTTTAGGAAATCTTCCCTGATTTCCTTCCATCCTTTCCCACTCAAAAATAATTTCTCCCTCCTTTGAACTTACTTGGATCTTGTTCATGACCCTTGTACTTTTCTACCTACCTGTAATTATATGTGTACCTTTTTAAAAAACTCTACATTCTATACTGGAAACTCTTCCTAGAGCAGGGTACATGTCTAACTTTTCTTGTGTGTCTCACAGTATTTAATACAATGCCTTGCACATAGTATAAAGGCTAAGCAAATATTTCCTGATCAAACTATTTGCTTGAAATTTGAAATTTACATAGGAGAAAGTTAATGAACATCAAATGTCATTGTTCTTCCACCCCCATGAAAATATCTTTTGCCCCAGAGGAAAACTGGCAAAAATTATGAAGATGATATCCAGTGACTGAAGTTAGGAAGGCAGTGTAACTGAAAAAAGCATCAAGTGCAAGTCAAGAAGTGACTGGAGGTGCAGATAGGCAATCAACTTTGTAAATCCTTGTAGGCGACGCTGAGTTTAACTTTATTCTGTTCTTGAAGGGGAACCATTAAAGTATTTTAAGAGGTGAGTCATTTGATCAAATTTGTATTTTAAATACATTTGTCTTAGTCTGATACAATGAGGAAGCTATATCTAAAGATGGTAAGACTGGAAGATGGGACTCAGGCTATTGCAAGAGTCTAGGAAGGAAAAAATCCTAAAATTCCAGAATAAAGGCAGTATAGTAAGAGAGAATAGAATGGATTTAAGAAATACGTATTAAATTGATAGGCCTTTTTTTTTCTTAAAGATTGGCACCTGAGCTAATAACTGTTGCCAATCTTTTTTTTTTTCCTCCCCAAATCCCCCCAGCACATAGTTGTGTATTTTTAGTTGTGGGTCCTCCTAGTTGTAGCATGTGGGATGCCACCTCAGCGTGGCCTGACAAGCAGTGCCGTGTCCGCGCCCAGGATCTAAACTGGCAAAACCCTGGGCCGTCTAAGCAGAGTGCATGAACTTAACCACTCAGCCACGGGGCTGGCCCCTTGCTAGACCTTCTTGATGTCTTATTTGATGTAGGGTAAGGCAGAGGGAACTGTCTTGACTAGGCCTTAGAGATTGGATGAAGTGCTGATACTTAAGTTAGAGAAGGAATATGGGAGGAAGGATCGTAGCATTAAGTTTTGTGGCTGAGATGAGTTTTGAACATGTTACATTTGAGTTGTCTGTAGGACAACCAGTTGACAACGTTCAGCAGTCGGTTGGTTATATAAGCTTCAGGCTTACCGGTCAGGACTGAGAGTCATCAGCATGCAGGTTCAAAGTTAAGAGTGGTTATTGTTTGCCCTGGAGAGTATGTATTGTAGAGTTTAAAAACCCATTCCTTCTTCACTGCTTTCTGTGTGTCCCTACTAGCCAAGATTTTTTATGGTTTACTTTCTATAACTTCTTCTTATAAAAACGCAGTCTCTTTTAACCTGAATGTAATTGTGAGGGAAAAAAACCAAAGCAATTCAAATTGAGGAAGACTATAAAACATGTGGCATTAACTCTTTAAAAATATCAGTGTCTTGAAAAATTAAAAACAGGTCGGGGAACTGTTCTAGGTTAAAGGAGACTAAAGAGACGTGATAACCAAATACAGTGTGATCCTTGATTAATTGATTGAATGATCCTAGATTGCCTCTTTAGAGAATATTATTGGGATAATTGGGGAAATTTAGATATGGGCTGTATATTAGGTAATTGTATCAGTTAAATTTAAGTGTGACAATTTATTATTGTGTAGAAGAATGTCCTTCTTAAGGTGAAGGGTGATAATGCAACTAACTCAAGTGGTTCAGTGTATAAAAAAAGTATGAGTATGTAAAGAGAAAGGGATACAACAAAAATAAAGTTTAAAACAAATGTGGGTTTGTATTATAAGATTTTTTTTAGTATTTGAAAATGCATTTTTATAAAAATGTTCAGCTTTTCTTAATATATTTTTTAGTGTGGTTGCATATTAGAACTTGAATAAGATAGTATTTATTACTTGTTTGTGCTTTCTCCATTGCTTATGGGAAATAGTTAAGACAGTAAAGCAACTAGCTTATCATGGGTTCTTCTCTTTGAAACCAAGCCTACTAAGTAAATGGGCCAGAATTATTATGATCTATTGTTAATAAACCCTGTATTAGTCAGAATAGGGTAGATTAACGTGACAGTCTTACTACAACCAAGGTTTATTCTTGCTCACCTTACCTATCCAATACACTTTGTCAGGAAAGAGATCTTCTGTACCCAGAAGCGGAAGAAACCAGACTGGTGGACTTTCTGACAGTGTGTAACTGCACGTCTGGAACATTAGACTTCCACAGTGACCACCACAGAGAGAGAGAGCTGGAGGGTCTTCCATTGACTCTTAAATATTTTAGCTGTGAAATGACGTACAGGTCATTTCCACTCATAGCCCATTAGTCAGAACCAGTTACATGGCCCTGCCCTATTGGTAAGGGTCTGGGACATGTGGAGAGCACATGGATATTTGGTGAGCAATAAATGTCTGTCACATTTTGTAGTTCATTTCAAGAAATAGTGAGTGTAGATGGTCTTTAATCCTGTGGATAATGGCCATTGTTGCCATAATTCTGCTTATTAAACTGTAGGAAATAATTTTACGATTTTAGTGCAAGGAGGTGGCTTATTACTTTTATATTGACTATTTCTCATATAACCCATTTTTATTTATTACCTTCAAAACTGTATAGTAAATGTAAACTGAATTTGAGGGAAGTTTAGTAGTTTGCTCAGTTACAGGGTATGTAATTTGGAGAGCTTGTGAAGTTTTGAGATTTTGTTTTACCATTTTAATTTTAATGGTAGCTACTTTTAAATACTATTTTAACCTCACTCTTTTGAGAGTTTTAAAAAGAGGTTTTCTGCAGAAAGTTTTTATTTTTCTTTTTTAAATTTACATTATTTACATTTAAAGTAGCCTTAGGTAGTGTTTTTCAGAGTGTAGTCTGTCCAACCTCTTGAATATAACCCTGTATATAATCATTCCCTTATTCTTGGGTATTTAGTTTGACATTTCTCAGAGTTATAAATTCTAATGTATTTCTGAACAAATATCCAAAATGTTTTATCTTAAACACATTTGAATTGTCCACATAGATTAATTAAACCTATATAACTTTAGTAATATTTGTATTTTTGAGGTATGGCTCAAAATCAATTTCTAATATTAAAATTTTGGATAAAACTACAAACAATAGAAAACTTCACATTGAATGTTTAATCTTAGAGTGTTTGTTTTAAATCTGTTATAGACAAAATCAGTTAACCAGACTCCTCAATTGACTTGATCCCTGAACCAACTCTTCCTACATTTTTTTAAATCAAATTAGATAAATTATAGGCCAAAGCTCTTATTAGATGAAGTTCTGAGATCAGTACAGGTTCAATACAGTCTTTTTGCCCCAATAATTCTTGATGGAAGTTTTGTTCTCAAAACAATACCCTTGTGAAAAAACACTGAAGCTATATCATAACTGTAGAATCAAAGGGAGAGAATTACATTTTAATATTAAAATATATAAAGGTTAACATGCTTGAAACAGTTTGTTAGCTCCGCAACTTTCTTTAACTTTTGTTCAATTATAGTCAAAAGAGGACTTTTAAAAAAAATAGCTGCTCCTATTCATCACTCTCATTTAAGTTGTTTCTGACCTTTGTTTTGACATATAAAGATGATAAAAGTCTTATCACATAGTAGTATGTGGTGTAACACATGCCTTAAGATCTCCAGAGCTGCCTTCATCTTTTGTGGAAGTGATGCTGACTGAACACACCAGAAATTTTTTACGTTTGTGTTAAACTCCCTAAGGATACATCTGTTAGCTTATAAGTCAGTGAAATCATATTTCATTCATTTATTATCATAGACAAAAAGGAAATGCATCTGGTATCCATTTCTTTACCACATCATTATCTCCAATGGAAAAATATATGTGGAATGACTACACTCAGTTGTTGAAAATGAATTGTCATTGTCATTTCATTTTGGTAATTTTCCTTTCTTTTTCCCCAAACCATCTATTTCCTGAAGCAAAGGAAAGTTAGTGAAATTTACTTTCTCAGTATACTTTATCCAAATTTGGAAGTTTCCTAATCGAAGTAGATAATTGCCTTCTGGAAGGTTTCTTTATTACAAGTTCATTTAGATGCTTGTATTTGTTTGAATTTGTTTTTCTGATAAGTTGGATGGAAGATGACCCCCATTTTCAAAGTTATTTACTAAATTATTGCTTTAGTTGGGAAGAAACTGAAACTTTCTCTGAAACTTTAAAAAATACAAGTAAGCACCTGTCCAGAGTAAAGCCATCTCTTCCTTTTTTGTATTGGAAATGCTGGGGTGTTTAATACCAGTCTTTCCCTAAAAGCTCTAAAAATTGTGGGGCGCAATTGCATCCCACAATTTTTGGAGCATTTTGTTTTTTAAGTGAATTTCACCAACCAGTTAAATTCTAATATAGGATTACCAACTTTTTATGTTGCTAAGAGGGGACATATTTAACACTCTAAGGTTAAAGTAGGAAAAATTTATAACTTCAGAATAAAAAGCAGTCCTTCCCTATGTCAGTTGACAGTATCACATTGATATATTTATATCTTGCATTATCTTTATCTCTCGTGTTTTACCACATGCTTCTGTAAACTTTATTTTTATTCTTATTTGAGAAGCATGATTTTGAACATATCTTGTAATAAAGTTTACAATGCTTATTGCAATAGAAAAGGAGCTTCTAATTTTGCATGCGAAGTCTTTATGTGGCAAGTGCATGCCTGGGAAACAAGATATTTTAATTTAAGTACATTTGTTTACATAAGCAGAGAATCCTCAGCTATTTTCTAACATAGCAAATTGATCCATATGCATGATGAAAAAGCCTCTGATGACATTGACATACAGATTCTTGTTAATTACTATGTTCACAGGAATAGAATTTTTTAAGTACCACACAAACAGGTGTCTGTAGCCATCAATACCAAGCTTAATACTCATTAAGCCAAATATAGACTTTAACAGAACTATCTTGGATATCTTCTAAAATTATCTTTCAAAACTATTGTCAGGTGTTTTAATTTATCTTACAAATTCTAAAATGGATTGTGACAGCGAGTCAGTCTAGTGTAATGATTAATGACTTCGACCCTGAAGCCAGATTTCCTGGGTTTGAATCCCAACTTTGTCAGTTACTAATTGTGAAACTTTGGGTAAAATGGATCATTATATTTGAAACCCTCTAAAGTTTTCTTTTGTACATTTGATATTAGTACTATTTTGCTATTTTAAGGATACAGGCTCTCATCATTTTTTAGCTATTACATCGGGCATTTTTTGGGGGAGGGATGGGGATACAAATATCAAAAAAATGTAACTATTGCACATTACTCCCTTGATTTCATAGGTGAAAAGGAGAAGTTAAGAAAGAAAGAAAAAGCTTCTCAAGTGACAGAAATGCAAATATTTTCAAAGACTAGGAAGGCATAAATTGATGATGGCAGAACTTGAAAGGTATTTAGGTTTGTTTCACTTGAGAACAATTTGTTACAAGAATCCTATCAATTCGTCCAAGCATTTCAGCAAATAGCCATTTTAAAGAAAAACATTAAGTAAATAATAGTACATAGACGGCGCTCAGATATAGTGGAATCATACAGTTAGACCTTGAATGAGTAGTGAGCAAATTGTTTTAGGACACGTGACTTTTGACACTTGACCGTATAAGTTTAGAGTTGATGCTTTAATTTTTTAGTAGGCTAAAGCTGGGAATCTATTGACTGATATTCTTTTTGGTAATAAAGAACACATTAGAACAAGAAGCGGTGTTCTCACATGGTAATTACAAGACTTTTATATCTATTCTGAAAAATGGACACAGCATATTATGTTCTTTGCTATGTTCTTTGCTACTAGTGGCTGTTAAAATGGACTTATTTTATAAATTTTTTCCAGCAAAGAGAAATGTAGCTCACTGTCATGACCACCACCACCACAGCACTCGTCATCTCTATAGCCTGGCTACCTTATTATACTTTCACTGGCATCTTTAACCTGTGTCTGGGACCTTTTTGTTAGTTTCTTATAATTGTTTCCCAAAGACTGCCTGAGCTTATTCTCTCATTTTAAAATACTTTATTGACTAGTTTTCAGCAACTCTTGAGAAAGTTTAAATCATAATGTTTAATCATGAGGTTTAACCATAATGTTTAAATCATACTTTGAAGATAATTTCAGTCGTGCCTAGACTCAGAAGTAGAGATCTGTTTTCCCCAACCTCTTCTCTTTGTGCCACCATAGCCGCTTTGCTCTCCATTCCAGTTCTTTGCTTTGACTGCTGCAAAGTTATCCTTTGCTCTTCCTATTTTGATCTTGTCATTCAAAGCCTATAAGTTACATTTTACCGTGGGTCAGGTTTATCTCATCTTTTAAAAAACTTTCAGATTACCTTATTCTTTCCTCAAAACTAAATAATATACTCCAATTCTCTTAGCTAATTTTTTAGTGCTTCCTACCCCTCACACTCACCAAGAGAAACTCATATCGCATTTTTACCCCTGGGCCTAAAGTACGTTATGTGTACCTTGAAAAATAAGATTTCATCTCCTGTGAAGATCACTATTGATATTTCCACGAGTACATATTGCTTCTGGTTTGAGTACTATTTTGAAAATGGAGTGAGAGATGTAAAAATCTAGGCTAAAATCTTAAAACTTGTAGCAAAATTATCATTAGAACCATAATAGTGTGATGACATTCATCTGGTTGTAGTAGTCATACCAAAGGGGAGTAAAAAGTACCCTTTTCCCCTGGTGCTATCTTGTAATACTGTACCTCCCTTCTTCCTTAGCATTCCATGAAAACATTCATTCTTCTACTCAGCATTCTTTTTCCTTATCTTCTTACCAAGTCAGAATCAAAAGTGATGATTTAGGACTTGGGAACTTATCAAGATAAGTCCATATTGTCACTAGTTTTCCAATTTTGTAGCCTCACAAAAAAAGTAGGCAAGATTTTAGTTTGCCTTCAATTAGGTAAAGGAAAACTAGTTTACCACAGAGTAAAATCCTGTAGTTTATAAAGTTGTTTCAGTGAAAATGCCAGCTTTCCATAATGGATGTCACCAGTACCGAATTGGTTGATGCTTAAAAACTTTTTATATTTTGATAAATTATAACTCATTAGTAAAGGCAGATAATTAATTTTTATTGTTGAAATAATTTTTCTTCAATATGGCTCTTAAAAGTATATTAACAGTTTCTATTACCCATTTCCGACCCTCCTGTTTTTTATGTAATGACCTTGGATTTGAGCCATTTCTTTAAAATTGAGTCTTTAGTAAAATTTCTGTACTCACAGTTGTCTCTTACCCTAAACGTTAGTTTGATTTTTGAATAAGGAAAATCATGCTATTCATAATATAGGTTAAATTTCATTTAGAGGTTACCCAATTTGGAAGCATATTTTTAATAGAAATTTTTGAGTCCATAAGAGTTGTGTGAAACAAAACTGAAGTTTGATTTTCCTTTGGCTATTAGAAAGTATTATACTTTTAACCTAATATGATCTGTGGGAAGTATCAAGCACACTTCTATCTAATTTCTCTGGGATCACTCTGGCTTTTTTGACTGTAGTTACACACAGGGGTTACTACACAGTAATATAAAACCTGTATTAGATTTTATTCCAGAAGGTCCTGGGTTTGACTTTTCTACCTACTCATTTTATGAAGTTGGGCAGGTAGCAGTCTCTCAGAAGTTCATTTTTTTTGCTTTACTCATACATCACCTCATTTATCTGATAGAGTTGTTATGCCTAGACTTGGTAATTTTATGTACTATGGCAGTTTTGTTGAGAGGATAAATGCAATGTCAAAAAGTAAACCCTTGGAAATTGGTTTACCTTTCTTTTACCTTTGATAAAGGGAATTTTAAAGTGTGACTGATGACAGAGCAGGCACTATGTTTGTAGATTTGAACTACAGCTTTCTTTTCCAACACCTTTAAGTACTTTTAAGTACTTTCCAGTAGTATCTCTGAAGACAGAGTTAAAGAAAAATATATTTTAAAGAAAAGATTTGTTGTAACTAAACCAATTAAAGCTGGCTTCTGAGATATAATTCTCTGAGGTAGAAATTTTAAGGTTTTTTTCTCCCTTTGTGAATAAATCAAAGATATTATCTTTATCTCTTAATTTGGTAACTAGGGTAATCTTTAAATTTTGTTGGTAAATAGGTTTTTTTTTAAAGCTACTTATTAAGATCCTTTGTGGAAGTGGACCAGTTTATCACTTTCATATTCATTCTTTTTTTTGTGACCTGAAACATATGGTGTTTGATTATATTACTTTACAACTTAGGTATTCTGATAAATACTCTTAACTTGTAAAATTTCATATCCAGGAGGAACTTTTTCCGTAGGCACAGAAGTTATGTATAACTTAATTTAATCTTGACCTGTTTTGGCTTTCTGTGTAAAGTCTGTATTAGATACCAGCTGTTTGGTTTGAATATGAGTCTGAGAGGATATATGTTTATAAGTGATAAGACTCAGCTAATACTGGTAGGTGTGAAAATGTTCACTATTTGTAGAAACTTCAAATATAGTAGTATATAAGAATTACAAGTTGAGTCCTGCCAATTTCTGGTCTTATAGTGTGAAGGGTAAGAGTGTTTTATTGATCGTTTATTTCCATTCTGTAAATTCCTATTGAAGGTGGTTAAGAATTCTGTTTGCAAGTTCCAAGTTTGTTATTTGCATTCTACTAATTGTCCTATAGATGGCATTGTTATAATTTGTCTTCTCACGTTTTTGCTTTCCACAAAGATCCATTATTGTTTCATCTTTAGGATTTTTTGATCTGTTAATATGATTGTTTAAATGATTAATCAAACTAGAACAGATAATATAGAACTCTATGAATGTAGCTGTTAACTTTGGATAACAGCTATTTTTCTTCTGAACTGACATCCATATTTTTAGTCTTTTCAGAGTTACAACTGCAGTTAGCATGGACTATTACTGAATTAAAATTAAATAAAATTATTTAACTATAATAAGTTATTAAAACATTTAAATAATGTAATTGCTTTTTATGTTTCTTTAAATTTTATATGTTCATATAGTTTCATAGTTTGTCAGCATTATAAAATTAATTTTTTTATTGTGTTGAGGCAGTAAGTGGTAGTGGTTAAGAGCATAGGTTTTAGATTTGAGTCCGTATCCTCTCTCGTTTCTTATTTGCAGTGTGAATTTAGGCACATTTCTTAATCTCTTTGAAAGAGGTTCAGTTTCGACAATAGTCTTCAGACTGGTTAGGGCAGGGACACTATTGTTCTCTTTATAGTTGTATTCACAATGACTGGCACCTAGTAGGTACTCAATAAATTTGTTGCCTACATTGCAAGATTGCCATGAAAATTAAATAGTAACATGAATATAAAGCAGCTAGTAATGTGCATAGCAGGCATTAGCTGTTGTTACTATGAACAGTAACAAAAATCCCCAGTCCAGCTAATATATGAAATAGATTTTTTCTTAGATTCTCATCTCTCATATTTTCTTTCAAGATTTTCTTTTCTCCTCCCCACTCCAGATGTTTTCATTTTGCTTCAGTTTTCTGTGATACTTCCTGGCAGCCTCTGCCAAAGGCCTTTTTCTTTTACTGCTTACTTCCAGTATATCAGTATCTTTATTAATGTAATTTTAAATATCTTATATCCTTAATATCATCAGGTTAAGAGACAGTAATTGCATTTTTTAAAAGAAAATATGTTACAATGCTGTTAAGCAGTTGTTTTTTCCACTTACACTATAAGTATTTCATAAATGTAAAGTGGAGAAGTTAATATCTATCTGGCAAGAATCTAGTGAAGATTAGCATTTATATAAAGTAAACTAGCAAATGCCTGCGTATAGAAAGTATTCAGCAAATAGTGCTGTTTATTAATAGTATTGATATTATTTAAAACACACCCTTTTCTACTATATCATGTTGCATCTCAAAACTGTTAATGTTTATTAAGTGTCTTCTACATTGATTTTACATACATTATCTCATTTAATCTCTAAAATAACTGTGAGTTGTGTACTGTTATCCTCACTGTATATTTGAGGAAACCTTTAAAGAGACTTTTAACCCAAAGTCATTCAGTAGTAAGTGGTGGAATTATAATTAAAACCTTTGTCTTTGCCACTATTCCTTGTTTGAGGCCTCTTTCTTCTTGAGGCTGAGCTAAGAGAAAGTTGTACATCCTACATAACTTTTGGTTCCTGTTGTCTCTTCATTTTCCTGTGTTCCAATCACATTTTCTGCTTTCCCTTTTTTAATTCTGTTCAAATAGACCAGGAACACAGTATTCCGTACTTTATCTCCCAGACTTCCAGGTGATAAATTTGTTTTAATCTTCTGGTTTGCTCATCTTGCTAGGTATCATTTATGAATATCTTCTTCTCATTCTCATACCCATTCCTAAGTCCAGTGCATTGATGTCTTAGTTATTTCAGTAGCTTCCTCATCCCCTTTGCCTTCTTCCTGACTGTGAGAATAAACACCTTTCCTGATTTAAACCCTTCGGCTCACAAACACCTTACCACTTTTGAGCACTTGTTAAATGAATCTTTGCTGACTTTCAGTACTCAGTTTTGCAGATGAATGTTGATTCTTTTGATTAAAATTAATTAAGATTTTATGTTGATTTTAGTTAACTACACTTTTTCCTCTGAAGATTTCACTTTTGTCAGTGACAGAGTGCTGCTTCTATAATCATCCATCATATTCCCTTTTAAAATATGTTTAATTGTTTGGTGATAAGTTACTTGTTTCTTTGTAATTTATAAACTGTTCAGTGTACAAGATTTTCTTTAAGTACAAAATGAGATTATGGGTTTTTTTTTTGCTGTTTACTAAAATCTTGAAATATTTTATTACATATTGAAATTTGCTGTCATTATCACAGAAAGATGAGAGTCAAAGTAGTTATAGATAGTTGTATGTGGTAGTTATATATAGTTGTCATTTAAGTTTTAAGGAGTAAAGTGGGAAATGATTAAAATAATAAATAGATTTGGTTTCCAGAAAAAAAAGGAAAAGAAAATACAAGTTGTATTAAATCTGAAGTGAAAACTTCTTTGTTGCCAATTTAATAAAACTGTTACTAAATGTTTCACTTATCTGTTGCTTTGTAACAAACTACCCCAGAATTTAGTGTGGCTTAAATTAACAACCATTTTCTTATGTCTCATGATTTTGTGGGTCAGGAATCCAGGTAGGGCTCAGTTCATGTGGTGCTGATGGAGATTACTTGGAGGTGGTTGGTCTCTATGGTCCAAGATGGCTTCACCCAGTGAGTGCCACCTTGGTGGAGATGGCCAGAAGACTGGGCTCAGCTGGGACATCAACCAGAGTGCAGAATCACAGAATGTAGAATCGCCAGCATGGCTTTTTCGTGATAGTCTGTCATTTGACATGGTGGATCAGGGCTCCCAGAGAGTATAATAATATGCTTGATGAAAGCTGCAAAGTTCCTTATGACTTACCTTTGGAAATCCCAGGTCATTTCTGCTGTATTTTATTCGTCATGAAAGTCACTGAGGTCAGCCCAGATTCAAAGGGAGGGAAATTAGACTTCACTTCAATGTGAAGACTAGCAAAGAATTTGTGGCCGTTTTTAATCTGTCACAGTGAATCACACCAGTTGTCTTAGATTGTGTAAATTCAAGTGAAAAATGAATTGGTTGTAGAGAGAGCAAATGGTTTCATGTTGTTTCTACTGTGAACAGATCTAAACAATTGTTTGTTAGAATCAGAAAAGCTGTAACTGAAGTTGATCCTTTCCTGAAACTCAAGTAAAAGTATATTGGTTTGATTTGAAAGGAGGCGTTCGTTTTGTTAACGTTAGAACTATAAACCTTTAGTGCCTCTAAATATGTATATTCTCCTTCTAATATTTGTTTTATGAGTAGCAATATAAAACCACATGCTTTCATCTCACATCTCTTGAGTCCAAGAGTTATAGATGTATGAGATCTGAGGAGAGACAGGGAATCCTTTGCTCCATTTCTTAGCTTCTGAGCCAACATTACATCTTTCTCACCAATTTATATAATACTTAAATATTATAAATAATGTTTTCTAAAATAGTATTTTGCTGAGAGGAGAAAATGTCAAAGCAAATTTCTGGTTAAGAAATATTATAGTTCATATTCAAAACTTGTAGATCATTTTAAGAATTTTGGCTTTTATTCTGAATGAGAAAGGAAGTTATTGAAGAATTCGCTCAGAGAGGAGTGACATGATCTGCCCTATATTTTAACAGGATCTCTGGTTGCTGTGTTTAATTGCCAAGGAGTGGCAGGGGTAGAAAAGACCAATTAGGAGGCTATGAGGAAGGAAGGTGGCTTGGAAATGGTCAAATCCCAGATACATTTTGAAGGTAGTCTCATGTTTCAAAAGTGAGGTGAGAAAAATAGAAGTCAACGATAATACCAAGATTTTTGGCTAAAGTACCTGGAAGAATGAGTTG
This sequence comes from Equus asinus, assembly GCF_041296235.1. Taxonomy (NCBI): domain Eukaryota; kingdom Metazoa; phylum Chordata; class Mammalia; order Perissodactyla; family Equidae; genus Equus; species Equus asinus. The sequence goes on along the minus strand of NC_091799.1, from coordinate 79,550,559 downwards.
TCCTTAATCAGAATGCAGAATCTTGCAGGAAGAGCTGGTATGAAGAACAACATAAGGAACTTGTTTTGAAAATAGTCAAATTGAGGTGTCAAATAGGCAGTTTGACATACCAGTTTGGAGTTCAGGATAGAGGTCTAGGCTGGAGTCATTAGCATATATGGTGTTTAAAATCCTTCAGACAGGGAAATCCACCAAGGGGGAATAAGGAAAGAAAGTGGTTGAGGAGATGAAAATAATGAGTTGGGCAAAGGATGTGAAAGTAAGTAAAAAAAGAAGACAGGAATGGCAGTATTAATGCCAAACAGGGTAGAATTTAAAGTTAAAATACTAAGTCAGGTAAAGAGAGACATTGGGGAAATGGGTAAATAAAAGGAAAGTTTGTCAAGAAAATACAACGGGCAAAAACTGTTACGAACTCAGTAAATAGCTAAGTATATAAAGCACTAATTTTGAAGTATGAAGACAACATGACAAAATACAGTTATTTAGTGTGTGGGTGTGTATAAGAGTATAAAGATTTAATACAACGGTTTTAGTACTGAACAGCTGTAGTAGACACCATAGAGAGATTAGAGGTATTGAATAGAATAGTTAACAAGCTCAATAAAGCTATACATACAGAAGTTCAAATAAAGAGTATGCTTTTTTTAAGGGAAAATCTCCCTTTTGGTCTCAGTGGAAAAGTTCAAGATTTGCTACGATCATTTACTTAATTCCATTCCTTTTTATATGATGGTAAAAAAATGAGTATTCTTTTCTTTATCAAACATTTGTTGATGCCTCTCACATGCAATGTGTGATCAGAATATAGTAATGAACAAGATATACAGTCAGCCTTCTGTAGTACTACAGGATCCCTCCGTATGTTTACGACCCCTGGTTGGTTGAGAGGATCAGTTGAATCCACGGATGCGGAACCCATGGATACAGAGGGCAGACTAAGGGACTTGAGCATCCTCAGATTTTGGCATCCAAGGGAGGTACTGGAACCAATACCCCAGATACCAAGGGATTTTCTGCCCTCTTAGAACTTGATGTCCGGAGAGGGAATTAGTTATTAAACAAGTAGTTACAGAAATGTTTATTTCATTATAGTTTTGACAAGTGCTTTTGGGAAGAGCACAGAGTACTTGAGAATATGTTTAATAGAGGACATAATCTAGACTAGAAAAGATCATGGAGTGCTTCCCTGAGGCAACGACCAGGATAGAAATTAGCTTGAGGAATTGGAGAAGGGGTAGTTTACATTTGAGGGGAAGTGGATAGCTTTCCATGCTGAAGGCCTATAAAGGCAGGGAAGCAGGAAGAAGACTTTCTGCAACTAAAAGAAAGCCAGTGTGGGTGCCTCATTTTGAAAGATAGAAAGGGTTCCAAGGATATGAGCCTGAGGAAGGAGGTGAGCAGTAGATTTAAAAAATCAAAGCAATGTTTGGATTCCTTGAACCAAACCACATAATTTGTCATTATCAGTTGAAGTTACATTAATTTTCAGAGGTTACGAACTGATGCCCTGCAGGTCAAATCCACTCTGCACACTTGTTTTCCTTGGCACATAGGGGGTTTGTTGTTGTTTAAGAAAAAGAAAAAAAGGAAAGTGACCAAGATTTAAAATCAGGAACCAATATTAAAAAGACAAAAGGAGGAGGAAGGGCAGATTTCAGAGCTTCTCTTGAACACTTAAAGATCTAGCCACGTGACCTGAGTTCCCAAGTGCTTCAGTCAAATGGAGTTGCCACTTTGGACATTTAGTCTCCAGATTGCCACTTCCTTCTTGTTTTATTTCCACCTTTGCTTTCGCTCATTTAGAGTGACTTCATGGCCACTGTGGGCATTTGAGTTTGTAATCCCTTCTTTAATATTAGTGCATCTATATGCCTCAAGCATTAGGAGCTCTAAGTACAGATAACACCACAAGGAAAAGAGCTTTTCTTGATCAGATAATCTTATTTTGATAGAAAATTAGAAAAAGCCTTTTTCAGAAGTCAGTTTGGTTATGCACCTTCCATGTGTGTGGTAAAGTGCTTAGCAGGCCAGTGGTTAAACGTAACATTTATTCAGCATGTAAAACTGCCTGGTATTGTGATAGGCACTGGCAATATAAAAATAAATGATAATGTCCGTGCCATCAAGTAGTCCATAATTTAACATGAACTCAGAATTTCGTAAATAATTGCAATGTGGTGTAAATGCAAAAATAGAAGTATGCATTAGATATAGAGGTAGCGTGATATTAGACAAACAAATCTGAGTTTTAGAAGAGTAACTCAGGCAGTGGTTTTAAAGATAGAGCAGGATGATCACCTTGGCACTGTAATTGGAGTTGCCCATGAAGATCTCTGTGGAGATGTCTGGTAAATAAGTAATTGCATATATGATAATAACCCAGACAAAAATTATCAAGAGTAGATTAAAACTACATTATTAACAATTCCTTTTCCTATCTACTATAGATATAACTATAGTACAGACAGAAATAAAATTGTTGGAATCAGGTGGTTATGCCACTTAGGGAGAGGCATTCTGAAAATCAGTGGTTTTGGCTTTAGGAACTTCTTCAGTAGTCTTTTTTCCTTTCTTTCCTCCTTCATTCCTTCCTTTCTTCCTTCTGTCCTTCGTTTGTTTTTACTTCTTACCTTTATTCTTTTTTTACTGTACTTGTCTTGAGTTTTCCATGTCTATAACAGTTTGTAGTCTTCCATGTGAAGTTCGCACCCATTATTAGTACAATCACTAAGTCCATTGCAGTTTCCAGTCTTTCTTTGGAGGCCTTTCCTGACCAACTCCAGTTCTTTCCAACTTAGCTTTTGTCTCTTTCGTGTTTTGAAAATACTATAGGCATTCATTCAGGAAGATATTCATTCTTGGGTACTAGAAATACTCTTTCTTTATCTTCAGTTTGTTGTTATTTAAAAAGTTGGTCCCTGTAACCTTATAGTATAAAGTTTTGTGAAAGATATTTTAGAGATATTTTAGAACATGCATTCTTAATGGGGGGCAACACTACCCCCAAGGGGGTGAAAATTGATTGGGAAGGGGGAATCTTAAACAACTGAGAAACACTGGTTTATAATGAAGTAGCTATGTGTCCATTTGTAAGAGAAAAAGTTTGATTAGGTATGAGAAAGATTCTAACATCTGCAAGGAATTGGACAGCCAAAGCTGAATTTGAGAAGCAAGATTTACTCTATATTGAATTGCACTTCATATTGGTAAAAGGTAATCCAAAGCCAGATCTATTTAAGCATCTTAAGCTAGATAGAAATATTTTACAGCCCACTTCTAATGAAGCGTGTTGCAGAGTCATTGAATTTTAATGAAGCATATACCGCAACCTGACTGCTACCTTCCTGGTTTCATATAACGCTGATCGACAATTGTCTCAATGATTTTTCTTCAGCTCAAAAAACAAATTTTACTTTCTGTCAACTTCAGAGATTACTTGCTGCTTTTATTAAAAAGTCAATTTTAGTATTATGGAAATATCTTGTTCTTTACCTAAGTTTTTTTCCCTACCTAAACAGTGTAAACCTTTTCACAGAAAACTTTGTCTTCTGAAAGGTTTTTCAGACTTTTCAGTCTTCTTAGTTATTTAAAAACCCTGGTTTTAAGTAAGAATGTCCAGCTTTATTGATGGAGCTATTGGAAATTTTAAGTGGATATATTTCCAATTTCAAGAGCCTGGAAATGGAAGAGAATAAGAATAGAAAAACACAAGTTTAATAGAGGAATTAATGGAATTAGAAATACAAGAATTAAAGCTTTTAAATGAGGGTAAAGTGTCAAGTATATATAGAAGAAAATTTCAGTGGAGGATGGTATTCAATTCTGGGAAAAACACAGTAGTATCTAGAATAGTGGTTTCCAAAGTGGTGTATGTGTACTGGAAAAGATGCGGTAGGGTAGGACTGGGGGTGTGCAAGATAATTTAGCTCGTTGTGCAAAGGAAGTTAGAACCTCGAGACATACTTTTTTTTATCTTATCCTTCTAAAATGTCTATTTTGTGGCTTTTCTAATAAACATGATTTGTGTTATTGGAGATGTAAGCACAAACAGTATTTATTGAAAGGAATTGTTTTGGAGATCACTGCTTTAAAGTTTCTGAAAGAAGTGTGGAAAAATGGGCATGAGCTTTGAAATCAGATAAATTTAGTTTTTAAAAATGCTGGCTTTATTATTTACAAGCTTTCTAACTATGGCAAGTTAATTATTTTGAGCCTCAGTTTCTCCAATTGTTAAATAAGGTAATTGTTTTCATGAGGATGTTTTGACTACTAAATGAGATAATGAATATGTAAAAGGCTCTCTAAAGTTTCCTTCCTTTTTTGTAGAAAATAAAAAGAATCAACAATTTGGAATAAACAAGAGATTTGTTCATAGGGTGAAAAATTAATCATTTACTTAGTGTTGCCTGGATATTTTCCGTGTGATTCTTTTTTTAAATCTCCTACCATTTTCTTCTTTCAGTAAGACTGTAGTCAGTGCACAGAAAGAGCAAGAAAGTCAGGAGACTGGGAAAGACTGGGAAACTTTGCAGTTAACTTTGAAAGTATATTCTTGAACACATCGTTTCATCTCTTTGCTTCCTCTCATATGTAATACAAAAGGATTGGACTAGATTATTATAGGATGCCTTCCTGTTCTTATATATCAGTGATTCTAGTCAAGCAAGGTAATTACAGTATAGTTGTGCATCGCATAATGGCATTTTGGTCAACAATGGATCCCAAATATGGTGGTGGTTCCATAACATTAGTACCATATAGCCTAGGTGTGTAGTAAGCTATACCATCTAGGATTGTGTAGGTACACTTGATGACGAAATCACCTAATGATGCATTTCTCAGAACCTATCCCCATTATTAAACAATGCACGACTGTATATTGAATCTAACTGCCATTGTAGGGTGAGTGAAATACAGTTTAACTACATGCAGGTGACAGTGTGTGAACTTGCTTTCCTTACTTAACATGATTGCTTTCTTTACTCATCACAAGAACTTTTAGTCATGTGCAAGTTAGAGCTAATTAATACCACCAAATCATAGTGTTTGTGTTTGAATTCCCAGAAATTGTTAGTATATGGCTAATGTGTATCATAAGTGTTTTTTTATTATGCATGGTTATCTTTTTTAAGAAAATAAATTGAACTATGGAAAAATGTTTATAGGTAGCTAAAAGAGAATAGTATTTCCAGTTGGATTTTTACAACTCTATTGAGGTATAATTTATATAATATAAAAATCACCTGATATATGCACACAATTCAATGGTTTTTAGTGACTTTATAGAGTTGTGTAACCATCAACACAATCTAGTTTTAGAACTTTTCCATCACCCCCAAAATTTCCCTCAAGCCTATTTTTGGTCAGCTCTCAGTTCCCATACCCGTTCTCCACCCTCAGGCCACTACTGATCTGCTTTCTTTTTCTCTTAGTTTTTCTGGACATTTCATCTAAAAGGAATCATACTATATGTAGTCTTTTGCATCTGGCTCCTTTGAATTAGCATAATGTTTCTGAGGTTCATCCATGGCATAGCATGTATCAGTATTTCCTTCCTTTTTATTGCTGAATGATGTTTCATAACATTGATATACCGTATTTTGTTTGCTCTTGCACTAAATGATAGACACTTGAATCGTTTCCACTTTTTGAGTATTATGAATAATGTTTCTTTGAACATTCAGGAACAAGTCTTTGTTTGGACATGGGGTTTTATTTCTCTTAGGTGGGTTCCTAAGAATGGACTCGCTGGATCGTATGATAAAATAACTTAAGAAACTGACAAACTGTCTTCTGAAGTGGCTGTACCATTTTACGTTCCTGACAGCAATGTATGAGTTCCAGTTTCTCTACATTCTCACCAACACTTGATGTTATCTGTCTTTTTGATTATAGCCAATTTAGTCAGAATGTCATGGTATCTCATTGTGGTTTTAATTAGCATATTCCTAATGACTAATGGTGTTGAGCACTTTTTTGTACTTATAAGTCATTCATGTGTCTTCTTTCATGAAATGTCTATTCAAGCAAGTCTTTTGCCCATTTTTAAATTGGATTGTTGTCTTAGTTGTGAGAGTTCATCTGTATTCTGAATACAACGATGTTGTCAGATATATGACTTACTAATATTTTCTCCCTGTCTGTGGCTTGTCTTTTACAGTGTGAAAGTTAACTTTAATGAAGTCCAGTTTATCAGTTTTGTCTTTTATGGCTCATGCTTTTGTTTTTAAGAAATCTTTGCCTAACCCAAGGTCACAAAGATTCTCCTATATATATTTTTTTAATCAGTTTTTTTTATTGAGTTCATAATAGTGTACATCGATGTGAAATTTCAGTTCTACATTATTTCTTGTCTGTCACCACATAAGTGCTCCCCTTCACCCGCTGTGCTCACTCCCCACCCCCCTTCCCCTGGTAACTGCTGAACTGTTTTCTTTGTCCATGTGTTTGTTTATATTCCACATATGAGTGAAATCATCTGGTGGTCGTCTTTCTCAGTCTGGCTTATTTCACTTCACATAATTCCCTCCAGCTCCTTTCATGTTATTGCAAATGGGATGAATTTGTCTTTTTTTATGGGTGAATAGTATTCCATTGTGTGTGTGTGTGTGTGTGTGTGTGTGTGTGTGTGTGTGTGTATTTATATATATACACCACATCTTCTTTATCCAATCTTCAGTCAGTGGGTGCTGGGATTGTTTCCGTGTCTTGGCTATTGTGAATAGTGCAGCTATGAACATAGGGGTGCATATGTTACTTTGGATTGTTAATTTCAGATTGTTTGGGTAGATACCCAGTAGTGGGATAGTTGGGTTGTATGGTAGTTGTATTTTTAGTTTTCAGGAATCTCCATAGTGGTTGCACCAGTTTGCATTCCCACCAGCAGTGTATGAGGGTTCCCTTTTCTCCACACCCTCTGCAACATTTGTTATTGTTAGTCTTAGTGATTATAGCCATTTTAACAGGCATAAGGTGGTATCTTAGTGTAGTTTTGATTTGCATTTCCCTGAGGATTAGTGATGTTGAACATCTTTTCCTGTGTTATTAGTAAAAGGTTAGCTCAATGAGGAGAACTGAGAGTCCAGAAATAAATTCTTATTTCTATGTTTGACTTTTCACAAAGCTGCCAAGGTAATTCAATAGGACAAAGGATAGCCTTTCAACAAATGATTCTGAGACAATTGGATATCATATGCAAACAAAATGAACTTAGATCCTGATCTCACACCATACACAAAAATTAATTTAAATAGATCAAAGACCTAAATGTGTGAGCTAAAACAATAAGCCACTTAAAATATAGGAGAAACTTAGGCAAAAGAAACCAGAATTAAAACAAGGAGACAACCCACCAAATGGGAGAAAATATTTGCAAATCATGTATCTGACAAGGAGTTAAATCTCCATTATATATAAGGAACTCACACAACTGAACAATAAAAAAAAATCCGATCAAAAAATGGGCAGAGGATATAAACAAACATTTTTCCAAAGAAGATACTTACTTCTTTAAAAAAAAAATTTCCTAAGTATTCCTTGTGGTGCTATTTTGAATGTAATTGTTTTCTTAATTTTATTTTCCCACTTTTGCTAGAATATAGAAATGCAATTGATTTCTGTATATTGATCTTACATCTTGTGACCTTGCTAAGCCTGCTTATTAGTTCTAGTAGTTTTTTAGTGATTCCTTAGGATTTTCCACATATAGGATAATGTCATTTGGTAATAAACAGTTTCACTTCTTTTCTAATCTGAATGCATATAATATTTTAATTTTACTTTTTTAATATTATGTAATTATTTTGCATTACTGCACCAGCTAGAACCTACAGTACAACATTCAGCAGAAGTAGTAAAAACAGACATACTTGTTCCTTTGATATTTGGGGGAAAGCCTTCACCATTAAGTATGATGTTAGCCATAGACTTTTTGTAGGTGCCCTTGAGTAAGTTGAAGAAGTTTCCTTCTATTCCTTGTTTTTTGAGCATTTTTATAATGAATGGATGTTGGATTTTGTCATATGCTTTTTCTCTTTATCTGTTGACATGATCATGTGGTTTTGCTCTTTATTCTACGAATATAATGTTTTACATTAATTGATTTTCAGATGATTAACCTTAGTGATAATGTTTAATCCTTTTTTATATGTTGCTGAATTCAGTTTGCTAAATTTTTTTAAAGGATATTTGTATATGTGTTCCTGAGGGATATTGATTTATCGTTTTCTTGTGTTATCTATGTCTGTTGGTATCAGGGTAATACTAACTTCATAGAAAGAGTTGTTTTTTATATATTTCATAAGCTTCATCAGTGAAATCATCTGTTCTTAGGCTTTTCTTGGTTTGAAGATTTTTAATATGTAATAGTTCGATGTCCTTGTTTGTTACAGATCTATTCAGATTTTGTATTTCTTGTAGTCAGTTCTGATAATTTGCATATTTCTAGGGTTTTCTTCTTTTTTTTTATTTTCAGATGTACATCATATTTTGAATTCTGTGTACATTACATCATGTTCACCACCCAAAAACTAATTATAGTCCATCCCCTCACATGTGAGCCTAATCACCCCTTTTGCCCTCCCCCATCCCCCCTTTCCCTATGGTAACCACCAATCCAATCTCCAATGCTATGTGTTTTTTTGTCGTTGTTTTTATCTTCTACTTATGAGTGAGATCATATGGTATCCAACTTTCTCTCTCTGACTTATTTCACTCAGCATAATACCCTTAAGGTCCATCCATGTTGTCGCACATGGCCAGATTTCATCATTTCTTATGGCTGAGTAGTAGTCCATCGTGTATGAATACCACATCTTCTTTATCCATTTGTCCCTTCATGGGCACCTAGGTTGCTTCCATGTCTTGGGTATTGTGTATAATGCTGCAATGAACATAGGGGTGCAAGTATCTTTATGCCTTTGTGTTTTCAAGTTCTTTGGATAAATACCCAACAGTGAAATAGCTGGATCATATGGTAGATCTGTCCTTAATTTTCTGAGTATCCTCCATACTGCTTTCCATAGTGGCTGCACCAGTTTGCACTCCCACCAGCAGTGAACAAGGGTTCCCTTCTTTCCACATCCTCTCCAACATTTGTTGTTTCTTGTCTTGTTAATTATAGCCATTCTGACCGGAGTGAGGTGGTAGCTCATTGTAGTTTTGATTTGCATTTCCCTGATAGCTAATGATGTTGAGCATCTTTTCATATGCCTGTTGGCCATCTGTATATCTTCTTTGGAGAAATCTCTGTTCAGATCTTTTGCCCATTTTATAATTGGATTGTTGGGTTTTTTTTGTTGTTGTTGAGTTGTATGAGTTCTTTGTATATTTTGGATATTAACCCCTTATCTGATATATGGTTTGCAAATATCTTCTCCCAATTGTTAGGTTGTCTTTTCATTTTGTTGATGGTTTCCTTTGCTGTGCAGAAGCTTTTTAGTTTGATGTAGTCCCATTTGTTCATTTTTGTCTTTTGTTTCCCTTGCCCGTTCAGACATGGGACTTGAAAATATGCTACTCAGACCAATGTGAAAGAGCATACTGCCTATGTTTTCTTCCAGAATTCTCATGGTTTCGGGTCTTACATTCAAGTCCTTAATCCATTTTGAGTTGATTTTTGTGCATGGTGTAAGGGAAGCATGTGGCTGTCCAGTTTTCACAGCACCATTTACTGAAGAGACTCTCCTTTCTCCATCGTATGCTCTTGGCTCCCTTGTCGAATATTAGCTGTCCATAAACGTGTGGGTTTACTTCTGGGCTCTCAATTCTGTTCCATTGATCTGTGTGTCTGTTTTTGTGCTGGTACCATGCTGTTTTGGTTACTATGGCTTTGTAGTATAATTTGAAATCAGGGACTGTGATACCTCCAGCTTTGTTCTTTTTTCTCAGGAATCCTTTGGCTATTCGGGGTCTTTTGTTGTTCCAAATAAAGTTTAGGATTCTTTGTTCTATTTCTGTAAAAAATGTTGTTGGAACTTTGATAGGGATTGTGTTGAATCTATAGATTGCGTCTTCTTCGATTTCTTTCAACAACGTTTTATAGTTTTCAGTGTACATATCTTTCACCTCTTTGGTTAAGTTTATTGCTAGGTATTTTATTCTTTTTGTTGCAGTTGTAAATGGGATTGTATTCTTGATTTCTCTTTCTGCCACTTCGTTATTAGTGTATGGAAACACAACCGATTTTTGTACGTTGATTTTTGTATCCTGCAACTTCACTGTATTTCTTTATTATTTCTAAAAGCTTTTTAGTGGAATCTTTAGGGTTTTCTAGATATAAAATCATGTCATCTGCAAAGAGTGACAGTTTCACTTCTTCTTTTCCAATGTGTATCCTTTTTATTTCTTTTTCTTGCCTGATTGCTCTGGCTAGGACTTCCAATACTATGTTAAATAAGAGTGGTGACAGTGGGCATCCTTGTCTGGTTCCTGTTCTTAGAGGGATAGCTTTCAGTTTTTCTTCATTGAGAATGATATTTGCTGTGGGTTTGTCATATATGGATTTCATTATGTTGAGGTATTTTCCTTCTATACCCATTTTATTTAGTGTTTTTTTAATCATAAATGGATGCTGTATCTTGTCAAATGCTTTCTCTGCATTTATTGAGATGATCATGTGATTTTTATTCTTCATTTTGTTAATGTGGTGTATCACGTTGATACATTTGTGGATGTTGAACCATCCCTGCTTCCCTAGAATGAAACCCACTTGATCATGATGTAAGATCTTTTTAATGTATTGTTGTATTTGATTTGCTAGTATTTTGTTGAGGATTTTTGCATCGATGTTCATCAGTGATATTGGCCTGTAATTTTCTTTTTTTGTGTTGTCCTTATCTGGTTTTGGTATCAGGCTGATATTGGCTTCGTAGAAGGAGTTAGGAAGCCTCCCCTCCTCTCCAATTTTTTGGAAGAGTTTGAAAAGGATAGGTATTAAGTCTTCTTTGAATGTTTGGTAGAATTCACCAGGGAAGCCATCTGGTCCTGGACTTTTATTTTTTGGGAGGTTTTTGCTTGCTGTTTCAATCTCCTTGCTGGTGATCGGTCTATTCAAATTTTCTACATCTTCTTGGTCCAGTTTTGGAAGGTTGTATGTTTCTAAGAATTTATCCATTGCTTCTAGATTATCCGATTTGTTGGTGTGTAGCTTTTCATAGTATTCTCTTATCATCTTTTGTGTTTCTGAGGTGTCCGTTGTAATCTCTCCTCTTTCCGTTCTGAGTTTATTTATTTGAGCCTCCTCTCTTTTTTTTGTGGTGAGTCTAGCTAAGGGTTTGTCAATTTTGTTTATCTTTTCGAAGAACCAGCTCTTGGTTTCATTAATTTTTTTCTATCTTTTTTTAGTCTCTATTTCGTTTATTTCTGCTCTGATTTTTATTATTTCCTTCCTTCTGCTGACTTTGGGCTTTGTTTGTTGTTCTCTTTCCAGTACCTTTAGGTGCACTTTTAGATTGTCTCTTTGGGATTTTTCTTCTGTGTTGAGGTAGGCCTGAATTGCTATAAACTTCCCTTGTAGAACCACTTTTGCTGTATCTCACAGATTTTGGCATGTCATGTTTTCATTTTCATTTGTCTCCAGGAATTTTTTGATTTCTTCTTTGATTTCTTCATTGACCCAGTCGTTGTTCAGTAGCATTTTCTTCAATCTCTGCATTTTTGTGGCTTTTCTGTAGTTGATTTCCAGTTTCATACCTTTGTGGTCAGAAAAGATGCATGGTATTATTTCAATCTTCTTAAATTTATTGAGACTTCTTTTGTGGCCTAATATGTGATCAATCCTTGAGAATGTTCCATGGGCATTTGAAAAGAATGTGTATTCTTTGGTTTTTGGATGGAATGTTCTGTATATATCTACTAAGTCCATCTGGTCTAATATGTCCTTTAAGGCCAGTGTTTCCTTATTGATCTTCTGTTTGGATGATCTATCTCTTGGTATAAGTGGAGTGTTAAAGTCCCCTACTACTATTGTGTTACTGTCTATTTCTCTTCTTTTGTCTGTTAGTAATTGATTTATATATTTAGGTGCTCCTATTTTGGGTGCATAGATATTTACCAGTGTTATATTTTCTTGTTGGATCGTTCCCTTTATCATTATGTAGTGCCCATCTTTTTCTCTTGTTACAGTTTTTGTTTTAAAGTCTGTTTTGTCTGATATAAGTATCGCTACCCCTGCTTTCTTTTCTTTGCCATTTGCATAGACTATCTTTTTCCATCCTTTCACTTTCAGTTTGTGAGTGTCTTTAGGTCTGAAGTGTGTCTCTTTTATGCAGCATCTACATGGGTCTTGTTTTTTTATCCAGTTGGCCACCCTATGGCATTTGATTGGAGCATTTAGTCCATTGACATTTAAAGTAGCTATTGATAAGTATGTATTTATTGCCATTTTGTCACTTTTTTTTTCTGGGTGTTTTAGTAGTTCTTCTCTGTTCCCTTGCTCTCTTCCCTTGTGGTTTGGTGGGTATCTTTAGTAATATGTTTGATTTCTTTTGTCTTACTTTTTTTCCTACTTGTTATAGGTTTCTGATTTGTGGTTACCGTCAGGATCCTATTTACTATACTATGCATATAACAGTCTATATTGAGTAAATAGACTTTTTAGTTTGACCTCTTTCTAAAAGCTCTACTTTTTCACTCCCCTCCTCCCACATTATATGTTTTTCACATCATATATAGCCTTTTGTTTAGTGTGTGTCTATTCATTACCCTCTTATCATTGAAATAGGTGATTTTAGTACATTTGTTTTAACCTTCATATTATCTTCACAGGTAGTTGATGGGCTGCCTTTACTATATTTTTACCTTACAAGTGATTTTATTGCCTGGTTTTTTGTTGTTGTTGTTTTGGGTTTTTTTTGATAATTTTTTTTAATCTCTATTTGTGGTTATTGCTTTCCCACTTAAATAAGTCCCTTCAGCATTTCTTGCAGAACTGGTTTCTTGTGCTAAACTCCTTTAAGTTTTGCTTGTCTGGGAAGCTCTTTATCTCTCTTTCCATTCTGAATGACAACCTTGATGGATAGAGTATTCTTGACTGTAGGTTTTTTCCTTCTATCACTTTAAGTACATTGTGCCATTCTCTTCTTGCCTGTAGGGTCTCGGCTGAGAAGTCTGCTGATAGCCTGATGGGCTTCCCTTTATATGTCACTTATGGCCTTTCTCTTGCTGCTTTTAGGATTCTCTCTTTGTCTTTAATTTTGGACATTTTAATTATAATTTGTCTTGGTGTGGGCATCTTTGGGCTTATCTTGTTTGGAGCTCTCTGTGCTTCCTGAACTTGGCTGTCTGTTTCCTTCCTCAGGTTAGGAAAATTTTCATCTGTTATTTCTACAAATAAATTTTCTGTCGCTTTGTCTCTCTCTTCTCCTTCTGGGACCCCTATAATCTGAATGTTAGCATGCTTGATATTGTCCCAGAGTTCCCTTAGACTGTTCTCATTCTGTCTAATTCTTTTTTCTCTTTTCTGTTCTGCTTGGGTGATTTCCTCTAGTCTTTTGTCCAGCTCACTGATCCATTCTTCTGCTTCTTCTACTCTGCTATTGAGTCTGTCTAGTGAATTTCTCATTTCCAGTATTGTGTTCTTCATTTCTGATTTTTTTTTTATATCTTCCAATTCTTTGCTGATGTGCCCACTGTGTTCATCCGTTCTTCTCCCCGTATCTGTGAGCATCCTCATGATATTTTGTTTGAATTCCTTGTCGAGTAGGTCACTTGTTTCTGTTTCATTTAGTCCTTTTTCTGGGGTTTTTACTATCCCCTTACTTGGAAAGTATTCCTTTGCTTCCTCATTATGCCTCTTTCTCTGTGCTTATTTCTGTGTGTTAGATGAGTTGGCTATGTCTCCTGATCTTGGAGAAGTGGCCTTATGCATGAGATGCCTTATGAGGCCCAGCAGTGTGCCTCTCTCTCGTCATCAGTCCATATGAACCAGGAGTGACTCCTTTGTGGGCTACTTGTATCCTTTTGCTGTGGCAGGGTTGCTCCCACTACAGGTACCCAGGGAGTCTAATCTTTCCTTCCCTGGCCAGCTGTTTGTAAATCCAGTTTGGGGAGCCTCAGCACTGTTGGCTACAAAGTCTATCAGCACATTCCTATTGCAGTTTTCCTCTTAATTGGGTTGGTACCCAGTGTAGCTGGTTGCTAGGCTCAGGGGTGTACAGTTGTGATAGGCCTCAGGCCTACAAGGCTAATGTCAGTTCTCTTAGGAGTAGAGCTGAGTGGGGTTGGCCCTTGGCACAGGGGCACTCAATTGTTTCAGGCTTTGGAAGGTGGGGCGAATCCTTTTTATGGCTATTTGTGAAGCACAGGTCTTCTGCAGCTATGCCTCACCCCCCACAGGACCACATACACTATCAACATAGTCCTGGTCCATGCACACTTCCCAACCCCATGGAGTGTACCCTGATGCCACACTGCAGAGGCCCCCACCTCTCCCCCAATGCCCCCCACAGTTCATCTGGTCCTCACACAGGCCCTGCCCCACAGAGGCAGACACCCTCACCTGCCTGTAGAGGATCAAGGCAATGCAGGCTGAAAAGTAGCTTGAGGGCTTGCTGTTAGGTGGGGCCAGCCCCCTAGGACGGGTTGCCTGCCCTGGCTGAACTTGGTTAAATCTGTGCTCTAGGGGGCATGGCAGACCCCTGGGCTAACAGCCCAAGGGATGAACCTCAACTGCCCCCACCGGTGTCCGTATCAGCACGCCTGGACCAGCTCAGAACAATGGCCCTCACCAATGTCTCAGTCTCCAGAGAGGTCCCTCCTCTCACAAAGATGCCCCCAGAGCCCACCAGGTGAGTCTCGTTTCCCCAAAGGACTGTTAGCCTTCTCTCTGGTGATTTTAGGTTGCTGCAATGAGTGAGTTTGTGCATGGGCCCTTTAAGACCCGGGTCTTTTCGGCTTTCGGCAGATAGCTCTTCTGGGGGTGTCCCTGCTGCAGTCAATACCCAGCAAAGCCAGAGAGTAAGACCCCCGTCTCAGTTGGGCTGAGTCTGAAGGATGCTTTTAGTAATATCGCCCCCACTCCAGACCTCACTCCTCCAGGGAGGGCTGCATACCTTAGGGTGGCTCCCACCTGGCCAGCTGAGAAGCTCCGCTGCTCCCAAAGCTGGCTTTTTTCCTCTCCAGCAGGAATTACTGCCTCTTCTGCCTTCGTCAGGACTGTCCCTTGTTGTGGGGGTTCTTCTTATCCAGTTTTCAGTTTTCAATCCAGGGTAATTCTTCCAAAAATTGTTGTAACCTGGTTGTGTTCATGGGAGGAGACGAGTTCAACATCTGCTCACACCGCCATCTTGACGAGATCTCTCTCTTCTTTTTAATGTAAGTTCTCTAATTTGTTGGTTTAAAGTTGTTGTAAGATTCCCTTATGATCCTTTTAATTTCTAAAGGGTTAGTAGTGATTTCTTCTTTTCCGTTCCTGATTTTGGTAATTTGTGTCTCTTCTTTTATTTTCTTGGTCATTTTATCAAAGAGTGTGTCAATTATGTTGATTTTTTTTTTTTTTTTAAAGAACCAACTTTTGGGGGCCTGCCTGGTGGTGTAGTGGTTAAGTTCATGTGCTCCACTTTAGCAGCCCAGGACTCACAGGTTCAGATCCTAGGCACGGACCTACATACTGCTGGTCAAGGCATGCTGTGGTGGCATTCCACATAGAAAATAGAGGAAGATTAGCACAGATGTTAGCTCAGGGCCAATCTTTCTCAGCAAAAAAAAAAAAAAAAATAGAACCAGCTTTTGAATTTATTGATATTTCTTTTTTTATTTTCTGAGTTTTGCTTCATTCATTCTTACTCTAGTCTTTATTATTTCCTTCTTCAGATTTAATTTGCTTTTTCTAGTTTCTTAACGTGTGGAAGCTTAGATTATTGATTTGAGACTATTCTTTTCTGATATCAGCATTTAAATCTATTATTTTCCAGTAAACACTGCTTTATTTGTATCCTATAAAGTTTGGTATGTTGTGTTTTCATTTTTATTCAGTTCAAAGTATTTAATTTCCCTTTTGATGTCTTCTGTGACCCATGGGTTTCCCGAGATTTCTTTCTAAGGATTTTTAGTTTTATTCTGTTTTTGTCAGGAATGTTCCTTTTTATGATTCTAAGTTTATTTAGATTTGTTTGTGGCCCAGCATGTGCTCAGTTCTGGAGAATGTTCTATGTGTGCTTAAAAGGGATGTTTTTGCTTTGTGTATTTGGCAGCTCTCTTGTTAGGTGTGAGTGAATACATTTATAAATATTATATCTTTCTGATGTGCTATTGACTCTTTTATCATTATGAAATAATCCTTTTTTGTCTTTAGTACTACTTATGTCAAAGTCTATTTCATCTGCTATTGATATGGCCACTTTAGCATTCTAATTGTTACTGTTTGATTGGAATCTCTTCCATTTGACTTTCAGCCTGTTTGTATCTGTGATTTTCAAATGTGTCTTTTGTAGAAGTAATGTCAGTTGGGTCTTGATGTTTTATCCTGTATGATAATCTCTGCCTTTTGAGTGGCATGTTTAATCCATTCCCATTTAATGTGAATTGATATGATTGGATTTATGCCTGCCCTTCTTCTTTTATTGCCTTCTTTTGTGTTAAATATTCTTTTAGTGTACTGTTTAAATTCTCCTGTTGGTTTTGGTTTGTTTTGTTTTGTTACCGTTTTTAAGAGTTATTTTTTTAGAGGTTGCTTTAGGGATTACAGTATGCATCTCAGT
The DNA here is from genome assembly GCF_041296235.1 of Equus asinus. Taxonomy (NCBI): domain Eukaryota; kingdom Metazoa; phylum Chordata; class Mammalia; order Perissodactyla; family Equidae; genus Equus; species Equus asinus. The sequence goes on along the minus strand of NC_091799.1, from coordinate 79,533,859 downwards.
TTATCACAATATACTTTCATAGTTGAATTTTTATCCCAATATGGTAATGGAAAATGAAAGTTAAACTATATTTGTCTAGAATGGTAATAGTAAGTTTGAAAAAAAAGTATTGTTTTCTAAATAATCATAAAGTTTTATACATTGATAATTCTGTTTATATTTCTAAGCTATGATATTGTCAGTTCTAGTGTGTTTCCCATGGTAGTTAACTATCCGTGTCAGTATTTAGTAGAATTTATATCTAGCTACATGTGGTATCACAAGCTCTGTTGTTTTGTTATTATATGAATTTCATAGTTATAAAAACTCCTGGTTTCCCTATTACACCAGCTGTTGTAATATTTCTTCCTATTACTGCTCATCAAGAGGTTTATAAATAAGCAGCATTCCTGTTTCTTATGTCAGATAGGCAAGTTGGACTAGTAACTCTAAATTTTCTTATACTTTTAAAATTCTATGATTCTATTTGGTCGAAAGTGTCTATAGGAATTATAATACTTAATTTGATACATTTGCATAGTGGTTATTCAGAACTTATTCACCCATTATTGGCTGATATCTGATCAGATAGTAGTAGAGACATTTTTCATTCCTGGGCTATGGTCTTAGAGGGGTGAGAATTTAATCTGATTTTAAGAAGGAAAAGGAAGCTTGTAAATTTAGGAGCCATAATATGCTGAAAGTACAAGTTTGTTTTTAATATCAATTTAATGGTAGTCTTTGATAAAGAATTTAATTTTTTAACGTAATGTAATAATTAAATCTAAAGCTGAGCAGATTTTTAGTTATGTTTTCAGAAATCAATAGTGAAAATTACCAGTTTCCATTTAATTCAGCACAGAGAAAATACTGACTGGATTTTATTATTTAATCTTTCTTGTTCCCTCATCAGCTATACAGCATTTATGTTTGATAAGTGTGAAGTTAGTAATATTACTAGCTTTTTATGGATCTATTTTGGTTTTCATTCTAGATTTTTCCAAGGATTTTGAATTACCAATCTGTGTAAAAGTTCAAGTCTAATTTTCTACTCTTCTTAATAAGAATATTGAAAAACGGGGAAGAGATTCTAGAGTTTGATAGGTCTCTGTTAAAATGTGGTTCCCTTTGCAATAAAAATAAATATGAGGCTGGCTGCTAATATAAGCTTTTAACATGTGAAGATCATAGTTTTAAGATCACCTGATTATGTTTGCTTATGACTCCCTGATGTCATCACCTTAAATATATGGACTGGTTCAGCATCCAGATTTCAGATTCTTTTTACCCAGTGTTTGATTGCTTAGAGACTTGAGGGTGTTTTTTTTTTCTTAAAGATTGGCACCTGAGCTAACAACTCTTACCAATCTTTTTTTTTCCCCCTGCTTTTTCTTCCCAAATCCCCCCAGTACATAGTTGTATATTTTAGTTGTGGGTCCTTCTAGTTTTGGCATGTGGGATGCTGCCTCAACGTGGCCTGACAAGCAGTGCCATGTTCGTGCCCAGGATCCGAACCAGCAAAACCCTGGGCCGCTGAAACAGAGCTTGCAAACTTAACGACTCAGCCATGGGGCTGGCCCAAGACTTGAGTTTTTTGTGTAATACATTCTCTAGCAGTTTCCCACTGTTTTCATTTCAGTTTAACCTATTAACTATATGACCATCATTGTGCTGGGTATTATAAGAAGATGAAAAAAATAGACAAGATTTTGTACTTAGGGTGCCAATGAAATGATCAGATTGAATATAAACTGTTCATGGCCAGATCCTGACTTGTCCATGTAATGCAAGAGGCATTAAAGGAAAAGATTGTAAAATACAATTATAGAGGGAAGTTTCAAGGAAGAGGTTGAAGGATGGATAAAATTGGTTTAGGTACAGAAAAGAAAAAGAATAGCTTAAGCAAATGTATTGGTGCAAGATTTGAGGATAGTTATATTTGGGGAATAGTGAAAAGACCGATCTGGTAAGAATGGGGAGTTTATGTTGGAATAGGGAAAAATATAATTGAAGAGAAACTATAAATTATGGCAGAGATTGAATGTGGTGATAAGGGCTTTGGAATTAAGTTTGTAGATGTTGGGTTTTTTTCTAGTTAATTATGGAAGTAAATAATAAAAGCAGTTTTTTTAAGAGCAGTTCATTGCATAGCTGTATGAAGGACAGTTGAAAGTAGAAAAGTACTGAAGTTAAAAAAAGACTAGTTAATTGGTAATTGCAATAATCCAGATGGCTTGATAGTGAGCTATTTTTATTAAGCTTAGAGCAGTAGAATAGGAAAAGAATCATATAGATGATAATAGAGGGGGGTTTTTTGTTTATAATCTGAGAATTTGGATTACTAATGAATGGGAACAGTGATAGAAATTGTAAGATTATGGGAAGTGATTTTCATTTTAGAAATGTTATTTGGGGTACTAACTCTTTGAGGGAAATGATTGTTGAATGTTAGGCTTATTGACACATTGGTGTTGTGAGACTTTGTAGTGCCAATGAAGAATCAGGAATGAATTCTCACATAGTGAAACCATACAGTTCTTTCAGAAACCATGAAAATGAATGAATTTTGGAGTAAGTAGACATAGGGCCGAGTAGTTAGACTTGAGAAATGATGAAAGTTTAATAAAACCATTGGAGAAAGTGGAATCGGTGAAGAGTCAATTAGTAAGGTACAAGAGAGAAGATAGAGAAGATAGATTTACAGAAGCCAAAGAATTGAATTGTTGCAGAATGGAAGGACTTCTTCACAACACGTGTTGTTCAGTGTTGTAATACTGGTTTTCTTCACCCCAGCATCCCTATTTCTCTCCTCATATCTTAAATTCAAAAGTCAGTCATAATCACTCCCTGGCATATATCTTCAGTTCCTTTTTCCCCTCTCTGTCTTGGCAAAACTACAACCATGGTTAAATCTCTCTTGCAACTGAATGAGACTGGAGAAAAGTAATAAAACCATGATGACTGGTCTCACTTTAAAATAATGATAATGTACTCTTAATGCTCCCAGCAAGTGCACCACACTTATTTGATCCTTTCACTCTCCTCCTCTCCTACATGACTGTTTCATGCTTGCTTTCTTCTGAAAACCTCCAGCATCTCCTCCTTCATCTTTAATTTTAGCTGAACTGTGAGAATATTGAAGCAATCAGAAGAGAGTTTTCATAAGTACCTGGCATCACATTTATTAACCTATCTACCTACAAGTCTCTATACCTATATATACTCTACTTTCCCCTCTGTTACTATAGATAAATTGTCCAGGTTCCTAAAGCCAGCCCTTCCACTTGTTCACTAGGGTCTAACTCCCTTCGTACTCAAAAATATCACTCTTGTAATTCTCTCTCTCCTGTATCATAATTTTTTTCTCTGATTGATCATTCATTTTCATGAGCATACAAACTATTATTTCCCCATTTCAAACGAAAAACACTTCTCTTGACCCTCTGCTACTGTACAGATTCTTAGCTCTCCTTTACAGAAGTTGTCTGTATTCACTGTCTTACTTCTTTCCTCTCATTCTTTCTTAAGCCCACCCTAAACAGATTTTTGCTATTACATTTCATCGCTTTCAAAATTGGTCTTCTTAGGATACCGGTGACTTCTGTGTTGCCAAGTCAGTGGTCAGTTCTCAGGTTTCAGTAGTAAGTGACACAGTTGATGGCTTCTTTGTCCTTGAAGACTTTTTTCGCTTGTCTTCTGAGACCATATTGCATTGGAATTGCTGTATCAACACCACTGCCAACCTAAAACACACTTGATTTAGTTTCATGATTTCAACTGTTTCTGTCCTTTGATATACCCCTAGTGTATTAGTTTCCTAGGGCTGCCATAATAATTCACTACAAATTTGATGGCTTAAAACAACAGAAATTTATTCTCTCACAGTTCTAGAGGCCAGAAATCTAAAATCAAGGTGTCAGCAGACCCATTCTCCCTCCAAAGGCTCCAGGGAGGAGTCCTTCCTTGTCTTTTCCAGCTTCTGGTGGCTCTAGGCGTTCCTTGGCTGTGGCTGCATAACTCCAATCTCTGTTTTCATCTTCAAGTGGGCTTCTTCTCTGTGTGGTTCTCATTTCTGTCTTTTATAAGGACACATTCGTTGGATTTAGGGCCTACCCTAAATCCAAGATGATCTTATCTTGAGATCCTTACTTACATTTGCAAAGACCCTTTTTCCAAGTAAAGTCACATTCATAGGTTCTGGGTTGACATATTTTGGAGGGGACCACAATTCAACCCACCATACCCAGTAATGGTATACAGAGTATTGTGGTCAGAATTACTTGGATTAAATTTTTTTGTGTGATTATGTTATTATTGACGGTGTAGTTAAGTTCATCTGTTACTGTTTATGTTTGATTTTAGGATTTGCTTTTTATCCATTTGGATTTAATGTTGACTTTTGAATATGTATAATATTTACATAGTTTAGAAGTCAAAACTGTATTAGGAAGTCATACTCAAAAGTCTCGTTACCGTCTCATTCCTCATTCTCTGTAGATAACCATTTCCTTACTTTCAAGTTTATCTTTCCTGATTTCTTTTTGTGATGAAACAATACCTATATGTATTCTCCTTTCTCCTTCTTCATTAGAGGGAGATTGCACTCTGTATATACTTATTTTACACCTTGCTTTTTTCACTTAGCATATCCTGGGAATTACTCCCTATTAGTTCATAGTTATTTCTCATTCATTTTTGACTGCTGCATAATATTCTACGATGTGGATGTACCATGGTTTAGTCAGTCAGTTTCCTATGCTTGGGCATTAGATTGTTTACAGAGTTTTTCTATTGCAAACAATGCTATAATGAATAATGTGCATATGTTCTACATATGGAAGGTAAATTCCCAGAAGTGGGATTACTGGGTAGGAGTCTACGTAAATGCATATATAATTTTGTTAGATATTGCTAAAGTCAACTCCATTTTGCATTCTAACCAGCAATGTATGAGAGTGCCTGGTTTTCCACAGCTTCAACTATAGAGTGTCTTAACATATCTCATTTAGCAGATTGGCCAGAGTTCAAAAGCTTGCTATCTCAGTGTAGTTTTAATTCACATTTCTCATATTAAGAGTGACATTGAGTGTCTTTTTTTATGTTTAAGAGCCATTTTTTATAACTTTTATATCTGAATGATGACAAATCAATTTTGAATTCTGATTCCACATCTTAACTAATTATTGTACTTTGGGCAATTCATTTAAGTTTGTTCCCTTCCCATCTTTTCTTTTTTTTTTTTGAGGAAGATTAGCCCTGAGCTAACATCTGCTGCCAATCCTCCTCTTTTTGCTGAGGAAGACTGGCCCTGAGCTAACATCCATGCCCATCTTCCTCTACTTTATATGTGGGACATCTGCCAGAGCATGGCTTGCCAAGTGATGGGTGGGTGCACACCCAGGATCTGAACCAGTGAACCCTGGGCCAATGAAGCAAAACGTGCAAACTTAACCGCTGTGCCACCAGGCGGGCCCCTCCCTTGCCATCTTTAAAATAAAGATAATGAGACTTACTCTTTGGGTTATTATGAAGATTAAATAAAAAAATAAAGGGAGAGAAGAAGAATGTAAAGCAGCTAGCACAGTGCCTGGCATATAGCTGGCATGCAGGAGATAAAAATTCCTTTCTCCCCCTCTCTACCTCAGAATATAAGCCACATCCTGCCTGCAATTAGGCAACCTAGTAAATCTATATATACGTAACGTTTTCTATAAAGGAGAATTTTGGTGTGTTAAACAATGCAGGCAATATAAAGAACTGCCCAAGTAAGATATTTTATCAACTTTTCGGCTTTCAGATTCTGAAAATTGCAATGTATAGCATTTATCTATAGTTAATAGCACTGGTTTTGAAATTTGGAACCATGATCCACTCATTTATCTATGTGTTAGAGCAGAATCAGGCTCTTTTGAAGAAGATTTCTAATCTGCCTGAGGTTTCTGTTTAGAAATGGAACGTATTTTGAGTAGGCTTTTGAACTTCTACAATTATCTTCTCTTCATTTTCTTTGCCTTAATTGATTGATTGATAAAGCATTTATATTTGCCTTTAGAAACACCAAATGTGGGCCTGCCCTGTGGCATATTGGTTAAGTCTGATGCACTCCACTTTGGCGTCCTGGGACCAGTTCAGATCCCAGGCACAGACCTACACTACTCATCAAGATACATTGTGGCAGCAACCCACATAACAACATAGAGGAAGACTGGCACCAGATGTTAGCTCAGGGCTTATCTTCCTCACCAACAGAAAAAAAAAAAAAGAAAAGAAAAGAGAAATGCCAAATGTTTGCATTCAAGCATGTAATCTGGGCCATCTCAGTTTTTCAAAAGCCCAGTTTTGAGAAAATGTATTAATGGAAGAAGGCCTAATGGGTGGCATTCTGTCCATTCCTCTGAATATTTTAAATTTTACTCTTAGATTACACAATACCATTAGAGATCTGGGTGCTTGGATTGCATTATTTTGGCCCCTTGTAGATTTGCTTTTATTGAATCGTGCATTTAAGATGTGATTTTGAAAAAGAAAAGAAATTTTGTTTTTTTTACAGATGTGTTCAAGGACATTTTCCATGGTATCATCCAGAATCATCTTTATGCGGACTCACTGGTGAAATTTCTCTTAGATTACGTCTTGGAAAAGCTTTACTTCTCATGAAGAACTGATTCACTTTTATTTTACAGACACTTTGTATTTTCTTTTTTCCTTGCTAATTAGGAAGCTTAAGCCACATTTGAAGGCCAGTTCTTGGAGTTTGGGAAAGCAATATAATGTGCTTTTCTCTGTGCCATTTTTATTTATTTTCTTTATCCAAATGTATCCTTTACCCTGTATTCTTCATCTATTTATTTTTCATCCTATGTATTCTTCTGGTAAACTGCCTCAGATCCTTGTAGGATGAAGCATGATGTGATATGCGTGTTTATGAATGGATGTGTATGTGTGTGTTACACCTTTAGTTGCCGAAGTCAGAACCCGAAAGTTGTCCTAGATGCTTCTCTCTCACTTACCCACCACATCCAAGTTGTCACTAAGATTTTCTCTTTTATTTCTGTGCGTCTCTCTCTTTCTTGCTGTTACCTTGCCTTATCTTGGTTCAGGGTCTCATTGCCTCATTAGGTATATTTCCTACCTTACTGTTCTTCCTACCTACAGGATAGCATCTTCTACTCCTCCATAGTGCTGATATAGGGCATGGATCTGTTCATATCATTTTCTCAATATAAAATTCTTCTGTGGCTTCCTGTACCATTCAATCATATTTGGACCCCTTAGCTTAGAACATAAAGCTTTTTCATGATCTGCCTTCTGCCTTTTTAACCTCCTCACTGTCCACGGGACCTTTCATTCTATTCATCCTGAAGTACTTGAAATTCCTTAAACCTGTCATGCAGTTTCACACCTTTCTCCCTTTGTGCCTGCTTTTCTCTTTGCTCAGATCACCTTTCCTACTCTTCATCTGATAATTTCCACCAAGCTTTCAAAATTCATGGCAGGTGACATCTTCCTCAGAAGCCTTTCCCTGTCTCCTAGCCCAGTAGTTAACAGTGTGGTCCCTGGATCAGTAGCGTTAGCATCATCTCGGATAAGTGTTAGAAATGCCAAATCCTTTGGTATTACTCCAGACCTACTGAATTAAATACTCTGGGGGTGAGGCCCAGTAATCTGTGGAGCCCAGTGGTTTTCAAGCTTTCAAATATCAGAATCCCTTGGAGGACCCCCATTCCTGAAAACCTTGGATTAGGTGTCTGTGATAGATTGCATTAATAGCCCCAGTTCTTTGCCCCTCCCTGTGTCAAGTCCCTGCCCTTCCCCACCCCCCACCCCCACCCTCCCCACCCCCGCTTCCTGTATCTGAGCCCTTTCTCATGTGACTCTGTAGTTCCTCCCGTTCCTAAAGAGGCAGAGAATATTTTCCTGCCCCTTAACTTTCTGTTTGGCCATAGGACATGCTTTGACCATTGGAATTAGTGGGTGTGGCATGACCAAAGTCTTGAAAAGCATTTGCAGGATTGGGCTTCTACTTTTGTGCCTCTGCCATTTCCAAGAGACCAGCATGTCCAGCGTGGCCCACTGGTTCTAGGAGGAGGTTGAGAGACTGTTGTTTTAAGCCACTGAGTTTTCTATTTGGTATATAGTCATATGTCACTTAACGAGAGGGTTACATTCTGAGAAATGCATTGTTAGGCAGTTTTGTTGTTCTCCCATCATAGAATGTACTTATCCAAACCTAGATGGTGTAGCCTACTACACACCTAGGCTATATGATACTAATCTTATGGAACCACAGTCGTATATACTGTCTGTTGTTGACAGAAACGTTATGCGGCGCATGACTGTATACCTAGGAGTGAAACTGCAGTGCCTACAGTAATGACCTTTAGCAGATAATGTCAGTTATCCAACGAGGTTGTACCAATTTTGTATACTCCCACCAGCATTGTGTAAGAGTTCCTGTTGTTTACCATGCTCTCACTCTAACAGTTGAAATGATGAGTCTTTTTATTTTTAATGTAGTGTATCTCATTGTGGTTGTAATATGCATTTCTCTGAAGACTGATAAAGTGAAGCACCTTTTCGTATGGGAAATTGATCCAGTTTTCCATATTATGATCTAAACTCTGTGAGGGCACAAGGATTGTTGTCTCTTTTGTTCTCTGCTATATCCCTAGCCATAACAATGCATTGCCCATTGTGGGCACTCAATAAATATTGTTGAATGAATGATATAAGAGCAGGACTTGATGAACATTGAATTGAGAATTTGCTGACTTTGGCTAATAATTGACTCTGTGACCTCAGTCAAGATACATAACATTCCTAGGTCTTGGTTTTCTTGTCTTAAAATGACAGTTTAACTCTCTTATCCCTAAAATATTTTTCACCTATGAAATTATGTGATTATGGAATTTCATAAATTACTTATCACATATTTATATTATTTTGGGACCTATACTTACATACTTATTTTCTCTTGATTCTCTATTTTTCATTCAATATCTTTGTTTCATTTTCGCTTTATTTTCTTTTCAAAATAAAACTTAGCCTGCAATGACACAAGTAGCAGAGAGCACAACTGGCTCTGTACTTAAATACTCTTCTCCACTAAATAGAACCTGGAGCTCCTCCCTGAAGAAAAGGCTCGTTTCCACTGCTAGGGTAGGGAAAGTATGAGATGAGGTTGGAACATCTTATTGCACTGGAAAGTAAAGAATTGCTTAAAGAATGATAGGACATAACAGAAGGACAGAGAAGTCAGCTTGAATGAGCTGCAACTGTCTAAATCTGGGACAATTTGAGCATCAAAATGAATGATGATAGTAATGGATTGTGACCCATTGAATGAAAAAGAAATCCCCAAGTCTATACTGATATAAGTAAATGAATGAATTAATAAATAAAGAAGAAGGAAAAAGCTCCATTATAGTAGAATGCCAGTTAATAGATGTAACAGATTGATGGAAAATCATTAATGGTGTTAAAATTAGGGAATAAAAGTGTGATGGGAATCAGATATTTATGTAGGCTCAAAGTATCTCTCCACAAATTACTTATTAACTAACTGCAAAGGGTAATTAGTTATTAACTAACTGCAAAGGTAACTTTACAGTGGAGAACATGGCCCATACCACCGTAATCAAGTGATCAAAGTTAACATCAGTATTAGGAAAAAACATATCAGATGCTTCCTGATATGATAATGCACTAAGAAGGACATAACATCCACCTTTGTGGTATTCCTGCCAAAAATACTTCACCTGAATCTAATCATATCAGATAAACCCAAATTGACAGATTCTACAAAAACAGTTTGCCATACTCTTAAAAACTCAAGATCATTAAATACAAAGAAAGTAGTCTAGGTTCAAGAAAACTAAAGAGATGTGACAACTAAATGCAGTGTGTGATCCTGGATTGGTTCCTGAACCAAGGGGAAAGAAAGCTATAAAAGGATGTTATTGGGACAATTGATAAAATAGGGGTTGTGGGTTAGATGTTATTTTATAAATGTTAAATTTCCTGATATTGATCATCGTACTGTGGTTATCTAAGAGAATGTTCTTGTTCTTAGGAAGTGCATGCTGAAGTATATGGAGGAATGGACCATGATCTCTCCAACTTGCTCTCAAATAGTCAGGGACACACACACACACAGTGGGGCAGGGAAGAGAGAGAGACTGTGAATGTGAATGTTTAAACAGATAGGGCAAAATATAAACAATTGCTGAATCTGGGTAAAAGTTACGGCAGTTTCTTGTACTTGCGTGGCAGTTTTGTGTAACTTTATAACTTTTTTGTAAGTTTGAAATTATATCAAAATTAAAAGTTATCTCCTCAACCTAAAAAATTAAAAACCTTCAGAAGAAAATTTTTTAAATAACTTTTAAAAGTTTTTAAAAATAAAAATTTAAGAGAAAACTTTCTGCTTATAAATTGCTCTGCAAAGTTTCTAAATCAGCTAGTCTGAACTTTTAACTTTGTTCAATAATAAAAGCCCATAATGTGAATGAACTAGGTACTGCATAGAACACACAGAGTATAATTGTTCTTTTATAATTTTTTATTTTGAAATAATTGTAGATTCACAGGAGTTGCAAAAAAAACAAAAGTGTAAGGATATCAGGTGCATCCTTAACTCAGCCACTGCCAATAGTAACGTTGTACATAGCTTGACTACAGTTTCAAAACCAGGAAATTGACTTCTATACAATCCAAGAGTTAATTCAGATTTAGCTAGCTGTGCACGCACTCTGTGTGTGTGTGTGTGTGTGTGTGTGTGTATGTTTCTGTAAAGTTTTATCATATATGTAGCTGTGTGTAACCACCACCACAGGCAATGTACAGAACTGTTTCATCACCACAAGCAATACTTTCTTGTAATATTACTTCATAGCCACATACCTGCACTCTGCATCTGTAACCCCTGGCAACCAGTGATCTACCCTTCATCTTTATAGTATTGATATTTCAAGACTGTTACACAAATGGAACCATAGAGTATGTAGCCTTTTGAGACTGGCATTTTCCACTCAGTATAATTTCCTTGAGATCCATCCAAATTGAATGTATCACTAATTTGTTTCTTTTTATTGTTATTTCATGGTATTAGATCTACCACAGTTTGTTTAACCATTCACCCACTGAAGGACATTTGGGTTGTTTCCAGGTTTTACAAATCAGGCTACCATGAACATTCATGTGCAGGTTTTTGCATGAATATGTTTCATTTCATAAATACCTGAGTGTATTTTTTTCTTAATTATCATTTAGGTTTATCCTTTAAAGTTTATTCTGAGGCAGTTATTTTCATACTTTATTTGTGACAAACCATTATTCCTTCTAATATTTTAAAGCTGTGCCTACTTCAGCAAACAGTGATTTGAATTCAAGTTAATGTTTTTAAGGAGTATATATAGCCTATATGAAAAGGCAGAAATAGATTCAAAATTAAGCAGCTATGGTTGCCATCTTCAGTAACTAAGGTAAGATTACTTTTTGTTTTTAAGTGGCATGGATTGAAATCAAAAGTCTCTTGACATGGCCTGTCAGGCTAGGTATGATCTAACTTGTGTATACCTTTTCTCCCTAATTTTGTGTCCGTTATTATGTACCAGCCCCATAGTATTCTTTTTCTTGTGCTAGGCTCTGTCTTTCTTTAAGGACTTGATCATGCTAATCATTTCCTGTCTCCGTTTCTGCTTACACTTTTGCCTAACTCTTACTCAGGAGATTTCCTTTAATGAGGCATTCTGTGACTGCTCCCCTTCCCCCAATATAAACTTAGTTACCATCTTTCTTCTCTTAAAGTGCCTCGTTGTTTTCATTTAGAAAAGAGCCAGGACTCTGGAATATTAAGAGCAGGGACTCTGGAATCGGAACTTGGGCAAGTTACTTAACCTTTATATGCCTCCGTTTTTATTATTTTATTATTTATTTATTTATTTTATTTTTTGAGGAAGATTAGCCCTGAGCTAACAACCTTGCCCATCTTCCTCTACTTTATATGTTTCGCCTACCACAGCATGGTTTGCCAAGTGGTACCGTGTCTGCACCTGGGACCCGAACCGGCGAACCCGGGGCCGCCAAAGTGGAACATGTACTCTTAACCACTGTGCCACTGGGTCGGCCCCCGTTTTTATTATTTTAAAATGAAGATAATAGTAGTACCTATTTCATAGGATAAGGATTAAATGAATTAAGATATGTAAATATGAAGTAAATTAATGTAAATTAATGTGAAATTGAATATGCAAATCCCTTAGAACAACTCCAGGCATATATTAAGTGCTAAGTATCATCTGTTATTGTTTGTGTTGTTATGGAATTTATCACAATATGTAATTATATGTTACATGGGATTATTCATACTATCACTCCTACTGGATTCTCTAAGTTCCGTGAGGATATTGGATATAAACCATGTCTGTTTTTTTGTGGGTTTTTTTAACCATTTTATACTCAACAACTGTTATCTGTCAGGTCCTATTCTAAGTGTTAGAAACTAAGTGCATGATGGTGAATACATAAAGATTTGCTTATTTAAAAATCAGGAAATCAGATAAACAAGAAAAAGGAAATTAGTCACTTAAAAATTTAATCACCCAGTGATAAGCATACTTAATATTATCAGATACTCTTAAAGAGAAGCTAAACTACTTCCTTAAATCCAGGCACTTTAATATTCTGATTGAAAGTGTTCCATTTTCATTTTAAGTCGAGTTTTCTTTTGTGTTCATGTGTAATAGTTAATTGTGTTAAAACATTTGAGAAACCTATCTTTTTACATCCCTATTTTCTGCACCTCCCCCTCCCCAATTAGATTTCTTAAACAACAATAAAAGTCTCTTATAGTACAAGATAAAGTTTCTCTTAATCATTTCTAATAGGTACTTTTAAAGTCAGTCACCTATCATATATTCTGGTCATAGGAAATCACTATCTAGTTAATATCCCACAACTTTCTAAACCAAGAAACAAAGTAAAGAGAGAAAACAGTAAAAATGCTGTTTTGAGAGTTTAAGATTTAATTAAAGAGTTTTTTGCTGTTTGGAATCGTTATCTTGGAGATTATACTGTAACACACAAAGTCATTTGATTCTGTATTTCCATTAAGTTTCTACCTCAGGATGTAGTTGCTGATATATTTTCTTTTTAATAATCTGTGTTTCATAGAAAGTTTACTTTTGTGTAACTGCAATTATTAAATGTCATAAACCCCACTTAAAATTTAAAAATCCATTTCTCCTAATGAAACATTAACTGATAATGACAGAATTTAAAGAACTAAAAATTTTTTCATTTTGTATCCAGAAACGATATCGCATTTGATGTTGTGAAAACCTACATTTTATGATTAGTTCATTGAATGTGAACTTTTTAATTTAGAAAAATATGCATCCTTAATTTGTATACTTATATCCTATCAAATGGCTTAGTGGAAGAGTCTGGTGGAAATCATAAAAAGGTTATTGTAGATAATATGAATTAGAAATCACTTTTTTTGTTTATTACTTCTTTCTTTATAAAATTAACTATTTAAAATAATTTTGAAATTTAGCTCCTTAGTATGAAGCTGTTTTTTATTGGTTTAAATTGACTTTTAAAAAGTTTTTCTTCCCTGAAAAGCCATCCCAATAGCTTTTGTTCATATTCATTAGTCATGTTATTTAATGGTTATATTTGGTTCTCTTGAATCCTTTTGTGGGTTTTTTAAGCCAGTTACAGAAATAGAGCCTGAGAGAAACATGGTATCTTAGTCCATTTGGGCTGCTATAACAGAAAACCATAGACTAGATGGCTTATAAACTACAGAAATTTATTTCTCACAGTTCTGGAGGCTGGGAAGTCCAAGATCAAGGTGTGGGCAGATTCAGTGTCTTGTGAGAACCCACTTCCTGGTTCATAGTCTTCTTGCTGTCTTCACATGGCAGAAGGGGCAAGGGAGCTCTCTGGAGACTCTTTTATGAGAGCATTAATCCCATTCATGAGGACGCCACCCACCCTCGTGACCTGATCACCTCCCAAAGGCCCCACCTCTAAAAATCATTATGTTGGGAATTAGGTTTCAACATACAGATTTTGAGGGGACACAAACATTCAGTCTGTAGCACATGATTTAGCAGTAATGGGTCTGAAAAAAAGAAAGCTTTAATTAATATTGACCTCAGTATGAGACATGACATTTTGCACCCAACAAAAAAAAATCCCTTAAAAAACCCCAGGGGGCCAGCTGGTGGCGTGGTGGTTAAGTTGGCACACTCCACTTTAGTGGCCTGGGGTTTGTGGGTTCAGATCCCCAGCACAGACTTACATATTGCTCATCAAGCCATGCTGTGGCAGCGTCCCCCCCACACACACACAAATAGAGGAAGATTGGCACAGATGTTAGCTCAGGGCCAAACCCCCCCCCCCCCCGAAAAAAAAACACACCCAAAATGTTATTGAAAACTTTAAGTACATGATAGGTAAACAGAAAAGTATAATGAATGGCCAAAACCCATCACCCAGCTTCAACAATAATCAACATGTTGTCATTTTAGTTTCATCTGTTCCTCCACCCATTCTCTAACCACTGCTCAATTATTATCATTATTACTTTTACAGTTTTTTGGAGTGGTAATATATATATTGAAAAAAAGAAATCCTTACTTTACAATTTTGACAAATGGGTACACACATGTAACCAATATCCCTTCATGATATAGAACATTTTCATCACACCAGAAAGTGTCTGCATGCCCCTTTATAGTCAAACCCTACCACCACCCAACCACCACCACCACCATAAAAGAATAAATTGATAAATTGGACTTTGTCAAAATTTGAAAAGATATTTTTAAGAGAATGAAAAGACAAGCAAAAGACTAGGATAAGATATTTGCAAAATATATATCTAATAAAGAACTTTTATCTAAAGCATATAAATCATACTCTGAAAAGTCAGTAGTAAGATTGTCAACTGCTGCTCTCTAGGCCTGTACTTGCTGAGATGTTGAGTAGGCGGTTGGATGTGTGAGTCTAGTGTACAAGGGCACAAGTAAAAGTAGGAAATATAAATTTGGGAGTCATCAGCATACAGGTGCTATTTTTGAAATCATTAACTTGAATGAAAACAATAGACTGAGGACAGGAAGATGAGAAGGAACAAAAGTAGAATTCAGAAATGGCCAATGTAGTAGGAAAAACCAGGAGAATATATTATTCTGGAAAACAAAGAATTGTTCAAACAGGAAAGAATGATCAACTGTGTTGACTGCTAGGTCAAATCAGATGAGATCTGAGGCTTGTCTGTTGAATTTAGCAACGTAGATGCCATTACTAAACCATGACAAGACACCTGGTGGAATGGTGAGATTAAAACACATAGAGTGTGGTTTGAAGAGAAAGCAGGAGGGGCTGGCCCTGTGGCCTAGCAGTTAGGTCCAGCACACTCCCACTTCAGCATCCTGGGTTCGCTTCCCCAGCCCAGACCTACCCCACTTGTCAGCAGCCATGCTGTGGTGATGACCCACTTACAAAACAGAGGAGGATTGGCACAGCTGTTAGCTCAGGACACATCTTCATCAAGCAAAAAGAGGAAGATTGGCAACAGATGTTAGCTCAGGGCAAATCTTCCTCAGCAAAAAAGAAAAGAAAGAAAGAAAAAAGTAGATGAAGAATTAAAGATGAATATAGACAACTGAAGGAATTTTGCTGTGAAAGGGAGCAAAAAAATTAAGCAGTTGTTGGAAAGGGATCTAGGGGTCAATATAAGGGTTTTGTTTTGTTTTGTTTTTGTGGGAGTAGGGAGTAGTTACCAGCATATAGATATTTATATACTGATTGAAATGATTCAATAAGAGGGAAAATTGATGCAGGAGGAAGAGAGTTGCTGGAATGATGTCTTTGAATAGATTAGGGCAGAAAAGTGAAGATTATGCATAAGTGATCTGTTTTTGCATATCTTCTATGTATATCCTTTCTCTGTTAGTCTTTTAGGTGCTTTAAATAATGATCTTAACCTGTTGAATTGGAAGAATTTCCTAAAGTATCTGACACATTCCATTTGTTCTTCTACTGAGTTGTCTTAAAGAAATCATTGTTCCTAGGGACTGTGTCACATAATGAGGATCAAGAATCAAAGTAGCCAGAGTTTCTTAAAAAGATTCTTAGGGCAGCCAAATTCCAAATAGCTAATAGAACTGAGATGGCTGGTAAGACTATTACATACATTTATAATTTAATATTAATGTAGAAGTCTTGGTGTATTCAGGCTTTTCTTATATTTTATATGAATCCCAAAAAAGTCTGCCTGTGTGTGTTTCACAAAAAAAAGTTACAAACTTCAAGATCTCTTGCTTTCTAATAGTATTGAATAATCAGTACAGAAGAATCTGGCCACCCTTTGATGGACTAGTGAAAAAAATGTGAATTTCAAATTTTTACAATAGTTGAAAGTGTGCCCTCTTGTGGATTGTTCAGTAATTTTACATAAAAGCATTTTCTCTTATATTTCAGATTAATTAATTGTGTATCATCGAATGTATTATGGTCAAAAGCTGAGACCTGCATCTCACTATTACAATTCTTTAAGACTTAACCCTCATTTAGAAAGAAATAACATTGCCATTGTTTGATTTTGCATTTCTGTTACCATTGTATGCTGTCTCCTGGTATAAGATACAGTCTCACTCTTTATTGGGAGCTTGAGATAGGCTGTTTCTTTTGCAGTGGAAAAGAAGGTGAGAAATAAAACTTTGGTGTGGAGAGGTGCACTAGGAACCCAAATAACTCATAACAGCACCTGGAAATTTCCTCCATGCCCTCTCTGTAAAAAATATAGTAATAATAATTAATAATAAAATTCCAGGGCTCAGGACTATTTTTTCGTGATGCAGCTTGCATTTTTGCATATTTTGTTATGATTAGACATTGTGTAACTACTCTCCAGGCCTCTACAAGTCAACTCAATTGTAATAATCAACTGGGACCCTTTAAAGTGATATGAACTTCTGTTAATGTTGGTTCATCTAAAAATCTGTGTGAAATAAATTGGTAAGGACAAGGAAGAAAATCAATTTTAGAGATATATAAAATTTTACTAATTGTTTTACTTCTCAGTGAACATACACATTCTATAAACTGCTTTTGAGACACCCTAAATTTCAACCTGATTTACTTATTGATGACTTTTCTTTCTCTTCATAATAGTACTCAATAATATAAATATACCCTTCTATTACATATTACATATATTCTGATATAGCTACATTATTGAAACACACACACATAACACACGTTACTGGTAGCCAGCCTGGTGGTTGCAGGGAACTCAAGGTTCTAAAAGCAAAACGTGTGTTCAAAGAGAGCTTTAGAGTTTTGTTTTATTTCGCATTTTTCTTATTTAATGGGAAATAATTTAAGACTATAGGAAAGCAGAAATATTTTAAAGAAGTGATCATTTTTCACAGTGTAGTTGATTGGGAACTGTTTGTTTTTGAGCTAGGATTTGAGGAAGATCTTTTAGAAGTGTCTGAAACAGAACGTGAAAAAATTTGTTCTTGAATAGTAGGTAGCAAAAAGGAATCTGAAGATAGCTTGAGTAAAGTGAAAGGATTCTGCTGGAGAGGTGCCACACTCTAGGGAGTCACTGTTTTACCTGTGTAAAATAGTAGATAATACAACATAAATCAGTTATGTACTTAATTATCTAGCTATTCAGGATTTATATTCCACCTGTTTCCCCAATGTAATTGAGGCAGCTTATATTAATAAATATAATATAAACTGAGAGAATAAAAAATACAGTTTTAAGCTTTCCCTCCTTCCCCACTGAAAAAAAAATTTAACATTACCAAGGAAGAAAAGTGTTAATTGGCTAAATATTCCACATATATAAAATTTTGTTTTTTTCAAAATAATAGTAGTAATCACACAAGGTAGCAACATAGTGTAAAGAATAGTGAACTGGAAATCCAAACATTTGTATTCTAATCTTGACTAGGTCAATTACTGGCTGTGAGACCTTGAACAAACATTTAGCTTCTCTGAGAAACAATTTCCTTCACCTTTTATTGGTTTATCTTTCTGTCAAAGCAATGTAGATGTTTTCCAGTTTTATGTCCTTCAGATATGCATGAGAATGTAAGATTTGGTTAGAAAGACTTGAGTTCAGATCCCAGCTATGCTATGTGCTATCTGTGAAGCCACAAAGCATTTAGGCTCTGAGCTTTCATTTTTGCATCTATGAAACAGAGATAATCTTCACAATCCTCCTACTTAGCTGTGGTTAAGGAATGTCCGGCACACAAGAAGTGCTAGAAATAATTTCCCCTACAATGTTACTTTGTCTCTTGCCTATCTCATATGTTATTATAATTTGACCGTTATCAATCCTCTATAGATCACTTCCATATCTATAGCTGTAGTTCTGACCACTTTACTCAGTTCCAGAATTTCTAACTTCCTACTTTAAACATCTCTGACTAGATATTACATTGGCATTTTAATCTGAGTCCAAAATCAGACCACCATTACATGTCAGTACTGCAGTATTCTTCCAACAACCTTCTGCCTCCATTCTCTCTCTCTCCACCACTCCATCTTCCTTATCCACCTCTTACATTAGTCTTATGGAAAGCTTAAGTTCAGTGGTATCAAGGATATGAAAAAAAGTTCATCATTTCATAACAAACTCCTTTGCAGATTCCAGTTCACCTTTCTGGCCTTATGTTCTGGGCAAAGTGTTTACAAATGCATCCTGCATATTCTATTAGTCTTTAGCATCTAACACAGTGAGTGCTTTCATACAGTAGATTCTTAACATAGATTTTATACATAATTATTTAAATATCCCAGAGAAACCAGAGTACGTATAGCAGCAACTATTAGAAGACTCATTTAATGTTTTTCATTTTTATATCATTGTTTTTCTGAATCATAAAGTAGTATTCTAATAGTTTAAAAAATGCCTAAGCAATGCAGGTATAAATACTACAGTGATGAGAATTCCCTAAAATCCCAGAATAAATCCTACCCCCTAACCATTGTTAGTGATTTAAAAATATATCCTTAAAGAACCTTTATCCATGTCTAGACTATCATTTGTATAAAAATGTATTTTAAACACAAATGGGCTTGAACTGTACACAATGATATTATTTTTAGTTAGCAATATATCTTCTATATCTTTTCGTAAATTTTAAGAATCTTTGTCATTGTTTTTTAAATAAATTTGATGCAGATTGTGGAGGGATTAAAATATGGAGTAGTAACAGTAAAATTGGGTTTAGATTTTAATTCACTGATTCTTTCCCTTTTCTCCCTGCTGGAAGACATACCCCCTTTACAACATTCCCATGGCCAAAGTCAAATTTCCAAGGGTAGGGACTATTTCCATCTTGTTAACCACTACACTTTGCTTGCCTAGCGTAGTGTCCAACACAGTGACACAAAATAAGTATTCTTGGCTGCATCATCATGAAGGGCTAAATACTATAGAAATGTAGTGTGTTCTTTGGGGTATCATTTATAACTCAAGGAGTATGTATATGAGGTTGCGTGAACTATTAACCTCATGTGACATTTTAAAACTTTTAATCATCAAGTAAAAGGAAAATGCTTCAGTTATGTCAAAAAAAAGATGAGGCAGATTTTTCTGGAGAACAGCACAAAGTAGAATTTAAAGGAATTTCAGTTATTAAATTAAGGCGGACTGAATAGTTGTGTTCATTTCAATTCAATAGTTGCTGAAATAGTTACATTTCGTATGCATTCATCTCATCACTGATATATTCACAAATAGAGGAAATAAGGGGTTTGTGCTTGACAAGATTTATTTATTGTTATTATGCCAATTTTGAGAAGAGAAATTATGAACTTAATATAAAAAGTACCAGAGTGTTTCCTTATTCGTTATAATCTTTTGTCCAAGACTGATTTTCTTCAAATCTGTACTACTCTATAGCCCAGATCAAGAGTAGAGTAAGAGAGTACTTGAGGTACCATAGACGTGTAAACTGAGTACAAGATGTGGTTATAAAGTAGGGAGTCTGATTCCATAAAGCCATAGTCACCTTACTTTTTAGTTACATACTGTAGTTTACTGAACAGCATTCATTTAAATTCGATGTTTCACTAAAGCTGTAAAATGATATTAGAAAAAGAATGAAACATATCTGCATATATGAAAGATTTCTGAGATAACATGCATGACAAAAGCAAGATGGAGAACAGTGTATAATAGCAGCTCATATTTATTGAACCCTTCCTATATGCCCAGAACAGTTCCAAGTACATTACATGTATTAACTCATTTCATCCTTACAACACAATTAGAAAGAATAATATTACCTGCCTTGTATTTCAGAGATGGGGAAACTGAGGTACAAAAAGATTCAGTAACTTTTCCAAGGTTACATAGTAAGTAAAGAAGCTTGGATTCAAACCCAGGCAGGCTCTTCTCTTTCTTCCTTGGCTGTATATTGTGACTGTTTCCTTTCCTCACATCTGTGTTGATTGTACAACATGATTTTTAATTGATGCATAGTAATCTTTCATGGGTGTAGCATCATTTATTATACCAATAATGTTAAACAAATAATATTGGTGTACATTTTAGTTGTTATGTAAAATGTCTATGTGCCAGACAGCCTGAGTTTGACTCCTGCTGTATGACCTTAGGCAAGTTACTTATCCTCTCTGTATGTCATTTTTCCTCATAAAATAAAACTGAAGTATTAGTACCTCTGTGTCATCGAAGGATTAAATGAGAGTACATTCAAAGTGTTCATAACCACTTTTTATTACCTAGTAGTGCTAAATAAATGTTACTTATAATTTCCACTAGTTTTTCAGTACTAAAAAAGTGAAGTTGTTGAGACAAGATTATACATAATTTTTGCCTATAGAGTACAAATTGGCCGTCCAGGAAAGTTATCTACCATCAGGCTATGACAGTGCCTTTTATTCCAAATCCATCCCAATTTGAATATTATTATTAGAACTTCTACCAGTACTGTTGTATTTGCATTTCTTTTGTTTGCATGAGGAAATTATAAATTTTGGAGTGAAATTAAATGAACAAAGAATGAGAGTCTTTAAAGATCTTGGCAAGTGCTTTGAAGTTCCCTTTAGACTCATTATAATGGGCTGAAATGAGAACTTACTATAATGACTTCCACTAATTAAGCATTATTTTAATTAAACCTCAAGCTATCCTAAAATTAGTTTATAAATATCTTACTCAACTTTTTTTGTTTGATTTAATTCTTAGTATTATAACAGTTAGATTTTTTTCTGCTTTTTATTGCTGGTATTTATTTCAGCTACCTTATCATTTAAGTAATGGTAGGTGGGCATGCCAGGACTATTATACATATTCGTAATACTGTGGTGAAATATATACTGGAATTTCAAATAAAAATTTGCAATAGATCTTTCATAAGCAGGGATTATTTGTACTGAAAAGACCCCCTTTCCCTAATTGACCTATATTTCTCCTCTGTTCTCCTAAATCTTTGTTTTCCAGTTAGCAGTAGCACTGTTAACTTTCTGGATCACTTACTATTGTGCCAAGTAGTATGTCAAGTGATTTACATACACTATTTTATTTCATTCTCATCCCCACTTATGAGGTGGGCTACTTTCTTCGCTCTTCCATTTCTTTGAATCAACAACTTTTCTAACTGCTTTGCCTTGGTGACCCCCAATTAGAAAGACATTTTACCTAGACTCACAAAGTATTGTGCAATGTACCCGTATGTTTCTATTGCCTCCATCCCTTGCAGTGTTGATCTCAACCCACTAAATTTATTTTCTAATCCACTAATCGGTCCATTCACAGATTTTAAGTAAAGTACTTGCCTTAAGTGACAGCTCTGAAGCACTCATAATCTTCTTTCCTATTTGGTTACTACTTCCTTCTGGATACATTGTTCCCTGGAGATAATGACTTTAAGCTTCAGTTTCTGCAGTTTCATGAAAGACAGTACTTTCACAGAGCCAGGTGGACCAAACATTGCCTAATCCAGAGCCAGAAATGCCATGTCTAATCAGTTAGGGGTGTATATATTCACTTTTAGAATTTTAAGAATGCTGTTTCTTGATGGACTCTGGTCACCTTCCAGCATAAGTCAGCAATATTTCCACAGATTATTCATATTCATCAAAATCTATGACTTTAGCTAAAATTCTAAGTCCACGTCTACCAAATTCTTCTGTTCTTCAAAATCTTGGATTCCAATGAAATCAGCATTGTTCAGCAGTGAGGTGTAAATATGTTTGTCAGTAGTCCTCTATTCAATCCATACTTAAGGCACTTTAAACCAAACAAGCTTAACTTGTTACATCACTAAGAAAAGCACAATCTTGTGGTTAGGTTTATTAATCTTCTAATTCATATGTGGTAACTAATTATGTACATCTTTTTTTTTTTTACTTTTTATTAAGATTATGATAGTTTACAACCTTGTGAAATTTCAGTTGTACGTTATTGTCAGAAATGTAGGTGCACGACTTCACCTTTGTGCCCACCCCCCATCTCCCCTTTCCCCTGGTAACCACCAATCAGTTCTCTTTGTCTACATGTTTAACTTCCACCTGTGAGTGGAGTCATACAGAGTTCATCTTTCTTTATCTGGCTTATTTCACTTAACATAATACCCTCAAGGTCCATCCATGTTGTTGTGAATGGGGCGGTTTTATCCTTTTTTATGGCTGAGTAGTAGTCCGTTTGTGTGTGTGTGTGTGTGTGTGTGTGTGCGCGCGCGCACGCGCGTGCGTGTGCCATATCTTCGTTGTGTGTGTGTGTGTATGCCATATCTTCTTTATCCAATCATCAGTTGATGGGCACTTAGGTTGTTTCCACACCTTGGCTATTGTAAATAATGGTGCAATGAACATAGGAGTGCATGGGACTTTTGGAATTGCTGATTTCAAGTTCTTTGGATAGATACCCAGTAGTGGGATGGCTGGGTCATATGGTATTTCTATTTTTAATTTTTTGAGAAATCTCCATACTGTTTTCCATAGTGGCTGCACTAGTTTGCTTTCCCACCAGCAGTGTATGAGGGTTCCTTTTTCTCCACAACCTCTCCAACATTTGTCACTTTTTGTTTTGGTTATTTTTGCCATTCTAACAGGTGTAAGATGATATCTTAGTGTAGTTTTGATTTGCATTTCCCTGATGATTAGTGATCTTTTCACGTGTCTATTAGACAGATTAGATTAGATTAGATTAGAGCATCTTTTCATGTGTCTGTTGCCATCCGTATATCTTCTCTGGAGAAATGTCTGTTCATGTTGTACATCATTTTTAGACTAAAAAACTCCATCCTAGGGTTGGGTCTGCTTTACATATTACTCACCTGGGATTTACGAAAATAGAATAAAGTCAGGTAACCCACAGTAGAACCCTCTAGCATATTTTTCTTTAGGGGTTCCTAGCCCCTGAATTAAACAATTAAACATGGTCTCTTGTTAGTTAATCTGCTACTGAGCATGGCAATTTACTTGTACAGCAGTGAATTGTATATGAATAACAAGGTGTTTTTGTGCTGTTCTGTACATTATTTGCATACAGTGGTTTTTTTCAACCAATTACTAAGCGTAAATGGAAACTTTCTTATTAGCCTAAAGGTAGAAAAAATGCATTGTATTTTGGTGATCTCTATCAGATTTTAAATTCTGATTTTTGTTTTTTTAGTGCTTGATATGACTGCTACATATGCAGTGTTTCTTTAAATTTTTTTAGTGATTGTTAAAGAATCAAATTAATAACTTCAAAGAGTAAAGTCCACAGTGTAGCAAAAGGACAAATACAGGATAGCAAATTGCATCTTTCCTATACTATTTTCTGTGTCGTTTCCTTTCATTGGGCTTCTACCAGCAAATTATGTCAGTCAGTCATCAAAGGAAAGCAGTATTTTTTCCTTGGCCGGCAGCTAGAAAAGTACATATAAAGATCTTTAAACTGTAAAGGAAAAAGAAAAAAACACCAACAAATGATTACCAAAAAGACAGGATAGTTGTTACCTCTAGATGGAACTAGAGTGCCAGCCTTCTGGATCGTGGTTCTTTGGATACTTACTTTATAACTCTGTTAAACCGTACATTACATGTTTTATGAACTTTTGTCAATATACCATATATTTATAATAAAAGTATTTGAGGAAAAATAAAATTCTTAATTTTAACTACCTGTATACTTCTATCTTCAAAAAAAATACTTGTTTGCAAAGGTGCCTTAGGATATATGAGTAAGGGGGGTCTGGTGATATATCATTTCACTGTTTTGGAGTTTACAACCTCAAAAAAAGAAACACTTAAACTGTTTAAACTGAAAATTACAATTCAGTTTTCTATTTTAGTACTATGTCTTAGATATTTGATGTGAAGTAGACTTTTCTTTGCTGAGAAGTTTATGAAGTTATTTAATAAAGGCATATCTTTGATTAAGGTGCACATTATTAAAATGTTGTATTATATACTTCAGAAAAAGTTCTTACACAAGAACTGTTAGAGGAAAGATAAATATCCCACAAAAGCCACATGTTGAAATTAAGATGAGAAAAATTTGAGGACATTGAACAGAAAAATGGAAAAGGTGTTCAGAAATTTTGCAGAATGTGTATATAACATACACATGCACACTGAATTACATCATAATAAGAATGAGTATTTAAATCTATTAAATTGTTGTATAGGAACATTAAAATGTTAACAACACATGCCTTTCTCTGTCCTTTGTGTGGCTATGTATTGAGTATGTGATTGATTACTATTAAGAAGCAAGTCGTAATAGTTGGGAAGACAAGGTAGGTACATAAAGATTAAGTAATTATACAAGGATGAAACAAGACAAGCTTCAGAGAATATCACAAAGGAATATATAAGTATTTACAAAAGAACATTGGGCAATAAATGTTATTAGTTCAGGGTAGTTTAAGGTAGGATGGCTTTTGGCTGAATTTGTCTGAGGTTTCATAAAGTAGTGGGAACTTGCCCTAGATCTTGAAGAATTACAAGATTTGGATTAAAATACACATGGGGCTACCTAGATAGGGAAATATATAAGGCATAAATAAAAATGAGAAAACACAGGTGAATTCAAGAGAATCTGATCAGCTTGGTTGGCGAGGATGGTTAATGTAGGAGAATAGTGAGCGACAGCTAGAAAGGCAAGTTGAAGCATTTTAATGTGTTTATAATGTGGAAAAGAATTACAGTGCTTGTCAAAATTGAGTATCCCTGTCTAGTAGTACAGCCTCCTGGTTACACAGACTCTTGAACCAGATTGCTTGGGTTCTGATCTTTGCTCCACAAGTTGTTTTAAACTCCCGTAAGTTAATTTCCTCAGCAGTAAAATGCAGAAAATAATAGTACCTACCCTACTTGGTTGTTGGTGAGGAGTAAATGAATTAATATATCCAAAGTACTTTGCAGTGCCTAACATATGGTAAGTAGTGTGTGAATGGTGGCTATTATTGTTATATAGGTTTGAACAAACAAGAAAAGCAGAAAATTTTTTTTATAAGTATTTCCCTAATTATAATATATTTAACATATTTTACAAATAATTGTTTTTTGTTGCAGTGTTTGGGAAATGGGAAGTAATGACAGCTGGCACCTGAACTAAGTACTTTTATAGGCAACACCATTCCAGAACTTCAGGATGAATGGGGATATGCCCCATGTCCCCATCACTACTCTTGCGGGGATTGCTAGTCTCACAGACCGTAAGTTTGGTTAATTTATCTAATATATGTGTTATATTGTTTAAAGGTCTTACATGATAAAGGGATAAATCCAAAAATAAGGACAAAGAAGATGAGACAAAGCATTAAGAAAACTCAAAACTGAAGAAGCATGGGTTTGCATATAGGAACTAATATAGATTATAAAACACATTTATAGAAATGGTAACTGAAACTCCCCTTCAAAGAAGAAAATTTGATAGCCCGACTTAATCTAATATCTTAGGCATGTTTATTTTGGATGTCATATTCAGTATTCTGTTGGAGTTTGTCATAGATGTCAGAAGCCTATTTTACTCTCAACACTTAACGTTTAAAGAACATTGTCCTTCTTTTGAGACTTACTTGGTGTAACACAATTTTTTAGGGACTCATTCTTTTGGTAGGCAACTCTAATCCTTAGTCCCTGGGTAATGGTGCCAAAAGGTACCCAGAATGTTAGTCCCTATGTCTTCCTACCTGAATAAATAAAGGGAAAAAAAAATAAGAGAAGGAAGGATAGAAGGTGAGGAGATGACACTCTTCTTTGTACAGTCACAAAGTAACTTCATGATCTTGTTTGGAGTGCTGCAATTTCCTACAACATCAAAGAATCATAGAAATTCAGTATTAGAAGAGAGCATTATGGAAGATTTAGGGCTTTATAATAAAGGAGCTATGAGAACGTAACTTCAAGAAATGTTTTTATCTGTGTTCAGTGTCCCTCAAATACTATTTTTATGCTGTTATTAATTTCCAGCTAGTTTTAGTGGGGGTAAAATAGATAACAATCTGCAGCTTTGAGGGTAGGAAACTAGCATGGCTAGTTTAAGAAGTCTGAGATAATAAGAAAGTAGCTGGTCGTGTTAGGGTAGTTCAGGTAAGAAAACTTGAAACTGTCTTTAGTTTTTATCATCACTTTGTTGTCAGTAAGGCATAAACTCGTAATACGTAGGAGTGCAAAATCAGATATACTACCAGGGGTTTCTTTTTGTTTGTCCTCCTCATTATCTCAGGTGTACCTCATATTTTAAAAGTTTGTCTGCCCAGTAAACCCTATTTATTAAGTAGTAATTTATTCCCTGTGTTTTTATTAACAAAAAACTTATTACCCATTGGAGCTGAGCAGCATGATAGGTATACTGTGTAAGTGATTAGAAATTAAGCCAAAAACAAAGATTTAGATAAGTGAACACATTTCCATTATGTGAAGAGACATTAAATAGCTGAATTTAAACTACTGTAAAACATTTATGTCCTTTTGTTTCCTGTTAGAATAGAATGGAGGAGAAAACTATTTAGGAATTTGTAACTTATAGCAAAACTCTTTAGATATTCTTCTTCCTCCAGAATCCTCTTCTATGAATGTTTTCTTGCTAAAGTGAGCTTTTAATTTTTATATGTACTTAAGCTTTTAAAAAACATATTACTTGTCTATCTGGTGAAGAGTTAGGTATTGTTACTTGGTTTATGTGAGAGTACTAGTGATTCTGATAAATCTTATAAGCAAAAATAAATAAGATTAGTTAATGTATTCTCAATTCTTAGAAGTTACTTAGTTTTAACCTTACCTTTTTGGCGATTCACTAATTAAATTAGTAAAAATTTAAGATATGAAAAGTCAGCATGAATATAAAGGAGCTGAGTTTTATTCTTAGAGAGCAGTATAATTTTTTATGGTCCAAGTGATGTTTTGGGGGTTTTTAGAGTTGATTGAGGTTTGTTGAGGGAGAGGAGGAATACCTTTTAATAGTTTGTCACATTGATACTTATAACTTATTTTTAATCCCGAAATATATGTAAGCACTAAAGAGACTTCTTACAGTCACTCAATTTCTAATAATCTGATTTTATTCCAAATAGTCCTGAACCAACTGCCTCTACCATCCCCTTTACCTGCTACAACTACAAAGAGCCTTCTCTTTAATGCAAGAATAGCAGAAGAGGTGAACTGCCTTTTGGCCTGTAGGGATGATAATTTGGTTTCACAGCTTGTCCATAGCCTCAACCAGGTATCAACAGATCACATGTAAGTACAGTCTAAAATAAAGTGAAAAGCTTTGATCTTACTAAGAGAATCAGTATCCCTGGTTTAAGTTTCTATTTCAAGAAAACTTAAATACATAGTTTGTTTTTAATATATATCAATATCCAAGTGAGAATAGAGCTTTACTATGATGAGATACTAATGAAATTTAAATAGGCCCTAGCTATTTTGAGACGGTAGTTCTGACCCATGTAGTTCTATGAAGATCTTTTCAACTCTTTTGGAATAATCGTGGGATCCATCAAGATGGATCTGTTTAGAGGTTTAAAATTGTTCCTGAAGCTATCCCCCTTTTTCCTGGTATTGCTAAAATGGTTAGAATTCCTGGGCAGTAGGGACTATGCTGCTGGCTTTATTTGGAGTAGGCCCACGTGCTTTTCATGAGAAGTATAACAAGAACTCAAGGGCTAACTCCATGAAAGGCTACTACAGAATTTGGGACTAATTTTTCCCAGGATATACAATCTGAATATATAAATGCGTGTTTTCACACAATAGGCTTTTAAAAATAATATAAACAAATTATATAACTTATTTAGAAAATTTTGCATGAGTAAACTTTTTAAATTTTACTTTTTAGTATAAAAGCAGTACATACTTGTTATACATACATACAAGTTAAATCTCTCATCCTTATCCCTTCACATCCCAGTACACAGTGGTACTCATGTATCTTTTCATTTAATTGTTTTTTTTAATTTTAAAATTCATTATAGAGGGAAATGAGGATAAAGCACATTATCATGGAGAGGTCTTTGCCATTAAATGCAGTATATACTTTGGAAGCATTTTTAAAACTGATGACTTTAGGGTGGAATACTTACTAAATGAATTGTCTGATGGAGAAACTGAGAAACGATTGGTTAAAATAAGAATGAACTATAATGCTAATATTTTGTCACTCCGGAAATTCAACAACGTCTAAATATTACATCACTTCTTATGTCTGTACATACTTAGTCAACAGTTTTCACCAAATATTTAAAGAGATAAAGGAAATAGCACATATATAGTTATGATTTATTTTATGGAGAGCTGCTTTAAGGTTGCTCCCAGAAATTTATTGAATCTTATCATTGGACACCATCTTTATCAATCTTTCTTATTAGATTTAATGAGTGGAACAGTGACTTGTAAAATGTAAAATTAGAAACACTGCCTATATTTAATTTTATCGTTTATTTTCCATAGTTGTGAATTTACTTTGCTACTTACTTTCGAGTTTATTGAAAATGGGAACTGTCCTTAACCATTTGCTGGGTTTCTTATCCCCCTGGTGACTTTATTTGAGAAAAGCATGTAAAATGGAAAAATTATATAACCTCTGGGTCTTGTCTTAACCAATGTTGCAACAGTATTTCATTCTGAGGACATTCTCAAAAAGGCAGACTTACTTATATTTAGATGTAATGGAGAAAATATGTTCCAAGTCCAAATATCAGCTTCTGTGCATAATTATCACCTCTGTACCCTTCCATTATTTTGAATAGTTTAGAGTAGACTCTATCTTCTACCTTGAAACTAATGTGAACATTCTTAAATAAATTCATAGTTCCATAAAATAATGTTTTGGGCTTTTTTTTCTCTTTGAAATAAAATGGAAAAGAAAAGTTGTCCTTAGAAGAGCTCCCCTCTGTCATTTTTGGTATTTGCTATTTCTTCCAGTAGCATCTTCAAAAATCCATGAAATTGTTAGACATACTTGTGTGATTTATTTTTATACCATAAGTCTTCTTGATTTTCTGCCTCAGCTTTTTCTGAATTTCACTAGTGAATTGTTATCTAACTAATGTAGAATACGGAGTTCTTAGTTAATCACTATTTTAATTTTTGATATTTATTTTTTCAATGCCAGAGAGTTGAAAGATAACCTTGGCAGTGATGATCCAGAAGGCGACATACCAGTCTTGTTGCAGGCCGTCCTGGCAAGGAGTCCTAACGTTTTCAGGGAGAAAAGTATGCAGAACAGATATGTACAAAGTGGTGAGGTTCTTCATAATTGAATTTCATAGTATATTTTTTTATATACCTTGAGTCAAGTCAAGAACAGGAAGGAAACTAGATGGATGTTAATATTCTTATAGTTTAATATATAACTAAATTTCTTGGGAATTGGACAGAGCTTAAAGTGTATTTTGTTAGATATTTCAGAATGTATTTGTTTACTCAAAGAACTTTAAAGGAATTTTTTTTAGAAAATCATAGAATTGATATGAAAAGTCTTTTCATTAATCAAATGATAAAAATATTTGCAGAGCTTTTCAACATGCCATACGTGTATGAATAATTATACCAGGTATTAGCTTTAGTACTGATGGTGATTACATTCATGGTTTTATAGTAATTGGTTTAATAGTTCTGTTGCCTTATCAACAGAAAAATAGGTTTATAATAAGTATTATTAAGGGGAAAAAATCCATTTATAATGAGTATCTAAAAATCATAAAAATATGATATCCAACACAGATATAATTTTTAAGTAGTGAAAGAGAACCTTTGAATTGGGAGTATTGTTCTGATCTGAAGCTTGCTGATCTGGCAAGCCCAAGTATTTACTTGGCTCTCAAGATTAAAATAGAAGGGAATAGTTTAGACAACTCAGGAAGGTCCAACTTCGTTAATGATTAACTGCATTCAAGAATATTGCCAGATTATTGGCAGTACCTCTGTTCCATTTATTTCCTAGTTTTGTTTTTTAATAGTGTTACTCTGTTGGTTTTGTGTATTTGCATGTGAATTGTGTTTTTAAAGCAGTTGCATAGTTACTATCCATTCCCCAACGTGAATCCGTGGAAATACCTATGCCCAACTCACCTTTCAGCAAATTGAAGGCAGATGTTTAGGACAAAACTGAATCATCACCAGAACTAATAAGCTAGATTGCAGTAGTAGGAGACAGATAGGAATGGGTGAAAGGAAAACTAGAATTACACATGCTCTGGAAGAATGATGGAATGAAGGAAAAGATGGAGAGATTGTTGATTGGAAGAAAGACTAATAGGATAAGAGCATTAAGTGTAGAATAATGTAAGTATAAGATTGAATAAAGCAAGTCTTCCAAGGCTATTTATACTACATTTTGTAAATTCTATTTTTAAATATTTAATTTGAGAGTGAATGACTCCAGTGAAAAACTTGAGTACATTATTTACCTTTCAGTCAGATATTTTGTGTTTTATACTACATATACTTATTTCTTAGTACAAAATGTTTGATTTCTTCATATCCTACTTTTAAGAAATATAAACTAGCATTTAAAAATTTGATTCATTGGATGTTGTGATTTTTTTTCCTAAGTATTTTTTTGCTGGTGATATCTGGCTTTAAAATTTAAAAGAGTGATTCTTGGTTGCTAAACGTAAATGTGGAGAAAATCTAATAATGTGCAAATCACTTTATTCATAGTTCTTTGGAACTTTGAGATAATCAGAAAGGACTATTAGAATTTCATTTGGCCCTTTTATTTATAAAGCCATTGCTTTCAAAGTAGAAATTCTAGCTTGTCTCAGTGATTACTGTTAATTCAGTGGGAATTTTTTTTTCTCATAGAGTATTGCCCTCCCTCTCAAAAAAAGAATCCAGCAACAATAATTATAGTATTTAAATTATTAAGCTATGGAACATATGATTTACTGTTGAATTTGAGTTGGAAGAGAAAGCTCAGAAGTTGAAATCTAGACTATATACAAGAGACAACACGCTATTAGTGTTAGACTTTGAGGTGATTTTTGAGCCCTCATCTAATTCAACCACTGTCTTAGTGCTAGAATCCCTTCTGTAGTATTCCTGACAAATGAACGTATAGCTTCTGTTTGAATGTTTCTGGTGAAACTCACTTTTCATATCAACTGCAGGAAATGAAATTTGGGAATATAATGTGATGCTTGAAGCTGCCCAAAAGATTGGCTATACATATTATAGGAAAGTTCAGGGGTAATCATAGATTTTATCTTTGATTTAAAAATGTCTAAATAACTGAATTTTTCTGCATCTCCTGTATAACAAAATGCTATTTATGTAACAATTGAAGGAACAATGTCTAGCTTGAAAAGAAATGTGAGAATCTGAAAGCTATCCTTACATTTTCATTCATTAATCAAATATTCATTTAATCCTTACTATATGTCAAAGAATTATTGTGGAAGAAAGAATAGGAACATTCTATTGTCCATCAAAAGACTTTTAGATGGAAATTGCAGCAGCTGAAACTTTGGCCCCCAAATAAAATACTTTTTAAAACCTAGGTCTGAATCACAATGAAACACATAGCACTGTAAAATTAGGCTGCTAATGACAGGAGATGTATGTGATAAAGTATTCCTTGTAATAAAAAAAAAATTACCCAAAGGCCTATTGTAGAAGGAAGTATGTATTTGGTCAGGGGTTAGATAAAATGATTTCTAAAAGTTCTTTTCAATTCTAAGGCTAAATGGTAGGACATTAAGTATAAAAGTAAAATTTAAAAGAAAATTTAATCTTTATCTCTGGTCCTGGGTTAGTTATATGGTAAAAGAATGTTTTGGTAAAATTGGTGTACTTGAAATTTACAGTTAGTCTGTTTTGCTATTCAAAATGAACATGTTGGTCAAAAAAAAAAAGAACAAAACTTTTGAATTTTTGTAGAACAACAATCGATTTAAATCATCTAAATGATACTTTACAATTAAAAGAAAATCACGTTTACCATTTCTGTGTGTTGTGTAGGAATGATGATGTCTCAATATAAACTTTCTCAGAATTCCATGCACAGTAGTCCTGCATCTTCCAATTATCAACAAACCACTATCTCACATAGCCCCTCCAGGTAATATAGAAAAATTTCATTTTATTAAATATTGTTTTCTGTGATGAATATGCTTGTGAATATATAGTGTATACATACATTTAGGTAATGATGAATTATATGCAGTTAAAAAGTTGAAGTGTTTAGCCTTAAATAGTAACCCACGTGAGCATTTGCTTTAAAATGTTATGTGTGGAAATGCTCTAATTACTAATTGAAGTAGCTATCATCTTAGTAACTTAATTTCATACAGACTAAACAATGTGTTAAAATAAACAATGAGTTTGAGATAAATAAGAAAATTTATAGAGTAGAATTTAGGGAGCGTGGCTTTATATATCTTAAACAGGTGGATACTTCTTTGTAAATAAAAAAAAACGAATTACCCTCAGTTTTTACAAACTGTTTAGTGTAACTCTGAGGTTATGAGTTGTGAATGACTTTTGTATGTTAAATGGCTGTTTTTCAAAATTTCTCCACATGGACTTTATTTTCTACAGATTAGAGTTTGGAGAATTTTATGACAGTGAAATTTTAAGGAATAGCATGTTTGTTTTATTTCCTGATATTGTTTATTTGGATTTTGGGTTTTAGCCGGTTTGTGCCACCACAGACAAGCTCTGGGAACAGATTTATGCCACAACAAAATAGCCCAGTGCCTAGTCCATATGCCCCACAAAGCCCTGCAGGATACATGCCATATTCCCATCCTTCAAGTTATACAACACATCCACAGATGCAGCAAGGTAAGAAAGTTATTGTTTATTTACAGGATGCCTGTAATTCCAAGAAAATTCACTTATTTTCCTTTTATAATTTTTAAAAATCAAGCTAAAATACTATACTATATACTTATTTGTCAGTAAACACTTCTTTTAAGATACGGCTTAAATCATTAAAAACATTACATTTATCTTTTGAAAGTTCATCATTTGGGAAGTAGAAGGATAGTGTCATTTGACTCTTTAGATTAGGTTATTATACACCTGAGTATATGTAGTTATGACATTAGGAACTGCTTCTTTTAATTGGGCTTTCTTCTTACAGTAGCACTAAATCAAAGAATTATGTTTTAATTGGTGAAGTATATATAGTGTGAAAAATTTACTATAAAACAGGTACAGTACTAGTAGAGGAAAGTGAATAATCTTAGAAGCAAAAATTTTTCGGGTTAGATTACTAGTTCTCACTTGAAGTCAAATGTTGATAATATTATGTCTTTTTAAGGTTATATTGCCTTGGGATTATACTGTCATGACTTCTAAATTATTTATTTTTTATAACTATAAATTTATTTGTATTTTTTTGAAAAATTTTACAACAAAGTGCAAAAGATAATATGGCAAACATATATATGTTTTTATCCTCCATAATTAACAGCAAATTCTTAACATTTGCAGTCGGTCATTAGTTCCTATGTGTATTCTTATTTTTTATTATGCCTAGAGTCAAAACTTCCTTCGTTTAGAAACTTTTTAACTTATAAACTTTTAGCTTAGTCATCTGTCAAAGCAACCAATTTCTGGTTTCCCAAAGCTTGATAATGAAATACTAGGTTGAGACTATTTCATACACTAACTCAAGGAAAAACTAGGAGTCAAATCACACATTTGGGATGGACTTCTCCAAAATTATGGAATTTAGTGTGAGTGCTGAACATAAGCCTGTATATATATATTTAGGCTCTTGATGCTTATGAAGTATTAGTATGCTCTGGCACACAAAGATGTGAGGAACATTTTAAGTGTAATTAATAAGAGGAAAAATCTTACAAGGACACATTTGTGTCTTATGGAAATGTCCATATTTACATAAGTATATGTAGGAAAGAACGTAAAGTTCTACCCTAAATACTGTTGATGTTTTTTTAACAAGATAAACTTAACTTTTTCACAAGAATAAGTTGAATTCACAAAATCAAAAGAGAAATAGAGTTGGAGATTCTGTTTAGTAATGAGTTATTTCTTGGAAGTTCTCAGATACTTGAGGAACTGAAAACGTTGCTCAGATTAGCCCTACCAAGATTTTAAAGTTATTATAAGTAAGAAAACTTAACGTGGTGAGGAACAAATGGATAGGTAAATGGAACAGGAAAATATATATGGGAATTTAGAGTATGTGAAAGGTAACATTTAAAACATTTTTTCCAACTTCGTATTATAAAAATTTTAACCATGCAGAAAAGCTGAAAGATGGTTACAGTGAACCCATTCACCAACAGGCGTGATGACTCTTTGCCCTTAAATACACCTGCTGAGAAGAAGAAAATTCTCCTCTGTAAACATCAAATATAATAATTCACCCCTAAAAATTTAAGAATAATTTTATAGTATCATCTAATATCTAGCCTACATTCAATTTTCGCCAGTTGTCCCAATTATATCTTTCGTAATCTTTGTCTTGTTTTCAAAGCATGTTCTAATCTAGTTTATCGCATGTTTCATTTGGTTTTTACATCTCTTTTGTCTTTTTAAATCTGGAACAGTCTCATATCTTTTTTCCCCATGGCAGTAACTTTTGTTGTTTTGAAGAGTCTGTCCTACTTTTGTTGTAGAAAATCCCATATTGTAGATGTCAGTGTTTCCTCATAGTGTTGTTTAATTTGCTTATATATTCCCTATCAACTGGAAGTTATCTTTAAAGCCTTTATTATTTTCTAGTTAATATTTTTGGCAACAGTGCTAGGTAAGTAATATTGTGTACTTTATATTGCATTGCATCGGAAGGAACATAATGTGAAGTAGCCCCATTATTAGTGATGTTTTGGTGGTGACCACTTCATCTCTTCATTGTAAAAGTACATATTTTTTTCCTTTGCAATTATTAAGTAATCTGTAGTGTGATACTTTGAGATCGTGTAAATATTCTGTTTCCCATTAATCTTTTACCTAAAGGATTTAGCATCCAGTAATGATTCTGATTTCATCAGTTTTTACACTGGTAATTAGAAAATGGTGATTTTCCAATTTTATCATTGTAAAGATGGCGTTTTTAAATCAATATATAAAGATGGATTGTTTAATAAATCATATTGGGTTGATTGGCTAGGCATTTTGAAATTTTAGTTGGATTCCTAGATCATCTAGAGTAAAAATGTTCTAGATAAATTATTTATGTTTGTATTTTAAGTCATAAAATTATGAGAAAATATGGGTAAACTTTTGGTAATCTTAGAGTCAAGAAGGCCTTATTTCTAAGCACCCTTAAAACCTGTATTTCAGAAATGAAAAAAACACAAATTAATTATAAATTTCTGTATAAGAGGAAAGAACATAAGGACAAGTAAATATAGGGGAAAATGTTTTCAAAATTTGTTACAAACACACTATTAATTTTTATTATTCCAAGATCTTATATAGGTTGATAAGAATAAAACAAAAATAGACTAAAGAAGTAAACAGACAATTTACTGAAAAAAACAAATTGGATACAGAAAGGTTTAATACATATTTGGAAATATAGTCAACCTGGCTAACAAGAGATGAGAATCAAAATGAAATAAAATTTGATATCTATCAGATTAGTAAACATTTTATAGTTATATGATACCTCGTATCAACAAGTGTGCAGGGAAGTTTGAACTTCCTACAGTCTTCATAGGGATATAAATTGATACAACTTTTTCAGGGAGCAGTTTGACTATGTCTATAATAATTTAAAATGCATATACCTCCCTCAGTAGTTCAAAGTTTATCTCCCTTAAAAGAAGGGGAGGGGATAAAACATGCTCAGTTAGTTTTATCCACAAATGTTACCAAGCATTCAAGGAAGAGATATTCTAATCTTAAAACATTCTGGACAAAAGAAAAACATCAGCACTCCAGTTCATCTTATAGAGATAGATAATCTCGATACCAGAATCAGGAGAGGTGAGGAAAGTATGAGAAAGGAAAATTATAAACCAATCCTCGTCTATGAACCTGGAAACAAAATTTCTAAATAAATATTACCAAACCAAATAAGTAGTGTTATCAGTCTGTATGATAAAATTGGATGTATATGACGAATACATGGATTGATTAATATTAGACAATTAATGTAATTCAAAGGATGAGGATCCTGTGTCTCTTAATAGGTAAAAAAGCGCATTCAAAAAAATTCAGCTTCCATTCATGATTTGCAAACTTCACTGAATGAGAGTTGATTGATGCAGCTTTATCCTGGTAAAGGCTATCCACCTAGTGGTGAAAAACTAGAAACATTCCCCTTGAAATCAAGGATAGGACATGAATGCCTATAATCACCACTTTTATTTTTTGTAGAAGTAGATGTCTTAGTCAGTACAGGAAGGTAAGCATAAAATAAATATGTAATTATTGAAAAAGAAGAAACAAAAAGTGTCATTTTCAGGTGGTATGATTTTCTTCATAGAAAATCTACGAGAAGCTACAGACAAGATAATAGAATCACTGAAAGCATACCACACAGTTACTGGATACAAGATCATTATAATGAAATTAATTGCATTTTTATACACCTAAAATAAGCAATTATAAGTATAACGTTTTTAAATAACATTAGCATTTTCAAGGAAAACCATAAGATACCTAGGAATAAATTTAACAATGTAGAAGACCTTTGTGGAAAAAATTATAAACTTTTGAAAGAGAAAAGAAAATCTAAGAACGAGGAATTATTCCTTCTTCATAAATGGAAAGACTCAATAGGATAAAGATTGGAATTCTCCCCAGATCTATAAATTCAATACAATATCAATAAAAATGCCAAGTAGGGTTTTTACGTAACTTTAGCTGCTTCTAAAAATTCATATGGAAGAATAAAAGTCCAAGAGTAGGCAAGATAATTTTGAAATGGAATGAGATGTAGAAGCTTGATCTAACAGGAATTAAGATTTATTATAATATTGGTCCAGGCATGAAACAGTAGAACATTGGTGAAGTGCAACTTGATAAGGAGTCTAAGAACATATCCATGAACAAATGGAAACTTGATACATATGGTATTATATCTTAGTGAGGAAAGAATGGTTTCTCTAATAAATACTGCTGAGACAATTAGTCATTCTTATGGAAAAAAGTAAAATTGGATTCCTTAACTCACACTGCACATAAAAATAAATTTTACGGTAGACTAAAGACCTAAGTGTGAAAAAACAAAACTAAAACTTCTGAAAGAAAATATTTATGATTTTGTGTTAAGGAGGGAATCTGAATGGCCAATACACGAAAGATGCTTGGCTTCACTATGAATCAAGGAAATACAAATTAAAGTGACAGTCAGAGACATTTCCCATCCTTAGATTGACAAAAATTGTTGGCAAGGAAAAAGAGCTGTAGGAACACTCATACACTAGTGGTGGCATACAAATGAACATAAGTAATTTAGAAAGCTATTTGTTAATATTTAGTAAGGTTTAAAAATGGACATATACCCAGCAATTTCATTCATAGATGCAATTGTAAAAAAATCGTGTGCAAGAATATACATTATGGCATTTTTTTGACAGCAAAAATATTGAAGCCATTTAAATATCTAACATAGAATGGATAATTGTGTACATTATACAACAGAATTATGTAATAGTTTATTTAAATGAATTTAAAACTACTTGTATATAAATGGACAAATTTCAACATAATGTTGAATTAAAAAGAAAGTTAGAGAAGGATGTATACATATAAATAGTATACCATTTACATAAAATTACATCTGCGAAACAGTGCTATGTTATTATTTAGGAATCTGTTTCCTTATAACAAAGGTACAAAGATATAGGTAGAGTGACGTCTAACTTCAACATGGTAGTTCCTTTTAGGGAGTAAGAGGAGGGGAGTAGAGCAGAGGGATATGCAGATATATGGAGAGCTTCCACCTTATCTAATGTTTTACTTCTTTTCAAAAATGGATCTAAATGACATGTGATACAGTGTTAAGATTTGATCAAGCTCCGGATAGTCAGTACAAGAGTGCTCGTTATATTACTCTCTGTAATTTCTGTATGCTTAAAGTACTTCTTGTGAACAATTATTAATGTCTTCCAAGAATTTTAACAGTTTATTTTTATAAAGCTTTTTTTTTATTATTCTTATTAATTTCAGCATCGGTATCAAGTCCCATTGTTGCAGGTGGTTTGAGAAACATACATGATAATAAAGTTTCTGGTCCGTTGTCTGGCAATTCAGCTAATCATCATGCTGATAATCCTAGACATGGCTCAAGTGACGACTACCTACACATGGTGCACAGGCTAAGTAGTGATGTATGTAATATGTTAGTTATCATTAAGGTAATAAAGTAGTTAATAAAATAGTTCTAATGTTTATCTCATAACCTAGTATTTCAGTTCCACAATTTAAAGGATGTCTATTGTATGTCAAGGATTATACTAGATCTGAGAATCTAGCTATGAACAATGTGGTTCCTGTATCCACAGAGCTTAGTCTAGAGCAGGGTTGGTAAACTGGCTAGTAGTCTTACCCACAAACTAAGGATGGTTTTTACATTTTTAAAGAATTTTTAAAACAACAACAACAAAACATTATGTGACAAAAACTGTGTGTGGCCCACAAAGCCTAAAATATTTATTGTCTGTCCCTTTATAGAGACAGTTTGCCAACCTCTGGTCTAGAGGTTTATATTCTTAATGAAATATAATTTCATTTTTAAATGCTTGCTCACACAAAAATGTTCTCTTAAATAATGAACATTTGTTTAGGTACTTAGCTCTTTTACCCTCTCTAAGATTTGTAAAAAATTTTTTTCCCTGAAGTTTCCTGTTGCTTTGATGTTATTAAAGTAGTTCATATACTGGAAATTTGTCTCGTTGTTGGTTTGGTGGCATTATCACCTAAGTTACGTGTATCTAAGGTAACAGAGATAACATTGGATTCTGCCCTCATAACGTTCAGTCTGGTAGGGTGTTCACAGCTCCTTTGGTAGAAAATAGCAAGCAAAAATGGAGCATACTAGTAATACCAATTTTCTTATTCATTGCCATGCTTAGGCTGTTGATTCTTTTGGATACAATTTCAATTCTTCTATGATATACCATGAAGAAAACAGGAAAGTGCAGAAGAATTATGCTTTTGAATACCAACACTTTACCTGTCAGTAATTTATGTCTTTTATTGGTTCTCTTAAAGATTTCTATAAAGTCTCCCCTATCATTCTGGATATAAATTTATACTCTATTCTTAGGATGGAGATTCTTCAACAATGAGGAATGCTGCATCTTTTCCCTTGAGGTCTCCACAGCCGGTATGCTCCCCTGCTGGAAGTGATGGAACTCCTAAAGGTATTATTGTAACTAAAATTTCCCTCAGCATTTCACAT
The DNA here is from genome assembly GCF_041296235.1 of Equus asinus. Lineage (NCBI taxonomy): Eukaryota > Metazoa > Chordata > Mammalia > Perissodactyla > Equidae > Equus > Equus asinus. The sequence continues at coordinate 79,494,045 of NC_091799.1, read as the reverse complement.
TTCAAGTTGAGTAAAGAACTCAGAATTCTTAAGATACCAAAAACTGTTCTCTGTTGTTTTCCATTTATTTTAGAAAAATACCTCTACTTATCCCTGTAAACTATTGATAGTATTTTCAAATGTATATGTCCTCTTTCTCACTGATAAATCCAATGGTCTTTTCAAACTACAACCTTGTTACCCTCCCTGAAACATTTGAAATTGTTGATCAGCTTTCCCCATCCTCCACACCCCTCAAAAAAACTTATTTTATATTCAGTCCACCTGTTTTCCTCCTACTTCTTGCATTGATTTTTTTTATTCATTAGCTCTTCTCTCTGCTCTTCTGTTTCTCAAGATTTTCTACCATTAGACTTTTTAATCTGCCATTGTACTTTTTTCCTTTGCTATTTACTCACTTTCGGTAACAGCATTGATTACTTTTGTGAACAAGACTCCCAAGTCAGTGTCTTTGACTCCCGTCCTGTCTCCCAGGTTGTAATTTTTCGTTTCCAGACAAAACTTCCTCATATCTAGCTGGTATTTCAAATTCATGTTCAAAATGTTCTCACTGTTCTTTCTGCCATTCCTGTTTCTCTTGATGCTATTCCAGCCCTAAATCATCTTAGTCTTCTCTCACCTCTTTTGTAGTCATTTATCAAAATCTGGCGTGTTCTGTCTGACCTCTCTAAATCTCTTACATCTACTTTCATTTGTGCTTATTAAAATCCTATCTATTCTTCAAGTTCTAAGTTAAATGGGACATCTTCCATGGACCCTCCCTTAATTTCCTCAAACCATTAGTTCATATTTTTTCTAATAACTTATCCTGTACTATCTTATGGACGTGAATTTTATTTTGTTTATCTTCAAATTCACAAAGAACCTTGTGTGGCCTTCCGTGTCTAATAGATTCACAAAACTATTAATTTAAGTTCACGTTTGAGCTATTTTTAAAAATACTTAAAATTAAAGTCTGATAATTATAATTTCAGAATTTGTTGGAAGAGAATATTATATTCCACTTTAAAGAATGAGCTTTTAATTATTTGTAATATAAGCTGATAATAAATTTTCTCTATCCATGAGAATTTCTAATTATAACCATCTGAAATATGGACTGATTTGCCTCTCGTTGTAAAGATTTTTTTTTCACTGATTGTGTTCTAACTCTTTGATCAGGGACATTCTTCATGAGGTGAAAGTGCATCTTTTATGAGCCATTCTAATTCTATAATTCTGTGAATTTTCAGGGATAAAAATAACCCACCTTCTGAAAGAGTGAGCAACTTCCAGGGTAACTCTATTTTGTAGGTGAGGCATTGAAGTGAGGTACATATCACACAAGTGTTGTCAGGGTCAGAAATTATTCACACTGCCAAGGAGGAATAACATTGAGATAGCTGGTTGATCTAGATAACCAGCTCATTTTCCCTCTATCTCTTGAGGATGGATGGATGGATAGATAGATAACTCTAGATAAAAAGAGAAAACTTTAGAACACCCTCAGCCTCACAAACACCTTACAGTCGTACATCACAACGATGGAAATACATTCTGAAAATTGGCTCATTAGGTGATTTCATTATTGTGTGAATGTCATAGAGTGTACTTACACAAAGCTAAATTGTATAGCCTACTACACACTTAGGCTATATTATGCTTATGGGATCACCTTCATATATGGAGTTTGTTGTTGACTGAAACGTCTTTATGCGGCACGTGACTGGTATTCATCAGAAGCCTCTGCTTCTGTTCGTGAAGTTGTTTTCCAATTAGTTTTAAAGGTTGTATGCATCACCAGTTAGTCTAAGTTGATTTTTAGATGAATTGTTGGAATTTGAAGTTTGTTCTAAAATATGTATAATTTGCCACATAAATTTTAAATACATAGGCAATATAGTGTATTATAATTCAGATGTTAGACAAATCTGGGTTTAAGTTCTTCAGGCTTGCCAGTTATATAACCTGGGCAAGATGCTTAACCTCTATAAGCTTTATATTCCTTTCTGCAAAATAACGATAATACTCATCAAGATTGTTCTAAAATAATTAACTGAATTCACGTGCAAAGCACCTTGCACAAGCTCTGACACAAAATAAATGGTCCAGAAATGTTTGTTTCATTTCTTTTTAATGTCCTGTATAAGCTCTATCTAAAAATACAGTCTATTGATATCACTTCAGATTTTAACATTTGTAGTAAATTGCTCCAATAGCATCTTTATCACACTTTATCCAATAGATATGTTCTCTAAAAAGTTATTTTTTATATATCATACTTTAAATATATTTACATTGCTAATTGAGAGTGCATATTCATGTAGCATGGAAAAATCACATATATGTATAGACTTAAACACTGAAACCTTAATTTAAGACAAGTCTAGGTTTAAGTTCGTTCTTTTTTTTTTTTTTAGTGATTGGCTCCTGAGCCAGCAACATTGCCAATCTTTTTTTTTCTTTTTTTCCTGCTTTTTCTCCCCAAATCCCCAAGTATATAGTTTTATTTTCTTTTATTTAGTTGTGAGTCCTTCTAGTTGTGGCATGTGGGACGCTGACTCAACATGGCCTGATGAGCAGTTCTCTGTCCACACCCAGGATCTGAACCAGTGAAACCCTGGGCTGCAGAAGCGGAGCGCGAGAACTTAACCACTTGGCCACAGGGCTGGCCCCTAAGTTCTTTCTATAAAGCACCTTTGTCTTGACTAATTTTTATAATTTGTTGTGGGTTTTTAAACTTTATAAATAGTCTAATGACAAGAAATGTATTGCATACATTATTCAGATACAATTATACTTTTATTTCTGAAGCATATTCATACTATTTTCCCTCATTTAACAGATTATTGACTAGGAGAATTTTACCATTTGTTTAGCTTATTTTAATACTTTCTAGTATCATATAGCGTTTGTTAATTGAATGGGATCTAGGCTGAAGATACTTTTTTGAGCCTTGAAATTTGCTGGACTTGTATATTTTTCTAATAAAAGGAGGATTAGCAAGCTGAAGAGAGTGTATAAATGATGTTGAGTGGAGGGAGAAAGTGAAGACCATACAAAGGTACAAATCAGTACTTTATCACGAGTTTGTGAAGTGAACACTCTAATATTTGTAGTTTTTCTCCACTTTATTTTTCTTACACCAGTAAGTATTTGTGTGACTGTGTATAGTCTCTAGGATTAATTTGTTGTTTTTTTGTAATTTGACAGACTTATTATTACTTTAGATATGTCAGTTTTCCCAGATAATCATTGAAAGCATACCTAAAATATTTGTGTTGTATCATCTTTAGAAACGTTGAGTTCTTTTTGCCATTTTCAAGCTAAATATTTATATTTTATAGGCACAAAAATAGGTATAATACTGGTTTGGAAGATGGAGTACTTGTACTTCAATTCAAACTACAGTCATCTACCAGCAAGCTAAAAGACCATGGGGGCAGGTCTTTAGGCTTTCTTTTTGTATTTTGTAAATAAGTAGCTTGGATTAGATAATTCATTATTTTTTTATTAATTTTTTTAGCGTTACTACATTGTCACTTAATATTTCTATCAGAGTGCAAGAAAATGTAAAACTAGCACAACTGTTCATTCTTGCTGAATTGTTTTCTAGGATCAAGACCAACTTTAATCCTACAATCTCAGCCTCTACCTTGTTCATCACCTCGAGATGTTCCACCAGACATCTTGCTAGATTCTCCAGAAAGAAAACAAAAGAAGCAAAAGAAAATGAAATTAGGCAAGGATGAAAAAGACCAGAGTGAGAAAGCTGCAATGTATGATATCATTAGTTCTCCATCCAAGGACTCTACTAAACTTACATTAAGACTTTCTCGTGTAAGGTCTTCAGACATGGACCAGCAAGAGGATATACTTTCTGGTATGGAAAATAGCAATGTTTCAGAAAATGATATTCCTTTTAATGTGCAGTACCCGGGACAGACTTCAAAAACACCCATTACTCCACAGGATGTAAACCGCCCACTAAATGCTGCTCAGTGTTTGTCGCAGCAAGAACAAACAGCATTCCTTCCAGCAAATCAAGTGCCTGTTTTACAACAGAACACTTCACTTGCTGCAAAACAGCCCCAGACTTCTGTGGTACAGAATCAGCAACAGGTATCACAACAGGGACCTATATATGATGAAGTGGAATTGGATGCTTTGGCTGAAATTGAGCGAATAGAGAGAGAATCAGCTATTGAAAGGGAGCGCTTTTCAAAAGAAGTTCAAGATAAAGGTAAAATAATCTCTTTACTACCACTTCATACTCTGGAAAAATATGTAATTATAATGTCAAAAAGTTTTTTTAAGTTACTTCTCTTTTTTCTCATATTTTATAGTTCTTTGTCTGTCCTAAGTTATATTTGTATTACTAATGCTCATACTTCAGAAGTTAAATTCCTGATTTCATTTTTTTATCTGAAACAACTATCTGGGATTTGATAATTCTGTATCACAAGTCTGTTACCTATTATGTACCTAGCAATTTATCTGTGCTGTCTATTAAAGTGAGCATTAGCATTTCTACATCACTTCCATTTACCACAAGTTATGTTAAGATAGTTTTGCATCTTCACCGTTTTTCTGCCAAAACAAGGTTAACTGCTATAGAATTATTTTGAATCAGTACATTTAAGAAAAGTTTTTGTGTATGCTTATTATGCAATTAGATTTTTTACTTGGTTTCCAATCCTGCTGCCTCTTAATAATATGATTTTTTTCTAGTAAAACAAATTATGGAAAGAATTTTAAGTTAATGTTAAATAGCAAACCTTAAGGATCAAGGATCTTTTGTGCGTGAATACAGTTGTGTTCCCTTTTGTCCGACTAGTGTATTAGGATGGAGTTTCAAGACACTTGTTCTATGAGTTTATGGGCTTTTTTTGTGCTTTATATAATACTATAATCAAATAAAAGTAAGTCCCTATTAAGTTCTTGATTATTTGGTGAAAACTGTGTACAAAATCTCTTGAAAATTTTAAGTGAGACTGATGAATCAGTGATTGAAATTAGTAATATAATTTATGAATTTCGTGTCTTTACAGATGCACATACACATTTGACTATGCAAACCAAATCATGCCTTATGATTTAATTTTATAGTTAAATTTTCTAGATTGATTTACAGTTCTTATATTTCCTTTTTGGATAATATATAATACAGAACGTCTTGATGTTGGGTAGATCTCATTTTTATATATGATCTTGTTTGTTATATGACAGGATCATTTCTGGATAATTGTCTTCCTATGCTAAGAAACATGCTGAAGATTCGTATTATATTTCCTGTCTATCGTGATGGCTCTTTTTAACATTACTGAAAAAACAGACTGTATTTAGTCATCGTTGCACTGCGGTGTTTGCTAAGTGCACAAATCACAGATAAATGCAAATAAAGAGATTGCTAGTGATCTTCGTTTTATTAGCCAGGGAATTGGGTTTTGTTTTGTTTTGTTTTTTAACTAGTAAATCAATGTTAAGGATGAAATAAAGTGTTGTTTGGTTTTTTCCTCTTTGTTTAGTAGTGTAGGGTTCAGGAAATAAGTAACTATAGGGGTTCCAAAATATATCTCCTCCTCTAACCTCTTATAAAAACCAAATGAAGAGAGCACTGTTATTCAAATTCTCTTGATAATATTAACCAGCCCCAGATTCCTGAATTCTATGACAGTTTTGCAAGAAACATAAAATTGTAATTTCTTGGGCAAGAAATATTAATTGCCTTGAGAACTGAATTTTTTACATGACATTTTAATCTGTGCTTTGGAAAACTGTCTTCTTAGAAAGGAGTGTAATTTTTTAAATTGTTAGTAGGAATGAAAACAGAGGAAATGGTGAACTTTTTTTTTTACTTTCCTGAAATTTTGTTGTATCATATTTGTTGAAACCAAAGTTTTTACTTTTAAAAACTGAATGAAAATAAAGATAGTAAATAGGACTAATTGCGTATTAGCAAATTTATTTTAGACTACTAACTTTTCTATGAGAGATTAAAACAAAATCAATGAACAAGATACTGTTATTTCAGAAACTTGTAATATATCTTTTACTTTTAATTATCCAATTGTCTCTCTAATCTGTGATAGTGTGTCTGTAAAAAAAAATAATTGAAAAGTTGAATGAGCAGAGTTGACTTAGAATTTTCAACTCTGTAAGTTGACTTACAGAGGTATCTGGTGCTATAAGAATTAAAGGAAAAAGATGTTCATTTGAGCTATCTCATTTTTAGTTTGATTTAGATGATTTAATATGTGTATTTTCCCAAGTTTATTACATTGATTTTGCTGACCTCATTAGTGCTATCATTTCTAACTTGTTTCCTGAAAGCCATGTTCCCATTATTTCATGGTTTTATTTGAAAACCTTTGGAATATAGGTGCCACCGAACATCTTTGTTTTGAACCTTGTCATTTTGTATTCAATTTCTGCATTGGGTGATGGGATAGTGTTTTATATATAAGCAGTTATCTTGAGATTTTAGAAAGATTAAAGGTTTGGTATGTTGCTCCAAGATTGTAGGTGAGGTCATAAATAAAAGCAAAATTTTCTGAAGTGGTAGTTTTATAGTCAGCCCTTGAGAGATGAAAAAGTCTTTGAAATGAATTTATTACTAGTTACCCCTACATTTTTAGGACTAAACTGTAAAATTGATATTTACCTGTTCTAAGGTTTGGCACTGAGAACTGTTTTATAACTATTGTATTGGTTGGTTGTGGTAAGGAGCAAACAAGACTACTTGTCTGGTCTATGTGGTTTTACTGAAAGCTCTACTCTAGGGTCTGAGCTTGTTTCCCATTATATTCATTTGTTTTAAGAGAAGCATTCCCTTGAATAGACCAGAAATCAAAAAACTATACCTTGTAAATAGGATTGACAAAGTTCAACAAACAATGTTGTTTGATAATTATGAAATTCAAGAAAAGGAATAGAGTACTTTAAGGAAATATTTTACCTAGGCTGTAGTAGAACCTAATGTACCTCTGTTCCACACATAGAAGACACTTTTCTGGCTGCTAGATATTTTTGTCCCTTTGGCCTGTTCTCCTTTCTTTGGATGGTTTGATTTACACTGATAGGTTAACTCTCTGTGACCTAATATTTTATAATATTCCTAAAGGACCTCTTTCTCAATCTTTTGCTCATACTTTTAACATATATAATTACAGAAATTAATTTTAAAAGGCTCTTTATCTTTGCTTCTGGGATGACCTATTATAGACATTAATATCTCGTTCATGTGCTGAAAATTCCTGCTTTCTTTTGACAAAGAGGGGCTTTCTTTGTTCATCTTTGCCCATTTCATCTTTTCCCAAGGTCCACTTTCCATGTTAGCAAGTATAAGGAATGGCCTAGCTTCACTAATGTTTTTTATAATGTTACAATATTCTTACACTGTAACCCTTTTAAGAAGTAAATTATTACCTACTGTCATTTGGAATAAGAGACTAGAAGTTTGGACAGGAATAGGACAATTAGCCACTTAGCCTGTGTCCTGTGGTTTAGGGGTGGGATGTTTTCATTTTTCATAATTGGTTACTATATGTACAGTTGTTGTGCTTTCTTCTCTGTTTTCAGTTATCACTTATAGTAGATTTAAGCAGGTGATATAATTTGTTTCTTATAAGCATAATCAAGTTCAGAATTTCTCTCAGGGCTGGATTTTGTTTTCAAAATATCAGCATCTGGATTACAAGTGGTGTTGGTTTTGAAATTATATCTTTTTGGATGCATTTTCTTCAGGACTATGTGCATTCTGATAGCTAATCTTATGGTTCCCACAGCTGAAGAGGGCTTAAAGGTAGTCAGTGTCCCAAATTTTAAAATTATTCTTCATAGAGATGGCTTTCCATCATTAGGTAAAGGTTCTGATGTAATGGAGACGGATAACAAAAGTCACTAGACAAAAGTGACCTGTGCAGATTCAGAGCCATTTTACAGGAATAAGTTCATGGTGGAACTGAATCAGATCAAATGAATCAGAACCTGCATGCTCTTAACATATTCAAGAACCCTTGCTGCAGTAATGGAATCTTCTGGGTTTCGCAGAAGATGTGAAGTACTTTTCAATAGTTGAAAAATTAAAACTTCGTATTTAGCAATATTTTATGCATAGTGGAAAAAAATAGTAAGATCTTTCCTAATCTTAATATATCAGTCATGTGCAGATGCTTTCATACATTTTTATTATAAATAATCGTAGTATCTATAGTTTGAGATAACTAAGTCGAACATGATAATTTCTTTGAAATTAAACTGTTTGCTAAATTTCCATTTTAATAATGAAAGATAAATTGAAATGAAGTTTTAATGATCTATAAACTCTTAAGTACTTCGTAATCCTTTAAAATTTGCCCTTCAAGATACTTTAATGTTTTTCTGAAAGACAGATTGCTCATATTGGTAAAACTGAGCCACAGATTTCTTAAGAGAAATCTTCAGGTTTCTGAGATCTATGTCATTATAGTTCTTAAGTATGCTTAGGTTACCCTTTTAATGACTTTCACAAAGCATAATTTCATTGAAAAATATGAAAATCTTAGATCATACTATTTAAATCTCTAGATTCTTATCATAAAGGTTTAAAGGATAAGCATAAGGTGATAAAGCATCCTATTTATGAGGTAGTAATTATTTGGTGTGCCCTATGGCAAGATATAAAGATTATTTTGTGTGGCAGAACATTTAAAACTAAAATTCTTTAAACATAAATTTAACATTTTGAGTGCTTTTTTCCCTTAGATATTGAGGCAGAAAGCTTCGTGTAAGTTCTTACCAGGTTAGTTTTAACTAGGGAGAACAGTCTAATGATAATATACTTTATTATTGTTATCATGTAGTTGTTTTGTAAATGGAGCATATGGGATGATAGATTTGACTTCTGAATAACTGAAGATACAGAGTGATTTAGTTCTATAAAAATTACTAGCAAATACCTAAAGTAAATTTTAGTAATTGATTAGATTTTTAAGCTGGAATGAACTGCTACTTCTCTCACTTTGAAAACTAAATGGTGTAACTTTGGTGTATAAAAGCAGCATTACCATTAAAACATTTTTTTCAGAACTTGGTTTCCTATCTAAGAGGCTGGTTTTTAATGCTCAGTATGACTTTTAACTTTGTGATATTGTTTTCCTTAAAAGCTATTGTATCATATTAAGGAATATTATGAGAGAATCTTGAAGTTCTCCTGTAAAAAGGATTCAAAATGACTTTGAAATCATAGCCAGGCAATTCAGCAAGTAAATGCTAAAGCAGTCAAAACCTCAAGGTGCTATAATGTAATTATTCCTAAGAACTAACTGGAAGTTCAGTTTATAGAAAATGACCTAGCGCCTCTTGAGTCAAGTGGAATCATGCATAGAAATACATGGCTGTTAAAAATACCTTGACATTTTATTGTGGTGGTAGATTTGTGTTTGTGTATATTTTTGTCTTTATATTTCAGAATACTGTTAATTATTTCTTACTGAGACCAGTATATAGACTCCTAGAACTTTATGTTGAAGAGCTGAAGCATTTTTCTTCAGTGGAAGTTGTTAAGAAAGGACTTATCTAAAAGATCCTTATATGCTTTTCATTTTTATATTTATAATATATGTGTTTTCTTATTTTAAATATACTTCTAGTTGTGTGTTAGCTTTTAAATTCCATTTGTGCTGTTGACACCTTGAAGAATTTGAATCCTGGATCAGAGGTTAATGACAAACTATTTTAAATTCATTTCTTTTTTCTTACTCTCCTCATTTACCTGTTTTTCAGTGGCATGATTTCTATTTTCTTTCGGGTTTTATTCTTTTCCATACTTTTCTTATGTGTAAAAGCTTGTATTTCACATTTAGTATGTTGGCAGATTTGGGGTTCTGTGTAGTTTTTGGTTAATGGTTAAAATAATCTTAAATGAGACTATATAACTGGTTGCCTTATTCCTATATAAAGAATCTGGTTTATCTGTAACATATACAAACATAAATATATGTTTGTATTAAATATATTGTAAGTTCTGTTTATTTTATATTCTTGGGCATATTTATATACTCAAAGCGTATGCTGTTAAATTCTTTTTACTGTAGTCACTAATATTTATTGAGGTGCAGCAAGCCTGAATATTTACTTAAACCTTGGTTTAGAAGTATTATGTCATTCATGCCTACTATTTTATATATGCATGTTGACATTTGCGTTCACCACATTAAAAAAAATTGACTTTAAAAATAGTCAAAATCCATATGATTTTTAATAAGTTAAGAATATATGTCTATTACTGATACTGAATATTTATCTTTAAATTTCAGATAAGCCTTTGAAAAAAAGAAAACAAGATTCTTACCCACAGGAGGCTGGGGGTGCTACAGGAGGTAATAGACCAGCTTCTCAGGAGACGGGTTCTACGGGAAATGGGTCAAGGCCAGCATTAATGGTTAGCATTGATCTTCATCAGGCAGGAAGAGTGGACTCTCAGGCTTCTATAACTCAGGATTCAGACTCCATAAAAAAGCCTGAAGAAATCAAACAATGTAATGATGCACCTATTTCTGTTCTTCAGGAAGATATTATTGGAAATCTTAAATCTACACCAGAAAACCATCCTGAGAATCCTAAAAAAAAGTCTGATCCTGAGCTTTCAAAGAGTGAAATGAAACAAAATGAAAGTAGATTGGCAGAATCTAAACCAAATGAAAACAGATTGGTGGAGACAAAATCAAGTGAAAGTAAGTTAGAAACTAAAATTGAGACACAAACAGAAGAACCTAAACAGAATGAGAGTAGAACGACCGAATCCAAACAAAATGAGAGCACCACAGCTGAGCCTAAACAGAATGAAAATAGACTGTCTGACATAAAACCAAATGACAACAAACAAAATAACGGCAGATCAGAAACAACAAAGTCAAGACCTGAAACCCCAAAGCAGCAAAAGGGTGAAAGCCGGCCTGAAACTCCAAAACAAAAGAGTGATGGGCGTCCTGAAACTCCAAAACAAAAAGGTGATGGACGGCCTGAAACTCCAAAGCAGAAAGGTGAGAACCGACCTGAGACTCCAAAGCAAAAAAATGAAGGTCGGCCTGAAACACCAAAACATAGGCATGAAAATAGGAGAGATTCTGGAAAGCCATCAGCAGAGAAAAAACCTGAAGTGTCTAAACATAAGCAGGATATTAAATCTGATTCACCTCGGTTAAAATCAGAACGAGCTGAAGCCTTAAAGCAGAGACCTGACGGGCGATCTATTTCTGAGTCACTAAGACGTGACCATGATAGTAAACAAAAAGCAGATGACAGGAATGAATCAGAAAGACATCGGGGGGATCAGTCTAGGGTTCGAAGACCAGAAACATTGAGATCCTCTAGTAGAAACGAACATGGCATTAAATCTGATGGTTCAAAACCTGATAAACTAGAACGAAAACACAGACATGAATCAGGGGACTCAAGAGAAAGACCATCTTCTGGGGAGCAAAAATCAAGGCCTGACAGTCCTCGTGTTAAACAAGGTGATCCTAATAAATCAAGACCTGATAAGCCTGGTTTTAAATCACCAAATAGTAAAGATGACAAAAGGACAGAGGGTAATAAGAGTAAAGTAGACAGTAATAAAGCACACCTTGACAATAAGGCAGAATTTCCAAGTTATTTGTTGGGGGGCAGGTCTGGTGCATTGAAAAATTTTGTCATTCCAAAAATCAAGAGGGATAAAGATGGCAATATTACTCAGGAGACAAAGAAAATGGAAATGAAAGGAGAGCAGAAAGACAAAGTAGAAAAAATGGGATTAGTTGAAGACCTAAATAAAGGAGCTAAGCCTGTAGTTGTCCTGCAAAAACTGTCTTTGGATGATGTTCAGAAACTTATTAAGGATAGAGAGGATAAATCAAGAAGTTCCCTTAAACCTATCAAGAATAAACCATCAAAGTCAAATAAAGGTAAGAATACTTATACTGATGTCATTTGTATTCTAATCAATTTTCTTTTAAATTTTAGGGTTACTAAGGATAAGTGGAAATTTACAAAATTGAAATACTACTACATGAAAATATAACATTCATATAAAACAGCAGTGAATTGTTTTCAGTAATATAAAAAGTTCTCAATGAAAATTCTTTTTCTCTCACCCCTACTTGACCTACTCACAGTAGTCATGATTTTTACTATTCAATACACAGATAAGTTCTTTTGCTATTTCATTATTTCGGGTATTTTTGAAAGTTGCTTGTTAATTAAGTGAATGATTAGAATGGATGTATTTAACAACTTTCTAAAAAGTTATTTTGAGTGTGTTCCATTCTACAATGAGGAATTGACTAAATTTCAATTGCTCACATCTCAGTAAAACTATATGGTATATGAAAATCAATATTATAAACTCTAAGTGTCTCATAATACTGTTTTCTTATGGACCTACCTCTAAGTTAATTATTGATGAATAGTTTGAATTTATATAGTTTAGAAAGTTGCATAAAAGATTATTTCCCCTTTTTGTGGGGGAGGTGGTTAGTTACAAATGTTTTATTTTTAAAAATATTTGGTTTTGCCCTTTGCTATGGAAAAGTAATGAGGACTAATATTTACCCCTAACTTAGGTTAAATCATTGGTTTGTGAGTTTTTTCAGTGTTTTGGTTTTTTTTTTTTTTTTGCATGATTGCTGAGTTTAATTCTTTTGTTACTTGAGGAGTAGTATTTCCAGGGGGAAAAAGTCTTAAGTGCTGAAAATACAATGGCAGTTTGTGCAGAAAATATAATTTTGTGTTCCTTTGTATACTGCTTCATATATATATGTATATATATCTACAGTTTGATGATCTTGTAGCAAGACCTATTTAGCCCATAAAATACAGATTGAGATATAGTTTTTAAGGCAGTAGAGGTGAAATTTTGATTTTTAAGTTCTCTGTGAATGACGTTCATTAATAACTTAGATTTATATTTACTTAGAAACAAATATATGAAACTCTAGAATTGTCCTGTCCAATGTGATAGTCACTAGCCTCTTCAGGCTATTTAAATTGAAATTAGTTTAAACTAAATAATATTGAAAAATGCATATCCTCAATAGCCATGTGTAGCAAGTGGCTACTGTATTAAAACAGAACATTTGCATCATCGCAGCAAGTTATATTGTATAGCACAGCAATGTATTAGGAGATATGGAAGGTATAATGCTTACTGTTTTTGTAAAATGCTGTGGTACCTTGTCTATCGAAAAAAGCTCACTGAAAACATAGTACACTACTAAGAATTCTTTATTCAAAGAAATGTCTTTCAGCTCACTGAAAACATAGTACACTACTAGGAACTCTTTATTCAAAGAAATGACTAATTTTTTTATTCCTACTTCATCAAAATTTTACTTTTTCACTGTTATTTGGTTTTTGTCTTTCAAAAATGAAAAAAGATTGCCTCTGAATCACTAATATTTGTATTCTTTTAATGAAGCTTTCAGATTTTAAATTATGGTAATCAGACCTACAAAAAATTAAGACTTCAGCTTTAATTAATAGTCTTTATTTAAGTAATGCGTCTTTTCAAAATTACTTGTTATGTAAAAGAGATTGTTAGAACCTAGTATCAAGCACTAGAATTGTTTTCTTTTAGATAAAGATTATCTTTAAAAGTTTTCACTGACACTTTGGGAGTGGCTTATTTATATAAACTGAAGAGTATAGTTACACAATTTTAGAAGAGTCAGATGGAAAGATGGAAAGTGGTACCCTCTTGTCCCCTTGATCTGGACCATCTTTTTCTCCCCTGCCCTCTGTCAGCTTATGCTAGCCTTGCTTTCTAAGCTCTGTTCTAACAAAGAATCTCTACAACTGAATGTCAAGAAATGAATATAGCACCTAATTATTAACTGCTGTATTATTTCCCATGGTTTTTTCACATGTAATTTTTTTGCCTATGAATGTAAACTTTTAGTACTAATGCATATTTCTCCTAAGTATACTTTTAACACGAATGTATATACTTGATACGTTTATGTTAGTGAGTAAGTAGGCCGTCTGGGTGTGTCTGCCTGTTAGAGTAGGGTGTTTGTGTGTGCATGTGCATGTATGTAGTATATACATACATATTAATATATCTGGAGTTAAAGTAAGTGGACCTTTTCATCAAAAAATATTATTTCACTTCTTAGATTTATTTCAGGATCCCGAGTAGATATGTTTCGGCTTTATTTATACCTAAGAATTAATATTTATTACTTTTTAGTAATGTACTAATTTTGGTTTTATTTTATCTCTGCTGCTAAGTTAGCAATAGCAGAATTACACAATTGTGGATATTTTTAATTACATGCATAGGAAGCACAGTTGTGGATTACTGACCTTCTGTAGTACACATTACTTGGAAGTTTCTTTGGAGAGTCACAGAAAATCACATATTCTGACATATTGGTGTTTCTCAGAATAAAGAAATTAGACCTAATATTGCTGGTTGATTTCTAGACCCAAAATTCTTAGTAAGTTTTCCTTTCTTGGGAGAGCCATAAAATTCCATCTTTTAAATATTTTTTACCTGATGTCCATATTTAAAATATTCATTCTTTAGGGTCATTTGAAATTCCTTGAATAAGCATTAAGCTGATAAATTCTGAATAGTAGGAGTGTAGATTTAGGATTCTTAGTATAGATTACTTACTTTTGTCTTTTGTGTAAACATATTAGATATAAAGTGACATGGTTCTGTTTGATTTGATCTCTGTGGGGATATATGTGTATCCCTAGTACCAAGCATAATACCTAGTATATGATAAGAGCATGTTAAATGCCTGTTGAATGAATAGAGACTGTATTGCCACCATGTTCAGGAAAGCCTTTTGTGTGCAGATTAAAATTGTGTATTCATCTTTTATTGTTCCCTCCAGTAGACCCTAACTCAAGAGCTACATAATTTTCAACTTCCTGTTCCCTAAGCTTTGTAATAACTCTTTTTGCCCTGTCAACTACCTAGTTTTTGTTAAGATCCAAAGAAGACCTCCTCATATTCATGTCTGTTTAATTTACCATTTACCTTTATTTTGCTCTGTAGCTGTTATGAGATTGGCTCAATGTAGTTCTGTTCTCAGCCAGCTTCTGTCATCTTCCCAGTCTTTTTACCATCACCTTGTTTCTTCCTTGCCAAGTGGTGGGGTGGGGGTGGGGAACCAACATAACCTTTGTAAAACCTTTTAAATTTTTTAAATATTTTCTATTAAAACATACTTCAGTCAGTATATTAAATGCCAAAAGTAATATCTTTATTGTTAAAATATTTTTACTCAGAATATTATCCTAATATATGCTAACATATGTCTTCAAATTAAAATAAAGTTATGAGATCTCTAAAATAAAGTATGATCATCAACAAACATGCCTTAATGTGTTATTAACAGCTTAGTATCAATAGTTATACATGTTAACAATTTGATTTTGGTTTTTTATGATACCAGAGTGTCTCAAAATATCTTAACTTTATATCCAAGGAAACCAGTTTTCTTCTTCGTCCCCCTACTTCCTTCCAACTAATGTATCCTTTTCCATCACTTGCCATCACTGCTTTCAAGAAACATCCCATACCATCTGTTATTTGAGATCATGGCCTTTAAACTAAAGAGTAAAACAGTTACTGAAAATGGTCTACACTGGGTATGTGTACTTATCTAGCAGCTCTGATAGTCTACAGTGTTTAAACTCTAGTGCTCATTTGATTAGCTAATGATTGCAGTCATTGTTGGGGGCAGTTATTTCACCTCAGTTATTACAGTAGTAGTTACACTACTGAATGTTGATCACTAAAATACATTGGCTGTTTGCCTTTTTACATAGCATTGAACAATCTAGTTGGATTGTATTTAGGACTCTAGGCTTCTGTAAGTTTGAGAGAAAGCACTGTTTCTGAGAGTGAATTTTTGCATGGTTTATGAATTCCTAAGTTGAGAAATTCTTGGTGTAGTAGCTATGATTGTAATATTCAGAATCCTTAATAATGCTGCAGTGGAAATTTATTTTGGTTCATTTGAACAGTTTTATAAAATACTTTTCTGAGAAAAACTCAAATTTTCAGTTTATGTAAAGACTTTACTAACAGTGATATCTTTAGGAGGTGTTTGGAGAATATTTATTATAGAAGTTGGCATAATATATACCTAGAGTTTATTAAGTGTGATTTTAGTGCAATATTTTGAAAACTTTTATCCATGATTTCTGCTCACAGAATTTTTTTGGTCCAAATTTTGCTTAGTAGATAATTGATATTAATATTGATTTAAAGAGCTTCATTAAATAGAAATTTTTTCATAAAAACTAAATGTATTAAAGTTTGCTGGTGGTGTTCTCTCTCCTTCGCATTCTGTATCTCAAGCCAGCCTAAGGACATAGCTTCTAGGTTTTCCTACCAGTGGAAATGGGTGTGTGATTAAGGGATGAGAAGATAGCAGATAATTAGTTCTGAAAGAACCTGCTCCTTCTGATGAAGAAATAGTCATTACTCTAACATTCCCTCTTACTCTAATAAAAAGTTATTGAAACCCTCCCTTACAAGAACGTGATATAGATCTTAAGATAGTGAATACCTATTTGATATTATATAATAATATATAGTATTATACATCATAATATAATATTAAATAGTTAATATAGTAATAAATATTTTATAATATAATAATTATAGTTATATAGTATAATGTCTCATATATAATACATAGTATAATATATCATAGTATAGTATAATATTTATATATATATACACCACATTTTCTTTATCCATTTATCTGTCAATGGACTAAACCACTTAGGTTGTTTCCGTGTTTTGGCTATTGTAAATAATGCTGCAGTGGACATGGGGTTGCAGATATCTCTTCAAGAGAGTGATTTCGTTTCCTTCAAATATATACTCAGAAGTGGAATTGCTCAATCGTGTGGTAGTTTTATCTTTAACTTTTTGAGGAACCTCCATTCTGTTTTTTCATAGTGGCTGCACCAGTTTACATTCCCACCAACAGTGTACAAGGGTTCCCTTTTCTCCACATCCTCACCAACACTTGTTATTTATTTTCTTTTTGATAATAGCCATTCTAACAGATGTGAGGTGATATCTTGTTATGGTTTTGATTTGTATTTCCCTGGTGATTAGTGATGTTGAGCATCTTGTCTACTTGTTTGCCGTCTATATGTCTTCTTTGGAAAGATATCTATTCATATCCTCTGCCCATTTGTTAATTGGATTGTTTGGTTTTTTGCTATTGAGTTGTATGAGTTCTTTTTGTTTTGAGTATTAACCTGTTATGAGATAAAGTATTTCCAAATACTTTCTCCCATTCTGTAGGTTGCCTTTTCATTTTGTTGATGGTTTCCATTCCTTTGCAGAAGCTTTTTAGTTTGATGTAGTTCTACCTGTTTATTTTTGCTTTTGTTGCCTTTGCTTTTGGTGTCAAATTAAAAAATTCATTGCCAAGACCAATGTCAAGTCGCTTACCACCTATGATTTTTGTCTAGGAGTTTTATGGTTTCAAGTCTTACACTCAAGTCTTTAATCCATTTTATGTTGATTTTTGTCTGTGGTGTAAGATAGTGTTCCAGTTTCATTCTTTTGCATGTGGCTATCCAGTTTTCCCAACACTGTTGAAATGACTATCCTTTCCCTTGGCTCCTTTTTTGTACATTAATTGACTATATATGCATGGGTTTATTTCTGGAGTCTATATTCTGTCCCATTGATTTATGTGTCTGTTTTTATGCCAATACCACACTGTTTTGACTACTATAGCTTTGTAATATAGTTTGAAATCAGGAAGTATGATACCCCCACCTTTGTTCCTCTTTCTCAGAATTGATTTGGCTATTTTGTAGTTCTATACAAATTTTAGGATTGTCTGTCCTATTTCTGTGGAAAATGCCATTGGAAGTTTGATAGGATTTCATTGAATCTAGATTGCTTTGGGTGGTTGGCACATTTTAACAATATTAGTTCTTCCAATCATGAGTGTGGAATATCTTTACATTTATTTGTGTCTTCATCAGTTTTTTCCATTGGTATCTTATGGTTTTCAGTGTACAGATCTTTCACCTACTTGGTTAAATTTATTCATAGATATTTTCTTCTTTTTGTTGCAATTGTAAATGGGATTGTTTTCTTAATTTCTCTTTCTGATAGTTCATTGTTAGTATGTCAAAATACAACTGTTTTATATATTGATTTTTGTATCCTGCAACTTTACTGAGTTAGTTTATTCTAACAGTTTTATGGTGGAGTCTTTAGGATTTTCTATATATTGTATCATGTCATCTGCAAATAGAGACAGTTTATTTCTTCCTTCTGATTTGGATGCCTTTTATTTCTTGCCTAATTGCTCTGGCTAGAACTTTCAGTACTATGTTGAATGAGTGTGGCAAGAGTGGGTTTCCTTATCTTGTTTCTGGTCATAGAGGAAGAAAACTTTCATCTTTTCACCATTGAGTATGACGTTAGCTGTGGCTTGTCACGTATGGCCTTTATTATGTTGAGGTACGTTCCAGTTTATTGAGAGTTTTTATCATGAATGGATGCTGAATTTTGTCAAATGCTTTTTCTATATCTACTGAAATGATCATATGATTTTTTGTTTGTTTGGTTGGTGTTTTGTGGGAGGGGAGGGGTTTCAGGAATATTGGCCCTAAGCTAACATCTGTGCCCGCCTTCCTGTGCTTTATATGTGAGATGCTGCCACAGCATGGCCTGACAGGCAGTGCGTAGGTCTGCACCTGGGATCCAAACTGGTGAACCCCGGGCCGCTGAAGTGGAACATGCAAACTTAACCACTGCACCACCGGGCTGGCCCCGATGATCATATGATTTTTATCTCTCGTTTTGTCAATGTGGTGTATCACGTTGATTTGCAGATGTTGAACCATCCTTGTATCCCTGCAATAAATTCCACTTGATCCTGGTATATGATCCTTCTAATATATTGTATTTTGGTTTTTTGTAAAGATTTTATTTTTCCTTTTTCTCCCCAAAGCCCCCTAGTACATAGTTGTGTATTTTTAGTTGTGGATCCTTCTAGTTGTGGCAAGTGGGACACCACCGAAGCAGAGCACACAAACTTAACCACTCGGCCACGGGGCCGGCCCCCTAATATATTGTTGAATTCAGTTTGCTAATATTTTATTGGGGACTTTTGGATCTGTGTTCATCAGGAGTATTGTCCTGTAGTTTTCTTTTCTTGTGGTGTCCTTGTCTGCTTTTAGTATCAGGATAATGCTAGCTTTGTAAAGTGAGTTTAGAAGTGTTCGCTTCTCTTCTATTTTTGGAAGAGTTTGGGAAGAATTGGTATTAATTCTTCTTTAAATGTTTGGTAGAATTCATCAGTGAAGCCATATGGTCCTGGGCTTTTCTTTGTTAGGAGGTTTTTGATTACTGATCTAATCTCATGGTAATTGGTCTGTTCACATTTTCCATTTCATCATGATTCAGTATTGGTAGATTGTATTTTTCTAGGAATTTATTTCTTCTAGATTGTTCAATTTTTTGGTGTATAATTGCTCATAGTAGTCTGTTATGATGCTTTGTATTTGTGTGATACCAGTTATGTCTCTTTCATTTATAATTTTCAGTCCTTTTTTTCTTGGTATATCTAGCTAAAGATTTGTCTCTTCTGTTCATCTTTTCAAAAAAACAGCCCTTAGTTTCATTGATCTTTCCTATTCTCTTTTCAGTCTCTGTTTAATTTGTTTCTACTCTAATCTTTTGTTATTTCCTTCCTTCTACTAACTTTGGGATTATTTTGTTTTTCTTTTTCTAGTTCCTTGAGGTGTAAAGTTAGCTTGTGCATCTACCATTTATTTTTTTCACTGTGTATACATATCAAGGAAAGGATCATTTGATTCCTGCTTCCGACTTTCTATATTGAGTAGTAATAAATAACAAATGCTATGTCTTTTACATAATAAACTTCCTAGAAAGCATGTTTGTTTTTATAGTTCTTCTTCATAGTAATTTGATAGCTGCATGTCAATGAAATATTTGTAGTGCTAGTGTCAATATCAAAACTATGATGCTTAAAACCAGATATTTCTTAAAATTTTTTCTTCTGCCTGCTTAATTTGTGATAGTGTTCCTTCAGTTGCTACAAACCAACTCCTTGGTATTTTATCTTCATTAAATAAACCAATTTGCAGTGACCTAAACTGTACAGAATATAACTATATAGTGACTATACTTGCAAGGTGTGTATCACTTTGTTCTATTTTGAATAAAGTATGATGTAGATCAAGGGTCAGCAAACTTTTTCTGTAAAGGCCCAGATAGTTAATATTTTAGGCTGTCTGGGCCACTTGTCTCTAACATTGTAGTACAAAAGCAGTCATAGACAGTATGTAAATGATTGTGTGTCACTGTGTTTTAATAAAACTTTATGTACAAAAACAGGTAATGGGGCAGATTGACCCTGCAAGCTCTAGTTTGCTGAGCCTGATTTAGATATAAAATGGAAATTTTATATAGGTGGTAACTAGACTGTTTATTCTGTAGCAAATGAGACCTAAAATTTGCATTTCCAACTGCTACTTGAGTATTTTTATATGTATATAAAAAGACTGATCTAGACAGAGTTTTGCATTATTTTTCCAGTTCTTATCCAATATTTATAAATGTAGGATGAAATTAACCAAATACTTTTAGCAGAATATTTAATATTTGTGAGTACTTATTTTCATGTAATGGGGTTATAGATATTAATAATGCATTAATGTATAATGTATTAAATATAAATATGTAACAAGTATATGCAGACTTAAATTGCCTAAAAATATTTTATACTTGTTGCATGTCAATGGTGAAATCTTTACTTATCTTTTCACTTTGTGAGTAAACTTCTCTTAAATTATCAGTATAAAACAACTAAGAACTGCTTTTGGGATTTAAAAAAGAATTTTCAGCTGGAAAAATTTTTTGGAGGACCACAAGTTTGTTGTAATTATTACAGTAAGCAGGCAATAAATATTTCTGGCCATCAGAAGATGTTTAGCATACATTCATTGAGAGTCTACAGTGTAGAAAAAGTTCTGCTTGTAGCTCTTTAGTATCTTCATTACAACTGACTTTTAAAACCTTGCTGTTGAGTGTAGAGACGGGCTCTCACAAGGATGTGATGAAGGACTATAGATTAGCTAGATGCTGCAAACACAACAGTGTATGACTTTATCAAGCTTCTGGTCTCATATAGGACATGGACAACTAAAGATACAGTGTCAGTGTAGTATTTTTAAGGAAAAGGATGCTGTGTGAATACAAAGGAATAGTGGATCATGTGTTTTTAGCACAAGGACAGAAGGAAAAGCAGAAGTTAATTTAGAGTACAATGTGGAAGAAGTAAGGTGAGACTAGTTAAACATTGTTTTACAGCCATTGGTAATAAGAACATAATCAGAAAATATGTTATTCCTAGCATTGTTAGAAATGTTTTTCTAGAATATTATAAAATATTGCTAAAATTCTCTACATTCAACATAATGTAATAGTCAAATAGCTAATATAATTTAGTACTTGATCAGATTGATTAAAATACTTATATAACAAATATCAACTTGTGAATTTTGTTGTCCTTGATTCCATATTTTCTGGTTTCTATATATAATCTTAACATGTTAAATAGTTAAAACTATTTTGAACTAAATATCCCTTCATAAAGTGTGATGTGCTAAGTACATAATAGTAACACAAAAATGGTTAAATTCCTGGTATCTACTTAGTATTTTCCCATACCTTTCACATAGACACATCAGATAGCTCTTAGAAGGTTTCCCTTCTAATGTTTCCCCCTTCCAATCCATCCCAGAGATTACTACTAGAGTAACATTTCTGAAATACATTCCAATTCTATCACTCCTCGAAAAGACTGTAATATCTGAACCTTACCTATTTTTACAGGTTTACCTACTTTTTGTCCCTACTGAATATCTTGCTCTGTCCAGAGCAGACTGCTCAAACTTCCTCAAATTTATTCCTCCTGGAATGCTCTGAAACCACCACCAACTCCTACTTCTCTGCTCCTGTCCTCCATCCTCCACTCTTCCCATCTCACTCCGTCTCATCTCTGTTCAAAACCCACTGTGTTCATGAATTATCTTCTAATTCCTCACAAATAATCATTGACCTTTTTCTTGTTTCCTTAAAAATAACTTGTATTTCTTTAGGAAAATTCATCTCAAGTCAGTATAATATTTATATTTATTTCCTTTAACTCCTGTTACAAATACCTTTTACATAGATACAACATGGTATACCTGTCATTTTGCGTTCTGGTTTTTTTTACATTTACCATCTACCAACATTGTTCATAATTATCCTTAATGTGATCTCTTGTTACACTGTGTTCCCCTATTGTTGGACATTTTGATGTTACAATAGATAAAACTGATCTAAATATCTTTCTTCATAGAGTTTTTTTGTTTTGTGTAAATTTCCTTGGGATAAATTTCCACAAATGGTATAAATGGGTTAAAGTGTTTGAACACCATTTGCCATGTGTTATATTTTCTACACTGTTAGTAGAGTCTGTGTTTACGTTTTAGCAAATTACAAGCAGACCAGAAGAACTTAGAAACAAAGCCTGGATCATTTTTCTCAAACAGCCTTATGCACAGTGGTTAACTCCTAAGGGCATCGCCATGTAAAACACAGTGGAAAACTTGATGTTTTCAATAATAATCATGAGTCAAGAAGTTAAAAAAGAGATGGATACAGTGCTTTTTAGAAAGATTTATATCAAACATAATTAAAAGTAATTTTTGAGTAATCCAAAGTTTTATTGTAACAGGGCTTCAAAAATGTAACATTGGCAACTTATAGATCAGAATTATACGTGTAGGTAATTAAGCTCTCTGATACGAGGTAGTCAGTATTCTGTGAACTTAAAATGAGTAAAATCAATTTGATTAATTTTGAGTATCTTATTTGAATTATTATTTTTCTTTGATCCTGTAGCTTAAGAAACATTGGGCTAAACCTACACATTGGATTATATTAACCTAGAAGGACCTTTTCAATCTGAATTGACTCTCCTATCTTGAATGAGATGGCAACCATAAAGCTTAAAAAGATTTCTTCTTTTTTGATTGTGACCTAAGATAAATAAAATGCATGTTGTGACCTAATACACTCATACATATACATGTGAACAATATACCTACCCTTAACTTAGGCAAAACACTGATATTTTCTCTTGCATCTTAAACACAACTGCTGGTCAAGACCCACAAAACTGATTTTACAACTTGCTTATGGGTTACAACCTGTAGCTTGAAAATTGCTGGCTAAAATTAAAAAGGAGACTTAACCAGTTCTTAGGTTATGACATTCTTTATGTAGTGATTATATAATGAATCTTTGCATTAGTTTCAGGAGTATTTCTCAAAGACCATCAGAAAGAGAATAGCTACAGATTTAACTCTGACCATCCCTCCCTAGACACAGATAAATAACCACATATGCAAACCACAGATGAGAGTCTTCCCTATTTAAATTGTCTGTCTGTTTTTGTTTTTTGGTTTTTGGGGTTTTTTTTTAATTTTTATTTTTTTCAGATGTACATCATATTTTGAATTCTGTATACATTACATCATGTTCACCACCCTAACACTAATAATAGTGCATCCCCACACATGTGACCCTAATCACCCCTTTTCCCCTCCCCCTTCCCCAGTGGTAACCACCAGTCCAATCTCCAATGCTATGTGTTTGTTTGTTTGTTTTTGTCATTTTTATCTTCTACTTATGAGTGAGATCATATGGTATTTGACTTTCTCCTTCTGACTTATTTCACTCAGCATAATACCCTCAAGGTCCATCCATGTTGTCACAAATGGCCGGATTTCGTCATTTCTTGTGGCTGAGTAGTAGTCTATCGTGTATAAATACCACATCTTCTTTATCCATTTGTCCCTTCATGGGCACCTAGGTTGCTTCCACGTCTTGGCTATTGTGTATAATGCCGCAGTGAACATAGGGGTGCAAGTATCTTTATGCCTTTGTGTTTTCAAGTTCTTTGGATAAATACCCAGCAGTGAAATAGCTAGATCATATGGTAGATCTATCCTTAATTTTCTGAGGATACTCCAAACTGCTTTCCATAGTGGCTGCACCAGTTTGCACTCCTACCAGCAGTGAACAAGAGTTCCCTTCTCTCCACATCCTCTCCAACATTTGTTGTTTCATGTCTTGTTAATTATAGCCATTCTGACTGGAGTAAGGTGACACCTCATTGTAGTTTTGATTTGCATTTCCCTGATAGCTAATGATGTTGAGCATCTTTTCATATGCCTGTTGGCCATCTGTATATCTTCTTTGGAGAAATCTCTGTTCAGATCTTTTGCCCATTTTCTAATTGGATTGTTGGTTTTTTTGTTGTTGAGCTGTATGAGTTCTTTGTATATTTTGGATATTAACCCCTTATCTGATATGTGGTTTGCAAATATCTTCTCCCAATTGTTAGGTTGTCTTTTTGTTTTGTTGATGGTTTCCTTCGCTATGCAGAAACTTTTTAGTTTGATGTAGTCTCATTTGTTCATTTTTTCTTTTGTTTCCCTTGTCCGGTCAGACATGGAACTTGAAAATATGCTGCTCAGACCGATGTCAAAGAGTGTACTGCCTATGTTTTCTTCCAGAATTCTCATGGTTTTGGGTCTTACATTCAAGTCTTTAATCCATTTTGAGTTGATTTTTGTGCATGGTGTAAGGGAATGGTCTACTTTCATTCTTTTGCATGTGGCTGTCCAGTTTTCCCAACACCATTTATTGAAGAGACTCTCCTTTCTCCATTGTATGCTCTTGGCTCCCTTGTCGAATATTAGCTGTCCATAAACATGTGGGTTTACTTCTGGACTCTCAATTTTGTTCCATTGATCAGTGTGTCTGTTTTTGTGCTGGTACCATGCTGTTTTGGTTACTATGGCTTTGTAGTATAATTTGAAATCAGGGACTGTGATACCTCCAGCTTTGTTCTTTTTTCTCAGGAATCCTTTGGCTATTCGGGGTCTTTTGTTGTTCCAAATAAAGTTTAGGATTCTTTGTTCTATTTCTGTAAAAAATGTTGTTGGAACTTTGATAGGGATTGCGTTGAATCTATAGATTGCTTTAGGAAGTATGGACGTTTTAACAATGTTAATTCTTCCAATCCAAGAGCACGGAATATCTTTCCATTTCTTTGTGTCTTTGATTTCTTTCAACAATGTTTTATAGTTTTTGGTGTACAGATCTTTCACCTCTTTGGTTAAGTTTATTCCTAGGTATTTATTCTTTTTGTTGCAATTGTAAATGGGATTGTATTCTTAATTTCTCTTTCTGCTACTTCGTTGTTAGTGTATAGAAACGCAACCGATTTTTGTACATTGATTTTGTATCCCACAACTTGACTGTATTCCTTTATTATTTCTAAAAGATTTTTAGTGGACTCTTTAGGGTTTTCTAGATATAAAATCATGTCATCTGCAAAGAGTGACAGTTTCACTTCTTCTTTTCCAGTGTGGATCCCTTTTATTTCTTTTTCTTGCCTGATTGCTCTGGCTAGGACTTCCAATACTATGTTAAATAAGAGTGGTGACAGTGGGCATCCTTGTCTGGTTCCTGTTCTTAGAGGGATAGCTTTCAGTTTTTCTCCATTGAGAATGATATTTGCTGTGGGTTTGTCATATATGGCCTTTATTATGTTGAGGTATTTTCCTTCTATACCCATTTCATTTAGAGTTTTTATCATAAATGGATGCTGTATCTTGTCAAATGCTTTCTCTGCATGTATTGAGAAGATCGTGTGATTTTTATTCTTCATTTTGTTAATGTGGTGTATCACGTTGATAGATTTGCGGATGTTGAACCATGTTTTTGTTTTTTGTGTGGGTTTTTGTTTTTGAGGAAGATTAGCCCTGAGCTAACATCTGCCCCAATCCTCCTCTTTTTGCTGAGGAAGATTGGCCCTGTGCTAACATCCATGCCCATCTTCTTCTGTTTTATATGTGGGACACCTACCACATCATGGCTGGATAAGGATTGTGTAGGTCTGCACCCGGGATTGGAACCGGCACATCCCTGGCCGCCAAAGTGGAACATGCAAACTTAACTGCTGCGCCACCAGGCTGGACCCCCCCCACAAAATCTTTTTATATTTTTTGTAGTCCTGAACAAGCATTGTTAGACTTCTAGCCAGTGTCTGGGGTCTCTGCCTCTTTACAAAAATTAAGGTAACTTTATACCAGACTATCTCATTATGCATCACTTCCATTTATCCTAAACTATCACAAAAAAAGCAAACCCCTCTATTTCCTGACCCTTATCTTGTAGAGGATGTAGTCTACCTGATCTTCTCTTCCCTTAAACTAAGACTTCCTCCTCAGTTATAAACAGATTCCCCATTCTTATTACCCTGATGACTGTTAACATCTACCCTAGAAGCTGTAAATTTCGCTGCCCTCATTTTCACTCAGTCAAGGAGCCTTATCACCAAAACATGCTATCTCCTCTCATAACTTGCTATTGCTCCTTGCAAATAATTGCTAAAATAAACATGTCAGAGTTCTTCCTCCGAAGTCAGTGTTTTGTGACCTCAAAACTTTTTGCCAATCTTCCATGTCCCTACTTCCGCTGCAGATTTTGGTCTCTAGTGTGCAGTCTTCCTCTTTACCTCTAGTTTTGCATCAGGTTACCTTGCATCAGGTTAACCTTGGGGTCCCTATGGAAGGGACATTTAATGTCCTGGTCTCATGGTTGAAACCTACATTTTTTCAGTTTCTCTTCAGGTTGTCTCCTTTTGTTTCTGCCTCCCAAATGTTACTGGTTTTCAGGGCTATGTCATCAGTAGTTCATACTCCTTCAATGCACTTCCTATCAGTAGCTTCAAATAAAGAAGTTTGCTTGCATTTAGAAACCATTTGCACCAAAAAATTCATATATTCAAACAATATAGACTCACTTAGGGTCACAAGAGGGGCAGATTGACAACCTACCCTACTGAATTTTTTTTCTTTTTGCCCCTAATTGAAGTTAAAGATGGACTTGATGCTACTCATCTGTAATATGGGTAGATAACTGGAAGAATTGTCATTGAACTACATTGTGTGTGCTTAAATATTCTTTATGAATTGTAAAATTTGTAGGTTTATGTTAGTTTCTTGGTTTGTTTCTGAACATAACTGATTTTTGTTGTCTGAAGCTTCAGTCCTAAAGATTTCATTAATTGAGGTGGTTTATTTTAATCTCAGAGTTGTTTTTCCATTTAAAAACCCAAACAAAACACATGGCTAGTTATCAAATCAGTGACTCTTTGAGACTTTTAAATCGTTTGATGGCTTCTGGTTTTAATAATTTGGTAAATGTGCTAGTATGAGTGATTTATACTAGAAATCCAAGATTGCTAAAATGTAGTACATCTAGAAGTAGATGTATTCTTTAGCCTTATTAGAGCCAGAAAATAGAGGTGTATGATATCTGATGGAATATGTATCTACAAAAGCTGAAAGTGTGATTGATACCTCACAAAATTGTGACTGAAAGATATCATGCCTGAAGCGAATGACTTAAAATTTTATGGTAATTCCAACTCCTAATTTAAAGAATAAAGTAGTTGGCATTGGAGAAGTGAAGTGAGAAAGATAATCACAAATAGTAGCAATCTGAAGTTTTTAAGAACAAATAGTTCAGCAAACAATTTCTAAAATTGTCAATGTATTAAGAAATAGTGAGACATTATATTTGCATTTAAAGGATTATTTCATAATTCAGGGAAAAGAACATAACCAAATATGTCATAGGGATCATTTGAAGTACTTGCTGTTTATTCATTTCTATTGAAACTGAGTCAGTTATCTGATCCTTGATGATGTATTTAAAGATCCTGACTGTGAGTATAGGAAAGTCAAGCATTTTACTTCTTAGCCTTTGTAATCAAGGGACCGGGCTGAGTCAGTTTATAGAGTACTTTATAAAAAGGAAGAAAGGATTTGGTTAATTAAGAAAATGCATAAACCTGTGGAATAGACATTTCTATTCAAAAGGAAACGCTTCACCTTTGGAGGACAGAATATTGAGAGACGTTAACCATTTCTGGATATTTTTTTTTAAGTTGGGTCTTCATAAATGAAACATTTGGTCTTCGAATAATGTTGCTGTAACTTTCAGAGTTATACAGAGGTTAAAATGATCTACAGGATAGTAGAACTCTTAAATCTGATAGTATTCTTTTTTTAATTTAGGGAATAAGAGACAGTAAACTACAATGAATAAACTTTGATGCCTGCTTTATCAAATATAAGACATAAGTTTTCTGTGTTTGGCTATCGTGAGGACTTTTTTTTTTTAAAGAGAGAAAGAAGGGACTAGAGTCCTTGTTTTGAGGATATAATAAACCATTGTAAAGAGAGTACAAGTACCAATACATATCTTAACCCTTGATTATCTATTGTATGTTTATCTGCAGGATAATTTTAATTCTGGGATATTAGTATCAAGTCAGTATGTCTTTGTGAATGGGAATTTAAGCAGAACATAATCACTTAGGTAAATCTGCTTTTTAAAAAAATTTCATGATAGACTGAAGGCCACATACTTTGGATTATCCATATTTATAAACCCAAAAAGATTATAATGTTTCAGGTAGTACAATAAAGAATTTCCACTTAAAAATATTTTGGAAATGTCTTAATTTGTCAATAAAGTATAGCAATTCAGAAACTATACAGGAAGTACTCTATAAGTGAACATAAGAAATTGTGAAGCACAGAGTGCGGCAGTCAGAACCACATTTATATACATGACCACCTATATATACATACTTAATATTGTAGGTTATGTGAAAAGGGGAAGATACATACTAGAAGACATGATCCTTCCATCAAAAAGCCACATATTTAATTAGAAGTGTTTAAGGCATTAAAGACTTTTAAATGAGATGCAGTGTGTGTTTGCCTTGGGGCCCAAGATACTGACAATCCAAAGCTAAAGTTGATTTCTTTTACCTCTACCAGTATTCTAAAAACCAGACCTCACTGAGAAAATACAGTTAAATTAAGAAAGCCAGTACAAGGGAAATGTTACATGATTTGAAAATGACACTAAGTTAAACTCAACATTAGTATGTCAGGAGTCTCAGCAATGAAGTCCTTGAAATATTACTAACCATGTGTATTACATCTTTGTTGGGTAAAAGTGTTGCTATCCATGTCCTTAGCAAAATGGAAGGCTAAAAGTTAATGAAATAACTCCTTCATGATGTTGAATAAAAGTTTCATGAAGAATAAAAAAGATTATTCTTCCATTGAGATAATAATTTACTTTTATATTCTTAAATTATTTGTATTGTATATTCTTGAGGCTTTGAAATTGTCTTAATCGATACCCGTTTATTTTTGTCATGGTTTATTTTTACTTTTTATATAAGCACTATTATCAGTTAAATGTTATGGTGTTAATGTTGATTGTAGTTATGAGTATTCCCTGGTATAAACCACTAAGGTACTCTTTGCTCCCAATTCCTAAAATGTAGCAGGTAAGACATCATTTTTATACTTTCACTCAAAGATTTACATGGGTAAGTAAAGTAAGTTAAAATTGTCATCTTTAGTAGTCATCCAGGACAAATTAACCTGAATAAACAGCTTTTGCTACTTCTACTTTAAGCTCTCAACAGGATGTTTGAAATTTATTTCTTCATAGCTACTGTTGGTGTGTTTGTGTATATACGTGTAGGATTAGGTACTAAGTATTATGTTAGTAGTTCTTATTGTATCATGTTGATATATTTGTATCCTATCTTTACTCTTTAATGGGAAAATATAAACTTATTTCATAACAGACTTGAATTTACTGTTTTCAGTTATAGACATTTATATTTTAAAATATTTTTGTTCTATTCTGCCTTTCATTTTTCTGTTATCTTCAGTTAAGTGCATATATTGGTTTATCTGTTTGAGGAAATTCTCCATAATACTAAAGGCATTACCATGCCTCTCAAATACAATGATAGGTAAAAGCATATTAAACTTTTGTCCCAGCCACCATACACAACCACCAGGATCATAGAGGAAGAGAAGGAGATGATATCCTCCATCTCTTCTCATTTGTCCTGAAGGATAGCATTACTTTCAAACTGCTCCAGACCTCTTTAAAACAAATTTGAGTGCTGCCAAGAATGTGAGATGTACATCTTGCTACAAATATGCTTGATAATGCCAATGGATCGCTAGTTTTGGAAAGTTTTTAGTCAGTGCAGACAAATGAAGGCATTATGTCAAAAATTCATGATATAACAACCCTTCATTACTGGGATGATCGTGATATTTTTAAAGTTGTTATATAATGATATATGTATAAAAACTGCATTATCAGTTTAGAGTTAAGACTACTATAGTTGTAAATATGAATGTTTTATTAAAATACAAAAGTGACTTAGAAAACATACATAAATACTAATATTTCATTTTCATTGTGCTTATTTAGTTCAAATTTCCCTTTTATCTTCAGATTTAAATTTTTTTCTCACCTTTCATTAATAGGTAGTATAGATCAATCAGTGTTAAAAGAATTGCCCCCTGAGCTCCTGGCAGAAATTGAATCCACCATGCCACTTTGTGAACGTGTGAAAATGAATAAACGCAAGCGTAGCACAGTTAATGAAAAGCCAAAATATGCTGAAATCAGTTCAGATGAAGATAATGATAGTGATGAAGCTTTTGAATGTAAGTATCACATAACTTTATTATTACTTTAGAATTAAAAAGTAGATTGATGTGTTGGTCTTATTCATAACTTTTTGGGTTAGCAAGAGTACAGTGATCTTAATTCTTAATAATGTAGTATATCAAGTTTTTTCTTTATACTTAAAAAATATGCAAAAGATGAGATCAGTTGGCACCAAGAAAAAAATTTTAATGAACTATAATTAGTGTCAAATAACACAGATGTGTCTGTATGCATTTAGCAAACATTTATTGAGTTCCTACTGTATGCTAAGCACTGAGAATAAAAATATAAATAAGATGTGGCCCCTGTCTTTGAAAAACCTTCAGTCTAATGGGGGAAATTTTTAAAGAATTATAGTACAGTAAGAAAAGTACAATGATAATAGAAAGTGCAGAGTGCTGTGGGAGCACACTGGATTAGCATCAGAATCATACTGGGGGTTCAGGGAACGCTTACTGGAAGAGGTGACACTTGAGTTGAGTCTTGAAGGACACGTAGGAGATAGCCAGGTGAAGAAATATTTAAAACCATACTATCACTAAATTATGAATGAATTAGCCACATTGCCAATTATCTGTGTGGTTTGGACCTGGCTTCTCCTTTTTGCCCAGCTGTGTCCTGGAATTCCTCCCTTGTTTCACTGTTTTCCAGAGCTGGCTTCTTCACTACACAGCTACCTCTCTACAACACTGTGATCACCTGTCTTTGCACTAGACTTGCTATACCTCGCCTGTCTTCCTACTGGTCCACTGAAAAGTTCTTCTCTTTTATCCCTATCTTCCTTCTTCTGGAGCAAGAGAATTGAGCCTAGCCAAGAGGGGTCAGCAACCTTGTTTGACTTAAACGGCATTCAGTGGAAACAGACTATGGGAGATCTTCACTTGTGTGCCAACTGACTTAGTAATTATGACCAAAAGAAGTGGGAAGACCACCAGTGTGTTCTACTTTTTTCCACGTAGTGTCCATAGATTGAGGTGTGACAAGCAAGGGCAGGAAGGACAGATGCATGCTGCTATTTTTAAATGTATATTGCTGTTGGAAGCCCTTCACCTCCTCCAAAGTTTTTAATCAATGTTCATTTACTCTGATCTTAAAATTGTGAGCTCTTGAGCTATGAGCAGTAGCCTATGAATGCTGAACAAATCTGAACAGTTTTAAAGTTGAAATAAAATAATAGCAAAGTTAATCTGATATTTATATGTATAACTGTTATAATTTGTATTATCATGAAATGTATTTACATGCAGTATATTTCAATGGCTAAAGTTAATGCTTTTTTATTATAATTAAACATTTTGATCATATGGGACCACATGCTCTGGAAAGGGAAGAGAAAAGAGATCTGGTGGCCCAGGAACTCACTCCCCTTTATATACATGCCTTTCCTTCACTCTCCCTCCCTCCCTCTCCCTAATACATCACTCATTTCTAAAGGGAATAGCTAAGAAGGAGGAGTTCCTTACTTGCAGACTGATTTCAAATCACACTCCAGTTGCTTTAGAGTGGCTGCCTGCCTTGCTAAGCTGATGAGAATTCTGAAGCTACCTCACAGTCAAGTAGAAAAAATTAACATACTCAGAAATGCCCACCAAGTGTAAAATAATGGGGGGAGCCACACATGCCTCATGTTTGTGATCACTGCAGGCACTATTATTTTCCTTACTTTTTATGATGAGGGCTATTGTCTTATAAGAGCACATATTTCATCTTAAAGCCATGGATCCCGTTATATCTATGCCCAAGTATATTGAAAACTAATATTAGTTAGAAAACCTGAGCTTCAAGCTGAAGGGGAAATTTTTCTGGGTTTTTCAGGAGAAATTTCTCTGGGTTTTTCAGGAGAAAAATTCTTCAAGATCAGAGTGGCTTCCTGTTTTTTGTGATTTATTTCTATACAAGTAACTAGAAAAGTCAGTCCTGGGGCCACTGATTTAAGTGATGAAAGAATCCAATTGGTAGTTGATATAAACAACCAAGTTGTCATTATACCACAACAAAAACAATGTAGTGAAAATATAGTACAATACAAAAGGTAGAAGTATTATGAGAATATAAGTAACAAGTATTATGCTCCTTTGAGAAAGATAGACTTTTTGAAACTTAAAGTTTTACTGCATTTTAATTAAATAGGTTTCCTAAAAGTCTAAAACTAAGGAAATAATTTTGTTGAAGGATAGAGGAAGGATTGAGAGGTAACTTTGAAAGTTGGGCCACACAGATTTGCATAGCCATAGCACAAATATAAGATGATTGGATTGCTGGGGAAGAAGAAGGGAAGATATAAGAAGCTAGAGAAAGATATGGGTGAAATTTGGAAAGGGAGGGTAGAAAACACCCAAGTCATATTTTACATACCTCTCTATTGAGCTCCTCCCCTACTTCTTCCAAGGTAATGAGAGAAATAGAGAAAGAACCAGCTAGTCATAATGTATTGAGGTCCTCTTAGCCTTATTGCAACACAATGTATCATAGAAATTGGGGGGGTTTCCTAATTTGCCATCTCATTTTTATCCGGATTGTCTAAAATTTAATGAATATGAAAGAAAAATCTCCAAGGCCTGTAAAAATGACCACCAATACAGTATATTGTATGTACTTGCTAACAACTAAGATTTTTCAAGCGTTTTCTACTCATAGGATTGAGTGCTTGAAATGGATTTCTTTATGAAATTAATTAAAATTCAGAAAGACTAAGGTCATACTTGAAATCATAGAATACTACTTTATGAACAAGATTTCTTGTTAGTTGTCATTCCTCATATTTGGTAGATATTTTAGTACTTGTTGAAAAAACATTTAGTGAATGCTATATGTAAATGACCTGTTTCTCTGACACACAGGTACCAACTTATATTAGTATATGAGGCAGCCCCTCACTAAGAGAATGTACCAGGGCATCCTCTAATCAAAAAGGGGGAAAATCTTACCTCTTCCTTATATAGTTCATCGTCAAATGTATGCCTGTTTGTGAAGAAAATCATTGAAGATTCAAATACATCCATTTATATTTGTCCTTTTTTATAAACTGTCTTGCTGTGCCAAGCCTATGACCACAAAGAAGAGCAAACAAAATTGTCTTTCTCTGCCATGCTGTCAGTAGATTGGACAGAAGGTTTCAAAACCAGAAACCGCATTTGATTCTTGAATAGGAATAGCTAGGGCCAAATGTAAGAGTAAGATTAGCCAGGGTATAGACATTGACTACCCACACATAAGGGCACCAGCACAAGCATAGATAGAGTACGTGAGCCAAAGGTTGACATCCTTAAATCTAAGCCAGATAGGGAACCAAGTATAAGTTTTATCTTAAGTATTTGGGTATTGATCATAGTTAGGAATTCAGAGTAGAAGCCAGTCGCAAGAAAGCAAGGGAGTCAAATTTAGATTAACAGACTAGAAAGTATTTCATTGTCAGCAACAAGTAGTCACTACCACAACCAGTGTATGATCCCAAGATGTCAGACACATCAGTCTTCTATCCTGGGATTAACTTGGTGGTGCTACACCCTAGAGCAGGTATGGTAAATATTTGTCACTTGTACTGCCCTCCAGCTCTCACTGGACAGACATTTCTAATTAGTCTTTCTGGCTCAAATATGATGCGTTGTCTCAGGGTTCACTAAGAATTATTCTCAACATAGTGCTCTAGGCAGCTATTTCCAGTTGATCAGAGTTGATGTGTCAGATGAAATCTGTTTGCCACTTCTGCCTAGAGGCTCCTGTTGGTACTGGTGATTTTAGCAGAATGCTTAGACCTCTGGAAGGATGAGGAAAGGATTGAAGGTAACATACATAAATATGGTTATGTAGCATACATAAGCTTAAAAGCTTTTCTCCTTGGGTTTAAGCAATCGTATTGTTGGAAAACTGAATTCAGTATATGAGTATTTACAGCCATTTAGGTTTATTCTGTCTCTGTAGGGTTGTGATGTTAGGTTATCAGAGTCTTAAATTTATAGCTAGGGTGTGGGCTTAACTTGCCTGTTAATTGATGGTATATATGGTTCCCCATATTCTGTAACACTTCTCAAAAGGTTACTTTTCCTTCAAACCCCACACCCCATCAATAATCCAAATGTTTTAAGGCGTTTCTGTTTTTCATCCGAATCCTAGGTGAAGATTGTTTTACATGCCTTAATTAATCCTTAAGTTTAGATACTATCCTTACTGACTCACTGGATACCTTTCTTTGAAATAAGCACTGTGGTTTAATTTCCAGAACCTTCCTATCTATATTTGTTAGCAAACCAAGTTCATGTAAAAATCTTTGCATCTAGATAGATAATGCTAAAATAAGTGATACCATTTCTATACTGTAATTTATATTTCTGGTTAAACAGAATGACTCAGAATATCCAAGACCCACACAATCAACATTTTTTTCTCCCATGTGATTCATTTTTGTAAAGTACAAGTTTTTATAGTCTTGTAAATGAGGTAAATTATTTGTCATGGGGATTTGCTTCTAGCCTCTAGGAAACGACATAAAAAAGATGATGATAAAGCTTGGGAATATGAAGAGCGTGACAGAAGAAGCTCTGGGGATCATAGGAGAAGTGGCCACTCTCATGAAGGAAGAAGGAGTTCGGGTGGTGGTCGTTATCGAAACCGAAGTCCATCAGATTCTGACATGGAAGATTATTCTCCTCCTCCCAGCCTTAGTGAGGGTAATTCATCAGTGTCAACGGATTTCTTACATAAGCCAATTTAAATTTAGGGCTTTAACTTTGAAGAATATTTGATACCCTTCTATGAGTTAATTAACAATTCCTAATTGTTTAATAAAGACAAAAGTATGTATTTAGTTTGACTTGGCAGTGATTATTGTTTAAGTATTTAATGTTCAGGAAGAAACTAGAAACAAAAGTACAAATATTTAAAGTTCTCATTCCTGCATTTCAGTATATCCTTTTCATTTTAGTTGCTAGAAAAATGAAGAAAAAAGAAAAACAGAAGAAGAGGAAAGCTTATGAACCAAAACTAACACCTGAAGGTAACGCTTTAGTTTATTTGTCTTTATTCATAGTCTTCAACTTCAGTTTTCTACTTGGAATGTGGACGTAATGTTTTTCTTTTTCTCTGTTGCAGAAATGATGGATTCTTCAACTTTTAAGAGATTCACAGCCTCAATAGAGAATATTTTGGATAATTTAGAAGACATGGATTTTACTGCATTTGGTAAAATCATTTTAACATATATTTACTTATCTATAAATATAAAATCAATTTAAAATATATTTACATATTTTCCTGTGTCTGGCTTTTTGCCGTTTACTCTAGTGAATACAGAGGCATGGTCTGTGGTCTTGAGAAACTTGAAATCTAGTTGTGGAGTCAAGTCTAGTCTATGAAATCAAGAAACTGAAAACTTTAGTATAAAAATCAAGTATTAAATTAGTTAAGTATTGATGATGTCTTAAGAATCCTGAGAGTGCAGCTACCACAGTAGGTTAGAGTAATTAAGGAAGTCTTTATGCAGATGAGACTTGAGTAGGCCCTAAATAAGAAGAGTACTAATATGAACAAAGATGCGGAAATAGGAATCCATCCATCTGTTCATTTATTCTAATAGCCAATATTTATCGAATACTTAGTGTTTGTCAGTAGTATGTTAAGTACTAGAGATGCAAAGATAAATACCTCAGCCCCTGGCCTTAAGTAATACAGTATCTGATATGGGAAACAAAATAGTAAACCAATTAGAATACAATAAGATTAATGTTATATTCATATACTAATTCTACAGTAATATGTAAAGATCATTTCTATAAATATAAAACTGTTAGGTTTATAAAAACACTGCTTATGGAGCCAGCCCAGTGGTGTAGTGGTTAAGTTTGCACGCTCTGCTTTGGCGGCCCAGGGTTCGCCGGTTCAAACCCTATCAAGCCATGCTATAGCGGCATCCCATATACAAAGTGGAGGAAGACTGGCACGCTTGTTAGCTCAGGGACAATATTCCTCACCAAAAAAAAACCCAAAAAACAAAAAGCAGAAATGCCATTTACAGTATTTAGAGCTACTCTCAGCAATTTTATGCCTTCATAAAAGTTTGTACCTCCAGCTGGTACAAACACTAATGCCTAATTTATACAAAAGCCATATGGCAAACAATAATTCTGATATGAGTTCATCTGTTTGAAAATGCGTTAAAATGTATATTACCCTTTATTTTAAAAGTATTTGCTTTGTGACTTTGGTACTTACTTGCCTAAGTATCATTAATGTGTTTCCCCATTATTTGGAGTATCAGTTTCATCATTTCCAAAACTTTTCAATTCTGTGCTGAGAAACTGTCTTTCACATCATTTAAGATCCCAACAGGAAGACAGATGGTATTCTCAAATTAGGATAATTTGAGGAGTTGTTTACAAATAAACTCATTACAAAGGTGGGAGCAGAATACTGCCAGAAACCAGGGTTAACAGCCGTGGAACTGTTACCATCCCTACATCCAAAGGAACAAGAGTAAAGTCACCAAAACTCACTCAGTAGGAAAAGGAAAAAGTTGTAGAGTAGGCTGCCTTGAAAAAAGCAGTGACCTTTTGGTCAGAGGACATAGGCAGCCTGAGGAGACCTTGCAAGAAAGGAGTCAGGGATATAAATACCCTGACTCCACTCTTCTTCTCTTTGATCTACAGACAGAGCACCCTACTGTCTGAACCCAACCAGAAGCCAGAGGGCATGGGAGACTGTTGACATAGTCTATACACATCCAAAGTAGTAAAGATAAGATAGCTATCTCCTTCTTCCCACTTTAGTCAGAGCTCTAATTTTAATCCCTGTCATCTTTCTTTCAGGGTTTGCTTGATGTTTACAGAGGCCTTTTACGTTGTTACTTGTTTAGTTTGTTTACATCTGTTTGTGTGTTCAGAGATTTTATTAAAAAGTTAAGCTTACTACTTTAAGCTCTTTCTTTTACCTAAACTGTGTGTTTGGTTGGTTTGGTTTTTCAGGTGATGATGATGAAATTCCTCAGGAGCTGCTCTTAGGAAAACATCAGCTTAATGAACTTGGCAGTGAATCTGCTAAAATTAAAGCAATGGGTATAATGGATAAGGTATCTCACTAAAGTAAAATTTATAAATTTACTTAATATCTAATGTTTGAAATTGAAGTTTTCAAGGTAAATTACAAAATTTACATAAAGTAAATAGTAAGGAAAAAATTCATGGCTGCCTTCTGAGAGTCTAACTGAATTATTTCTTAAAAATAATGAATCAAAGAAATATTCTACAAATTATTCCAAAGAAAATCATATTATTGCATTGGAAGGCATGGGCCTGGATTTTTTCACTTTTTAAAATTTTTTCATTGTCTCAAATATTTAGATTATTTAAATGCAGAAACACACACTAAATTTTTCTTTGATATTTGCTTTAGTCATTTACAGTGATGAAAGAGTAAATCTATGATTTCGACACATTAATTGTTAATAAGTACGTAGCCTCATTGCTATAGGCTTCATAATTGCTGTGAATTGTCTCTCCTATGGGCTGTCTGTTGCTAAGTAGTCTCATTGCACTAATGGACTAACAGAATATTTTTTCATTGATAACTTCAAACAGTAGTGACAGCATCAAGGAGTGACTTCCCATAATCTTTATGAGCCACCATTCACCCTCTAAACTACTGCTTGATTATTATGCAAATACAATTTCAAGATAATCCTCTCTCCTCCTCTTCTAACCAGGCTCTGTCTTATACAGAATTCTCTACTCTGTCTTAAGTTTCCTAGTCTATAATGTAGAGATAATGATTTGTTCTTCAAGAATAGCAAAAGAATTAAGAAAAGATTGTTTGCCTATAGAGTTTATTCTAGGCAATTTACATTTATTTACTTAGTTTTTTCAATTGATAATTTTAAAGTAGACTGGAAATGTTTAGGTCTTTTTACAAAGTTATAATCAACTATTTTTTATTCGTTTATACATTGCCTTTATTCAAAACAGTAAATGTGCCATGAATTTAATTT
Source organism: Equus asinus (assembly GCF_041296235.1). Lineage (NCBI taxonomy): Eukaryota > Metazoa > Chordata > Mammalia > Perissodactyla > Equidae > Equus > Equus asinus. The sequence continues at coordinate 79,455,412 of NC_091799.1, read as the reverse complement.
TTTTATTGAGATATATCTGATGTATAACATTATACTAGTTTTACATGTACAGCATGATTCAATATTTGTATATATTGCGAAATGATCATAACAATAAATCTAGTTAACATCCACCATTACACATAATTACAAATTTTTTTTTCTTGTGATGAGAACTTTTAAGTTCTACTCTCTTAATCACCATGCTGTACATTACACCCACAGAACTTAATTGTCTTATAACTGGAAATCTGTACCTTTTGACCACCTTCACCCATTTTGCTCAGCCCCACCCCTTACCTCTGGCAACCACCAATCTATTCTCTGTATCTATGAGTTCTGTTCTTTGTTTGTTGTTGTTTTTTAGATTCCACATGTAAGTGAGAATCTACAGCATTTGTCTTTCTTGGTCTGACTTATTTCTCCTTAGCATAATGCTCTCAAGTTTCATATCCATGTTGTAAATGGCAAGATTTCCTTCTTTTTTATGGCTGAATAATATTCCATTGTGTGTATATACACCTCATTTTCTTTATTTCATCGAACGATGAACACTTTGATTGCTTCCATGTCTTAGGTACTGTAAATAATGCTGCAGGGAAATTGGAGGAGGATATATCTTTGTGAGTTTTTGAGTTTTGAGGTTTTTTCATTTCCTTCAGATATATACACAGAAGTAGAATTGCTGGATTATATGATAGTTCTATTATAAATTTTCTGGGGAACTTCCATACTGTTTTCCATAGTGGCTGTACCAATTTACTTTCCTAATAGTGTACAAGGATTCCCATGAGTTTGATTTTTAAAGCCAGACAAACATACCACATAGTTAACCAAGAATTAATGTGCTGTTAGTTCACATTAATATTACTGTGTGCAATAAGGAATATATTGATTTATTTTGTATATAGGACTATGGCATCAGTCTTTTGAGGTGTCTGTGCAGTCTTAGGTTATATTGCATAAGTTCCATAATTACATGTAGCTGATATTTCTATTTCAAAAAGTGAGTTTGCTGAGTATTTTCAAAGCATGAACGATTTACCAAAAGTCTCAGTAGTTTAATCTGTTATGAAATTATCTAAAGCAATATTTGGGGGAACTTGTTTTTATACTCCAACATGAATAATCAAAATGTACTTAATGTCAGTTACTCTGTTGTAACCATTTGACTCTTCTGGCTGATTTGGTTGAGGGTCCTAGCTGCATGCTGCATTCACTCAAGAGAATATGAGTAACAGCTGCCACCTGGCAGAACCTCTAATCCGACACTAATTTTTTGAATAGAGAAAGCGTCCTTTGTAAGAAATGAAATACGAGATATTTTTTAAAAAATAAGAAAGATTTCTACTAAAATAAAGCGTTATTATTTCACTTTTGTAACATCATTCACAATTATGTAACATTATTCAACATTATGCTTCTGTTATTCAAAATGCTACCTCGGATTTTAAGACACCTGCTGAATGACATTGTAATATGGAAGCCATGTTATAATTAAATCAACAGGTGAAATCTTTAGTGCGAGTGTGTGTTCATATGTATGTTCAGTGTCACTGCCACAAGAGCAAAGGGCCAGGCATCAGAACAAATTCTGTCTTGACTAGCTATATGGTAATAATTGAGTTAGTAACGTGCATATGTGCCCATTCTGTGTTTGCTCTTCTGTCTTTCAGAATCAAGTGATTAGTTCTCTCCATAATTCAGATTTGGGTAGAGAATCTAAGTGGGAAACTTTTCTTTTCCCACTCTTCAAAAGGGTGGTAATATTATATATTCCATAGCCCAAAGAAGATAATTGTACAGAATGTTTCTTGAATAATGTATCACTTTTACCAATGATTGAAAGAAGAATTTATGTTGCTATTTTAGCTTTCCACTGACAAAACTGTGAAAGTCCTAAATATCTTGGAGAAGAACATTCAAGATGGGTCAAAGCTTTCTACTTTGTTAAATCATGTAAGTTTAAGATCCATATTGTTAATTTTACCCTTACTATTGTTAAGATATAAATTTTTTCATAAGGAACTTTGATTTATAGAGAAAATTCCAAATTTCATTAATTTGAGCTTGTTACCACCATTTACTAGTTACATTCATTAGCATTGCTGCTAGAATTGCACTTTTAGTAATTCAAAGTTAATGTTACACATTGCTAATTCCCAGCTTTGACAAAAAGTAAGAATATTGAGAACGTACATTTTTTTCAATTTAAAGGACTGTTCTTTAATCTCACAGTATGCTCTTCCTTGTGTAAGTGTATGAATATATTTAAAATGTCCTTTCATTTATGAAATGAGAGTAGGTAGTAATTCTTTTTCTCAGCCTTCCCTAGAGAAATACTTTGAAACCTTATGCTGATTTTCTAAAGTATCCTAAAACATTAATCTTTATATACCATTTTTATGCCTAGCTCAAATGTTGTTGAGAGGATTAAATAAATTTGTGTAAAGTGCTTAACAGTGTTTGGCATGTTGTAAGTTCTCAATAAATGTTAACTGCAGCTGTTACTACATTTTAGTATGTTTGTATCAAAAGCAGTAGCAACATGATATAATGGTTTATGAACTGATAAAGGTAAATTGCCTAGACTGGTAGCAGACTTTCAAAATCATACGTGCATTCGAATTGATCTTGATATCTCTATAATTAATGAATACCAACTCTAATGCTTATAGGCATTTAATATAAAAGATAAAAATTTAGGAAGGTTTTGAGCTAATGAATTCTCTTTATTCTTAAAAGCTGATTACAAAACTAATGTTTATTGTAGAAAATTTCCAAAACACAAAAAGGGTCGTATTCTCATCCAACAATAACCACTGTTAACTCTTTTGATATGTATACTCCCATTCTTATATGTACATACATACTATATATATTTAATACATGCACTGGATTTTATTTCATGAGGGAAATGTTCTTGATGTTTTCAGTAGCCACAGGATTGCTAAGTGATCTACATGGAATAAAAAATGTAGAAAAGTAATCTCAGATGGTATTTCTGTGACTTATTAATATATATTTTTCCAATGCCCTCTTTAAATTAGTTTTTGAATCAGAAACAGAGGGCTTAGAGAAACCTAATGGAAATCTACTGCATCTTTAGTCTACAGGTTTTATTTAAAATACTTTGACAAAAAACTGATAAATATTATCAGGAATCTAGAATTGTAGAGAGCTGGCTGACTCAGTCTTACTGAAATTATTTTCATTCCTGAAAACCTCAGCACTACTTAATATGTTGCAGATAGCTTTAACCTTTGGCCTGAATGACTCTTCCAAACAGCAATTTTAATATCAGAGAAAAGCTGCTTTATGTTACTTTTTTAAGTAGGTATGTAAGCAGTAAAATGGAAGAAAGCTAAAGAGTTAGGAAAAAGGCAATTGAGTTTTTAGGCATTAGTAATTGGAAAGCCCCTCTCTGCTTTGCATATATTATGCTTTTATTTGTTCTTTTTCCCGATGTATAAGCTTTGAATAGCAAGCATAGGAAAGTATTCCTAGAATATAAAGTTGATACATCATAACTAAGGATGTAATAGAAGGATTTTCACTTTCAGTGTAAAATTAAAAGCACTTCTCCCCAATTGTAATGCATTTTGCTGATGTGTAAATTAAAATACAGTCTTCTGTCAGTTGTTGAGTTATCCATTTTTAGAAAATAAATTATATTTTCAATAGTCTGCATAATCACCGCTTTTTAATCTTAGTTTCAAAAATACAGTATTATTGAAAAACAGGTATTAGGAATGCTTGAGTCAATAACATTTTACTATTTTTAAATAGGGCTCTACCTTTTGTTGTTGTTAATTTTTGCTTTCTTCTCACAACAGCCAGCAGAACTTATAAAGTTTTTTGACTATCATAATATTTATACCCTAAGCACAAAATTATTTATGTGCAATTATAGTCTTTAGCTAAAATCTTGGATTTGGGTAAAGTACACAGAAGATACAAGTAACTATAACTTTGTCATTAGAGTGTCATCTAGTGGTGAAATTAGGAGATTGAGTATGTTATGTTTGAAAACTTTGAAACAAAAATCTTACTTAAAGTAGTGTCAGAATTTGTACTTCATTTCTAATATTCTTTGAAGAATGTGCATACATCAAAGCTCTTACCATGTTTTCCACCAGTGAAAATCAAATATATTATAGTTTTTTTATATTTTAACCTGAAAATGTGTTTATTTTCATTTTGTTAATGATATGCTATTTTATAGAATAACGACACTGAAGAAGAAGAAAGGTTATGGAGAGACCTTATTATGGAGAGAGTTACAAAATCAGCAGATGCCTGTCTTACAACTATCAACATTATGACATCCCCTAACATGCCAAAAGCTGTATATATTGAGGATGTAATTGAAAGAGTTATACAGTACACTAAATTTCATTTGCAGAATACACTTTATCCTCAGTATGATCCTGTTTACAGATTAGATCCTCATGGAGGTTAGTTTGCCCCTTTATATTGATAGTTTTTGAGTATGTCAAAATTACCTGTCATAATTTTAGCATATTGGAAGGGTCAGAATGCAGTGACTTAAAATGGCACCAAAATTATTAGAGTATATAAATTGTAATAAACACGGGCTTTGATTTGACTAGAATATAGAACTTTTAGTTAATTTAGTACTTGTTCAATTATAATTTCTTTAGCAACTATTTACATATAGTAGAAGTGATTTCTACTGGTCACGGAAAGTCCCAGATAATATTAGCTTCTGGTTCCATTGATCACTTGCTGCTAATTTTACCCAAAATATTAGTTATCTACAAAATGGTTTGATTTAAGATGTATATTCTTTCTCTTATTTATAACCTTTATAAATTAGCAAAGAAAATGGTTAATGTGTACACTTGAAGAGAGGAAGATAAACTTAGTTCATGAATAATCTACATTTAATTATTTGATAATTGCAAGTTAAAGAGAAATATAATCTTACAATATTGGTCCAATGGAAAAAAAATAGAAATAAAGGTAAAGTAATATTTTAGATGTAAGAAATGAATAGGCACTGAAATGTCATAGATTATCTGTTATAAGAAAGTTTATTTTTCTAACTAAATGTCCCTAGAGAATAATTTTCTCTTTTAATAAACACCCAGCTTTATTTGCCAGGTTGTATTTTCATGTAGCAAAAAAAAAAATATATGCTCTCTTAATTCAGAAAACAGTTTTATTGCATTTATTAAAGATTACTAAAAGTTGATATATTCCTTGTTTTATTTTTTTCATTTTAGGAGGCTTATTAAGTTCAAAGGCAAAACGGGCTAAATGTTCTACCCATAAGCAGAGAGTAATAGTAATGCTTTATAATAAAGTTTGTGACATTGTTAGCAGCTTATCAGAATTGCTAGAGATACAGCTTCTTACAGACACAACAATTCTTCAGGTAAGTGTTTTTGAAGCATTTTGTATATTTCTGGACCACTTTAAAAATGGAGGGTCTATTTGAGTTCAGTGTAATCTTGCTCACTCGATAATAATACCAGCCCTCTGTTAATTTTTTCCATTCAGAGTATGTTATATCTAAATTGAAGAAATAAAAGTTCAGGGAAGTTTTAAAAAGAAACGTTTTGGGCAGAAGACAGGTACATGTAGAATAAATTCTAAACTCTAAATTCTCTGAAAGAAATTGTTTCATTTAAAATATGTCAGGATATTTTCATCCAGAACAGCAAAATGTTTTTAGTTTCTTTATATTCCTCTGACATTTGTCACTCCAAAAGGTGAAGATTAGAAGAATGGCAGCTATGAAGGAAGCTGTGTGTTGATGTGTTTGAGGATGAAAGGGAATAGAAAAAGAACTAGATCTTGGTTGATGAGGGAAAAGAAGGTGCCCTCTCAGTGTTTTCCAGTAGATTTATGAATGCTTTGGAGTTTAGTAAGGTAGAATGGTGCTGAAATCAACTAGAGATGTATACAAGTTACTCTTTTTCTGTGTTTGTGCAGGTATCATCAATGGGAATAACACCCTTTTTTGTGGAAAATGTCAGTGAACTGCAATTGTGTGCCATTAAGTTAGTCACTGCAGTAAGTATAATCAGTTTGTGTTTTTAGGTATCCCTCTAGAAAAATAATATTGATATTCTTTAATCCACTTTTGCAAAAATTAATACAGATTCAGGTTTTCCATAGATTGGTTTCAACATAAGGACTATTTTAGTGTGTCTTAGATTTTAAACCTTTTTTTTTTTTTTTTTTGAGGAAGATTAGCCCTGAGCTAACTACTGCTAGTCCTCCTCTTTTTGCTGAGGAAGGCTGGCCCTGAGCTATCATCCGTGCCCATCTTCCTCTACTTTATATATGGGATGCCTACCACCTACCACAGCATGGCTTGCCAAGTGGTGCCATGTCCGCATCCAGGATCCAAACTGGCGAACCCTGGGCCGCCAAGAAGTGGAATGTGTGAACTTAACCACTGCGCCACCAGGCTGGCCCCTAAACATTTCTAAATATTTCAGTTAATAATTCCTTAATATTTGCAATAAAATCAGAATTGTTTTAAAATCATTTAAATCTTATCTTACTTTCCATACCCAAGATATCATACTTCTAAATGAAACCAGTATACTCTGACTTCTACAAGACTGTTATGATTGATGGCAAACTTAAGCAGGTTATGAAAGTCATTGCCATTGAAGGTGTTGAAAACATTTTCATTCTAAATGTCAGATAATATTTTTTATTACATGATGCAGTATTTTTGTTTTGTTTTCAAATAATTATAACAAACTTAATTTGGAATCTTATACTTACTAAACAGGTATTCTCAAGATATGAAAAACATAGGCAGTTAATTTTGGAAGAAATTTTTACTTCACTTGCAAGATTACCAACCAGCAAGAGGAGTTTAAGGAACTTCAGGTAACTAATTATAGCAAAGGCCAAGTATAACCAAGAAGAACTCGATTATATTGTAGCCGACATATATTTATTCTTCATCATTTCTATCTGATTTTCATTTTAATGAGCAAATAAAACAGAGGCAATTCAGTCAGAATAGCATGAAGAATAGCTTAGATGTGTGAAATAGCAATGCACATCTCGGGGACTTAAAGAAGTTCAGTGATTCTCAGGTGTAAAGATCTGTGGCAAGGTTTTTCATTCTAAGTACTATTGACATTTTGGGCCAGATAATACTTTGTTGTGTGGGGCTGTCCTGTACATTGTCACATGCTCAGTAGCATTCCTAACTTCTACATACCAGATGCCAAGAGAAACTCCCTGCTTCCTATCATGACAAGCAAAATTTTCTCCAAATATTGGCAAATGTCCCCTGAGGGGCAAAATCATCCCTGCTTAAGAACCATTGATCTATGAGAAGAGCAATCGGAAATACAGCTTAAAAGAGTTAGAGCCAGTTCAAGGATTTTATAAGCCATACTAAAGAACTTAGACTTAATCCTTTATACAGTACAGAGTCATTAAATATTTTTAAAAGAGAGCTGAAAGATTATTCTAACAGCAGAATAGAGAATAACATGAAAATTAAATGCTTTTAAATCACTAAGCATAGAGTAACTAAAGAATGTTATCCACTGCTGTGGTCAGGATTATTGTGTTTGTTGTCATCATTAATCATCATCATTATCTTAACTATCATTATAATATTCTTGAATGATTAAATATGTTGACCTGGCATATAGGGTAATATTTAGATTGCTTTGAAGCCTATCTTCTGTAAAATAATTATTTTTGTCTTTATTTTTTGGACTAATTGTGTATTGATAAATATCTATTGTCTGTTAAACCTGAAGAAAAACTATCAGCATATAAAAGAATTTTTACACTTTTAGAGTGTCTTTACAATAATAATTCAGAATTTGTTTTTCCATATTCTATGCCATTGACCTCATACTTTAGCTGACCGTGCGGCAGATTTTAATAAGAAAATGAATACTAGAATGCATGGGCATTTGGAAATCTTGAAGACTTCTCGTTTTAAAAATGATTTCAAGAAATGTTGGATATTTTTTCATTATAAATTTTTTATCTGCAGTGCATATAAAGTATAGAAATTTTTATTAAATATTGCATTTTTCCTTTGGCTATTTAATTATCTAAGTATGCATAGGCATTTAGTTGGTATTTTTTTCTAATTTATTAAAAATAATTAGACTAAGGACACTATTATAAGCACTAAAGATAATGCTTAGAAATATTGGTAAAGAAAGCATGAAACTTTCAGATGATAGATGACATGTAAAATGAAATTTAATTATTTTCTTCACTAAAGGTTAAACAGTAGTGATATGGATGGAGAGCCTATGTATATTCAGATGGTTACAGCACTAGTTTTACAACTAATTCAATGTGTAGTACACTTACCATCCTCAGAGAAAGACTCTAATTCAGAAGAGGACTCAAATAAAAAAGTAAGTAATCTTTTATGAGTTTTATAACTTTGTACTTTTATGGAAAAAGCACTTATATTCTATACCATTCTTATAAAACTGGATTTCTTAGTTAGGGTTTCATGGCTAGGCTTTAGGTTCCTTGTAGAGCACTAGACTGGGTTTTATGGGAGCCTTTGAGTTCTGGTTCTGACTATTATATCTACCAATCATGAAACATACAAATCATTTTAATCTGAGTTTGTTTCTTCAGCTTGTAAAATGGGGATGATAATATTTGACAAGCCTACCATACCGAGTTGTAAGACTCAAATGAGATATTGAATGTGAAAGTGAATATTATAATTGTAATATGTAATATCTGTACTAATGCATAGCATGTAATAATGTGGAATTCATGCAGAAAATGAGTTTATGCCATCACTGTTGAATAACTCGTAACTAAGATTTGCTTTTGGTTTTGTAGCTTTTACCTATCAATGCTTATAACTTTTGCAAGTTCTGCAGTATTACCTCAAAAAACTTCAAAAGAAACAAATAATTTTATTTTTTTATTCTGTTATAGCCAGATATATGTGTCTGTAATACTAAACATATAATTAAGTAAAAAATGCATATCAAAAAAGCTGAGGTCCCTGTTGTTTCTTCCCCCTCTCCATTGTTCTCTCTCCAGTCTTCCCTTCCTTACCATTGATGACCAGTATCATGAGAATGTTTATCTCCTTACATTTATTTATCTGCATAAATTTGATATAGAATTGGTTTTTTTATTTACATAAATAATATAGTAACATATTTATAGCTAATTATTTTCACTCGACATTGCTTTTAATACTTATAACTAATACCTGATCTCTTTGACTTGCGTTAAACACATTATATAACTGCATCACAGTGTAAAGCAAGAGTTTCTCTAGATGTACTTAGAAGTAGAATATTAAATCATACTATATGTGCATTTTTTTTTTAAAATTTTATTTTTCCTTTTTCTCCCCAAAGCCCCCTAGTACATAGTTGCATACTTTTTAGTCGTGAGTCCTTCTAGTTGTGGCATGTGGGATGCCACCTCATCATGGCTTGATGAGTGGTGCCATGTCCGCACCCAGGATTCGAACCAGCGAAACCCTGGGCTGCCAAAGCAGCCGCTCAGCCCCGGAGCCGGCCCCTGTACATGCATTTTTCACTTTACTGGATCTTGTCAGTTTGCTTAACAAAGTGGTATTCTAGTTTACATTCTAATTTTTTATTTTATCTAGTCTGATCAGTGTGAAATGATAGCGTATTTTATTTTGTATTTTTCTGCTGACTAGTAAGCTTTTTCATGTATCTATTTGCCTTTTGGGTTTCCACAACTTTGGATTGACTGTTTATGTCCTAGTCGTTAAATTTCTAGTGAAGGAGTTGAATTTTCTTTTGTATTATATTCCAGTGTTTGATAAACTTAGAGCTTATAAGCAACTATTGATATTTCATTTGTTAACCACATTTGTCACTCTTACATATTTTAATAAATTAAAATGAACTCAATATTTTTATTTAGTTTTTATAAAGTATTGAAATATGTTTAGTATGCTAATTGTAGCTTTTCTCTTTATATATAAGAATAGTTAGCATTTTAGTATTTAAGTGTATTACCCCTATTTAGCAATAACATGGCAATAGCGACTGAACTAACTTGTTTGTTGGTTATCTCTTATATCTGTATAAATTCATTTTTCTCAATCTAGGTTGATCAAGATGTTGTCATTACCAACTCTTATGAAACAGCCATGCGAACAGCCCAAAACTTCCTTTCCATCTTTCTTAAAAAGTAAGTAAAATTAACATAATCTGACTTTCATTTTCCCCAGTATAGAGAAGAGTTCATTTATTTTAAGTAAAAGATTAATCCAATTTCCTGTTATAATTTGAACTTTGAATATGTGTCCCTGGCCCTTGATTTCCTGATCTTTAAAATGAGGCAATGGGAATATTAAAAATCTAAAATTTTGTAAACTTCCTTGTATGTTGGGCTCCAAAAGTAAGGTTTAGATTATAGATTGAAATTCTATAATTTTTCTTCAGTAAATTTTGAGGCATTCTAATTAAATAGGAAAGTTTGTAGAGAGAGGTTTACTTAGCCTTCATAAGAATTTATGGTAATCTCATAGAGGGAAAAACAGTCATCATTTTTAAATGTGTTATCGTTGCCAGAAAGTAATATTAATATTAGTCAATAAATGAATTCCCTATAATAGAGGAAAAGATGAAGTTTGAGAAGTATATTAGTTTTAAACCATGTTTCATTTAATGTGTTCTCTTAAAACTTCTTATAAGATACAGTGAAAACTTAACAAAATTTCAGTCATATTGGTGGGTATGTCACCTAAGTTAATGACCTTTTTATTATTTATCTTTGCACAGATGTGGTAGTAAGCAAGGTGAAGAAGATTACAGACCACTCTTTGAAAATTTTGTTCAGGACCTTCTTTCAACAGTCAATAAGCCTGAATGGCCAGCTGCTGAACTACTCCTTAGTTTGTTAGGGAGACTGTTGGTAAGAGTATAGCATTTAAAGATTATTAGATTACTAGAAGACAACATAATGAGGATGTACTCTGATTCACAGATGATGAATTCTTTAAAAATGTGTAAGGAAATACGACCATTGCATCTCTATTTCTGCATGTGCATAACTGTACACAATATCGTCCGTACCTTGTAGAAAACTTTGAAATGTTGTGACTTTTGGTGCTTTCATTTCATTACATAAGATAACAGTGCTTTAAAACTTTCTTTTTGGTTTGGAAGTATTATATTGTTAGTTAAAAGCATCTCAACACTGAGTCATAAGTTACTGTAATTAATCCATTTCAAAGCATGAAACTGATTACTGTGAACTTTGTCATTTTTAAGAGTATTTCTAAAAAGGTGACCTCATGTAATACAATAGGGAAATACGAACAAATATTACTGTGATTTCTCTTTTTATTTTTAAGCTGCATTTGGATTCTGCAATACAAATTGTAACAAAGCTTTTGGGGACCTTACTTTCTGTGAACTGGAAAGTATATTAATACTATTTTGAAATCAAGATAATTAATGTTTCATAGGCATCAGAATTCCAGCCTAAGAAATTCTTTTTCAGTAATATCCTATTTTTAACAAATAAACAATTTAGCCTACGTTTAAAGAGAGTGTATTCTTAGGGAGGTTTAATCTATAGTTTTTTTTTTTAATGAAACTGTTCAGTTTCCAGAAACTCAAAAGGCAATCACTTTATGGAACAATATCACAAGAAAAGAAAAAGTTTAAATTTCAAATGATACAACATAGATTTGGAATTCATATGATAAATTACTATTAAAGATGTACTGTTATAAATTGAATTAAATCAAAATTACTTTGTTTTGATGTTTAGGTTCATCAATTCAGTAACAAATCAACAGAGATGGCTTTAAGAGTAGCGTCTCTTGATTACCTTGGAACTGTTGCTGCACGACTAAGGAAAGATGCTGTTACAAGCAAAATGGATCAAGGGTCTATAGAACGAATTTTAAAACAGGTACTGAGATAAAGGATTAAAATTATGGGGTAAATAATAGGTAAACACTTATCTTTAGGTATTCTTATATTACTGTTGCATTTCATTTTGTAGATTGAAAATAAGACTTATACTTCTAAAAGTCGGCTTTTCAAAAGCCCTACAGAGAAAGTACCTTAGGGTGAATTATAATGTCTAACAGGAACTTTTAAATGATTTGTATAAGTCCTTAGTTTACTTTCTTTTTGCAAACTATTGTTATGAATATATGATGCTGTTTTCTATTTGGTTTAATGTAATTTTTATTTAAATCTTTAGTTTCTTGAGATGATAATTTAGCATGCCCAAATTGTTTTGTATCTTTGAATGTTGTGTATCTTTTTATATTGGGGAAGGATGAGAAGGGCTTCTTTTCATTTTATTATATTAGAGAGTTTTCATGGGAAAAACTTATTTCTTCACTTATTCTTTTTTTTTTAAGTATGGTTGAGGTGATAGTAATACTAAAAGTTTGCTTAAGAAAATTGGTACATAAATGATCCCTAATCCTACCATACACAACTGTTCTCATTTTCTTTCTATTCTTTTTTTATGTCCATAAGCATATCCATGCTGGCCATTAGAAATGCATCTAATTCTTTTTTTTTTTTTTACTACACTTTGTATTTTGAAATAATTTAAAGCTTACAGAAAGGTTAGAAGAATAGTAGAAAGAGCTCCCGTAAACCTTTCAGCCAAATTCCTTAGTTGTTGACAATTTACAACATTTGCTTTATCATTCTTATATGCATGTCTGTATATGCTCTCCCCCACCACCCCCAACCATTTAAGTAGATATGCCCCGCATTAACCTTGAATTTCAAAGTGTGATTCACTGGACAAGTAGCACCAACATTAATGTCACCAGGCACTTGTTAGAAATGCAGATTCTCAGGACTCTCTCTGTACCTACTAAATCAGAAACTCTGGGGGTGGGGACCAGCAGTCTGTGTTTTAACAAACCCTCCAGGTGATCCTAATGAATGCTGAAGTTTGAGAACCGCTGCTTAGTGTGTGTTTTCTACAAACAAGAACTCTCACTTAAATATCCACAGTAAAACTATCGAAAGCAAGATATTACCATTAATATAATAGTACCATCTAATACATTACTACCGTTCGTATTCTATTTAATAGGTTATAATTTGTTGCTTTCATTATTTTAATGCTCAAACTGTCCTAGATTTGACCACTGAGAGCTCCTTTAAGCTGGCTTTTGTATCTTTTTGATATGTTCCCATCTTTCTTTGATACTTCGTGACACAAGATGTTTGAGGCTTATCTTTTACTTTGCTTGCCCCAGCCCTGAAATCAGCCATTTCTCCAATTACTGCTGGTTTCTTTTATTGGAGAATGGTAATTTAGAAACGAAGATCTAGGTACTAGGTGACTTTCAGTATTTCTTAGAGGAGACCGAGGACCTCTTATTCGCCACATATGGCCATGTAGGTTGTACACTGTAAAACTCAAGGAGAGGGGTCATTCATGAATATTTTTATGGCTCTCAACATACTTCCAAATTGCTTTTGGAAGTTTACAACGTAGTAATTTACAGTGCTATGACAAATTTCTGAATGTATCCATTTTGCCACAGTCCTAGAATATGGGTTATTCTAATCTTTGTTTTCTACTTAGATATATTCTAAACCATGTGTTTGGCATTTCACGTGGTAAAGCTAGCATATAAGTTATAGACATGAATGTCAACTCAGTTAATTTCTGACTCTGTATTGTTCTTGACAGGACCTAAAAATTCAGTCCATTTCTGCTCCTAGAACAAGTGAACAGCCCACCTACTGTATATTTAATATCCTACTTGAAATAAAGTACTGTTTTTTAATTAATTATAAATAAAAGTATTTTCCTTTCAGAATTTTCTTTTTAGATAATATCCCACAGAAACCTATAACACATAATAATAAGAGTAATAAGTTTCTATTTACTAGATTAAAAGTTTGGAGTTGTCTCTTTTTTTTCCAAACAGGAAACCAGTGCTAGGACCTTCGTACCTCTGAAGATAAAGCACATTGTTCTGATAATTTTTATGTCAGCTACCTGTGTCCTCCTTCAAATAAAATGATGTGTAGTTCATAAAAATAGAGGCCAACCTTAGCTATCAATGTATCTTTTTCAGAAATAGTGTTCTTCTGTTTCTTCCTTTTAGTTGCTGTATATATATTTTTTCATTTGTATTATTTATCGTTTTTTCCCTCAGATTTGCATTTACAAGAGGATGATTTGTTAAAGTACTTTAGTAATATCTTTTTTGTTCTTACTCGGTTTATTTTGTAGGTTTCAGGAGGAGAAGATGAAATCCAGCAATTGCAAAAAGCGTTGCTTGATTACTTGGATGAAAACACTGAAACTGATCCTTCATTAGTGGTAGGTTTCTTTTCTCCTTTTTTTTTGGAGATATCACTTGTTTATTCAGATGGGATCTGAAAGAAAATTGGGAAGTGTCATGAAGAGGAAAGTTATTTGGAGTATTGATTTTTGAAACAAAGGGATACTTGATAATCTAAGCAGAAAAGAATGGTTATGGATTGATTTGTCTTATGTGGGATCCTGGTACAGATATTATAGTATACAAAAGTTGTGTGACACAAAAAATATTTGGAAATCTTTCCATAGGTTATCTTTGAGACTGGGCTGAATCATTGGTCCTCACAGTTGGCATGGCCCAGGTGGTGCATGAGATGATCAATTAGTGTATAAAAAGAAACTGTTAAAATTTTACATGTATATTTATTTTCAAACTCTGTTTTTATGTGTTATGTATCCAAAATATTAGTGTAATAGGTTCATATGTAAAATTTGTAAACTGTATTAAACAGTGTACATATATTGGGATACTTTTTAATTTTAATTTTTTTTTTACTGATGGGATATGCAATCTTAAAGAGGTTGGAGATAACTTAGCTATTCAGCCAAGTACTGCAGATTTTCAATCTGTATTGAAAGGAACAGATTATAGGTGCACCTTGGTGTTAAAATATTTCAATAATAATTGACTGTATATTTCTTGAAGGAGTAAGGTGAAATTTTTAAAAATAACTGGAGTCTTCTACCTTCAGCATTTTATCCATTTATTCTAAACTTTTCTAGTTCACCCATCATCTGTCTAATTTTACTGACTTATTGGGTGCTAAAGTTAGGTAGCTGCTAGTATTCCAGATTTAATACAGTTGTAATTATCATCTTGTCTTTCGATACATTAATATATGTGTTAAGACAAAGTAAAATAATGTTTTCTATCACTCAAATATTCTAAACATTCTAGGTTTTTTAAAATCTGTTTTTATCTGATAGAAGTTGTTTTAAAGTAAACCTTAATATTTGTATTTCTGATTGTGAACATTTTATCAATGCATTGGAAATTTTGTAACTAATTTCATCAAATTCAAGTCTTATCTAATTTCTTTCCAGTTTTCTCGTAAATTCTATATAGCCCAGTGGTTCCGTGACACAACTCTGGAAACAGAAAAAGCAATGAAATCACAAAAAGATGAAGAATCCTCTGAAGGAACACATCACTCGAAGGAAATTGAGACAACTGGTCAAATTATGCATCGAGCTGAAAACCGGAAAAAGTTTCTTAGAAGCATTATCAAAACTACACCTTCTCAGTTTAGCACATTAAAGTAAGATTCAGAGAGAAAACATCTTTACTTTTTCAGTTATCTGTTTGATATCATTTTACCTACTATACAAAAAAGTTAAAAATGTAATGACTTTTTGTTGCAGGATGAACTCTGATACTGTGGACTATGATGATGCTTGTTTGATTGTTCGATACTTGGCCTCTATGAGGCCGTTTGCCCAGAGCTTTGATATTTATTTGACACAGGTAAACTGGACCAGGATTCCTTATACAATGATACTGATTTTTCTAATTCTTGATACTTATGGGGTTGTGTACGATGTCTTTATTGTTGAGAACAGATATTTTAAAAGATCATGAAAGTATCATTTGTTTCTATGTTCCATATTTGATAAAATGTCTATGTTCTACATGCCTTTTATATATTGATTCCAGTTTTATAGATAAATGGATATATATCTGTATGAATATATATGCATATGGTATAGGTAGAATGATGTTATAAATTATTCAATTACCAAGTTATTATTTACATAATAGTAAATATCCTTGATTAAAGTTACACATAGTAAGGTAGAGTGAGACTACAGGTCCTTGCAAATGAAGCATAGCAATAAAAACCAGGTTTAATTGAGAATGCCAGGACCAAGTGTAGAATGCCTCCCTTATCGTGTATACTGACCTTTAAGTTAAAGCTTTTGATCAGTAAGATAATAGATCTTTTGCTCACTTATATAAAAATTAAAGAGAAGTAAATGTGATATTTACTTTCATTTCTTTTGCATGTGTCATGCTGTATTTTGTTAAATATTATGTGTTCCAAAATTTATGAAAATATCAATGTTTGCTTCGCAGATCCTTCGAGTTCTTGGTGAAAATGCAATTGCCGTTCGAACAAAAGCCATGAAGTGTTTATCTGAGGTTGTTGCTGTAGACCCCAGTATTCTAGCAAGGGTAAAGAGGAGCACAAATGATTCTTCCTATTTGAGTGTTCTGTTCAAATTAAAATATTAGCTTTATTTAGTATAAATTATATTTTGTTTATTTTTCTTTAGCTTGATATGCAGCGAGGAGTTCATGGACGATTGATGGATAACTCCACTAGTGTCCGAGAGGCAGCAGTAGAATTGCTAGGTCGATTTGTCCTTTGTCGACCTCAGCTTGCAGAGCAGTATTATGATATGCTGATTGAAAGAATATTGGTATGTTTGTTTTGTCATTTTTATTGTGATTCGTGAATATAATTTCGCCTTTCTAGTGTTCTGTTTTTCAAAATGTTAATCCAGGAAAGTAAATATCAATTATATATTTATATTGCCTGATCTGTGAACTATAGCAACTTTCTGAAGAGCATATTTCAAGAGGAGGGCTGTTCAGTATTGTAAAACCAATCTTTGGTGAAAATTGGATTACTTTTTTCAGTTATCATTGCCTTTTGATTATGCCATTTTACAATGAGTAAATATAGGAACTACATGGCATAGTTAAATATTTTGGACAGTAATCTAGAGTAATTATATATCTATGTATATAAATAGGAAGAATTAGTAAGAGTTAAGTGCAGAACTTTGGTATCTGACACTATTTTTGGATCCTTTATGAGTATGTGCATGTTTCCTTAAAGCTGAATTATGACAAGCTCGCGTACCTGCAAGTTAAACCAGAAAGTCATTTGAGTCTTAAGAACAAACTTAAGCAATACTATTCCAATATATTCTTTTCTTGTATGTCATGGAATTCTCTCACCCTGAAGCACTTTCCTGGAAAGTAAAAGGAAACGTTGGCATTACAAAATATCTGTGAAATCTCCACATCACCCACTGCAGGCATATTGACTTCTATAACTCAACAGGGATGCGTTAGGTACAAGATTAGGTATTCCCACAATGGCAAGAGTTTACTTTATCACCTTTAGCCTAGTCTCAGAATACTGTGTGACTGAGAGTTATAATTTCAGCTTCAAGTAGCATAAAATCTTGATTTAAGAAAAGAGTAGAAAAGTTTTTTTCTCTTTTACTGCCTCAGCCTTTTCAAGAGTGAAGGGAAATATTAGCAGGATTCTCAAATCTAATGATCTCTGGCAGCAACATATCCTAAAATATTTTCTTGACTGCTAAATTGTATAATGGAAATAATTTTGCACAATAAATGTTTGATGCTTTTTATTTCTGAAACTTTTTAATTATGAAAATTTATAAAGTTGAAAAGTAGTACAGTGAGCCACCCGTGTCCACCACCATATTTCATCTGTATTTTTTGCTAATTTAGTTTAAATTAAATTTCAAACATTTTGCTACTTCTCCTGTGGATGCTTTAGCTTACCTTTCCAGAAAGTAAGGATGTTGTCCTTGTAAACAAAAAACCATTATCTCATTCAAACAAATTAACACTCCCTAAATTCAAATTTAACACTCCATATTCAAATTCTTTAACTCTCTCAAAAATTGGATGAAAAAATTCTTTCACAGATTTTTCTTTTTTTTTTTAAACAGAATCCAGTCAAAAGTCATATTTTGCATTTGGTGGTCGTGTTTTAAAATTTAGAGTATTCTCTTTACACACTTTCCTTGTGAAACTGACTAAAACCACCAGGGCAATCTTTTTCCTCATGGTTTTCTTTAATTTAATTTGTTCCTTTGTTTCTTGTATTTCCTATAAAGTGTAAGATAGTGACAATAATTTGATTTGATTTAGGTTAAAATTCTTGTTACAGGGGGCTGCCTGGTAACATAGTTAAGTTCGCACGCCCCACTTTGGCAGCCTGGGGTTTGCCAGTTCAGATCCCGGGCACTCCCCTACACACTGCTCATTAAACCATGCTGTGGCAGCATCCCAAATCCGAAATAGAGACAGCACAACCAGAAGGACCTACAACTAGAATATGCAACTATGTACTCGGGGGCTTTGGGGAGAAGAAAGGAAAAAAAAGATTGACGACAGATGTTAGCTCAGCTGCCAATCTTAAAAAAAAAAGCACTACTGTCTTTAAACAAACAAAACAAAATAGAGGAAGATTGACACAGATGTTAGCTCAGTGACAATCTTCCTCACCAAAAAAAAATTTTGTTACAAATACTTCATATGCTGTTTAAGTACCAGACGTTATTCTAAAAGTTTTGTGTTTGTTATCCCATTTAATTTTGGCAAGCTTATACTCTAGTGTTGTGTTCAGTAGTTTAATATTTTTCTATGTATTGGATATCTATTTGAAAAGTAAAGACAATATAATAAAATAACCCATATTTATAGTAACATTAACGAGAAAGAAAATAAAGAGGAATTATATAGACCATCTTTATCATGTTAATAAATAGTGAATATACCACTTGTTGGTGTTTACTTTGTAATTTCATTTGTCAAGTTTAATGCATGCTCGCACCTAAGCATCTTGATTTTCTGACATTTAAAAATACCTTTCTGTTTTTAGGATACTGGTATCAGTGTCAGAAAAAGAGTAATAAAGATTCTAAGAGACATCTGTATTGAACAACCCACATTTCCAAAAATTACAGAAATGTGTGTAAAAATGATTCGCAGAGTCAATGATGAAGAGGGCATTAAGGTAAGATATAACGTTGACTATTTGAAAATTTACTTTTCATTAATGTTTTAAATAATTTAAGTATGTATTGTATCAAAATTTTGTTGATTTAAATATATATATAAAAACTTTACAAGTGAATCAACATTTTTAGATTGAAGATATACTTTGATATATTTTTTATTTCTAGATTTTATATTAATAAAATCTGATCTTTCCCAACCAATTCAGCATTATAATATTTAATGTCATTGTAGAGATTGCATTATATACAGGAAGTTGATTATCAAATTCAAGTTATTTTGATATTCAAATGGTATGTGCTTGGTTTTCTAAATTAGTAAATGCCTTATTGAAAGTTTAATCCTGAGTTCATTAGTGAATTTACATATATGAGATTGTCCCTGTATTTTTTTTTAACAACTTCTCTCCAAAAGTGGTAAAAATATTTTTTAGTTTGATCAAAAACGTTTGAGGAGCTGGCCCCGTGGTCAGTGGTTAATTTCGCCCGCTCTACTTTGGTGGCCCAGGGATTTCACTGGTTGGGATCCTAGACGCAGACATGGCACCACTCATCAGGCCATGCTGAGGCAGCGTCCCACATAGCACAGCCAGAAAGACCTACAACTAGAATATACAACTATGAACCTGGGGGACTTTGGGGAGAAGGAAAAAAAAAATGAAAACGACTGGCAACAGTTGTTAGCTCAAGCGCCAATCTTGGAAGAAAAAAAAAAGAAGCTATCTTGAAAAAAAAATTTGAGTGTTTACTATGCAGAACTTTTGGAATGTCTTTACCAAATTGAAAAAATTTTTAATTTTGAGAAATTGATTTTTTTTTTAAACTGAGGAATTCATACCAATGATTCCCAGTAGTTTGTGTTTTCATTAGTTATTTATAGCTTTGTTTGGGGCTTTAATGAGAATTTGGGACTGAGAATTTTGCCATGTTTGTTGTAGTTACTTTGAAATTTTTCTTTCTTCTAGAAATTAGTAAATGAAACATTCCAAAAACTCTGGTTTACTCCAACTCCACACAATGACAAAGAAGCAATGACGAGGAAAATTTTAAACATCACTGATGTGGTAAGAGGGACTGGAACAAGGATGTGATTCCTGTGGGTGCAAACCTAGTTGAGGCATAGTCTGTCTTAAAAAGGAAGAGACAATGATGAGGTCAATCTCAACATTTAGTACTACTTCCTTTACTTTATATGTCTGGAAATACTCAAGGGATGCAAGTAAGATGAGACTGATGTTTCTACATAGCCCCACTTTTTTGGCATTCGCTGATTTAAGCACTCATGTTGAAATTCTTCAAATTCCTCCAATGATTGAAAACTGAGAGAAAGGAAAGGAGAAGTAGATGAATAGACGCAATAGCCGAGGGATAGCAACCTGAGATAGTAATTCCTACCTTTTTCAAAAGAGATGATTTAGTTTCATTATGTTTAATTATACACATAAGCTGTAAGTTTTTTTCACACAGATTACTTTTCATGTGTTGAACATAAGAAATTTTATATTATTGACTACCTGATCATCTGTTTCGCTGTCTTTAAATCTATTTTCTAGAAGGAAAATAAGAAGCAAACATTTCCTTTTTTTATTGTTTAGACCTTACAGATTTTTCTGACGTGTGTAATTTAAGTTATTGTTAAAAATTTAATACCATATTTAATTTCACTAATTTCTTGAATGTCTTCTAAGATATTTTTGGAATAAAATTCTTTAACATTGGTAAATTATTGGCTTACTGAAAAAAATAGTTCATTTTAAAAATAAGTTTTCAGTTCAGAACATTGAGATATTTATATACTTCAGGCTAACGCATAGCTAAAGTTTATTTTATTCGTGTTTTTAAGTAATTTTCTAACTTTGATAGTTTGACCATATTTTCCCCTTTAGGTTGCAGCATGCAGAGATACAGGGTATGACTGGTTTGAGCAACTCCTTCAAAACGTGAGTGTTATTTTGACTCCTGATAATAGCTAACATGAAATTTATTAGAAGGTCAGTCAGTTCTTTGTAGGCTTTATGATTTAAAAAGAAGCTTTTCAGTCATTTTTTTAAGTATTTGCCTTTTGTTAGGGAAAATTTATTTCAACATATTAGGCTGAATGTTTTGGTTAATGTCTCTGTTTAATTGATTATTCACTTGCTTGTTATAAGTGAGTTTTCTGAATCACTAATTGAAATTCTATCTTCTTTTCCTTCTAGATAATTGTTTTTTTCTTATCCCTTTAATCTAGATGATAGACATGAGATCTATAAATAGATATACAGATTACATTAAATATATATTTACATTATTTGTCATGTTATAAAATATGTAGAATTTCCTATGGTAGAGCAGAATTAAGCCACAATTAGTATTCTTGAAAAATTTCATAAATGGAAATATCTTGCTATGAATTTTTTTATTTCAGAACTTTTCGAATAGATAGAAGTACCACCATCACCCAGCTTCAAAATTTTTAAGCATTTTCCCGATCTTGTTTTATCTCTATGCCTCCCCCATCTTTTTGTTTGTTTGTTTGTTTTCTGGTTTTTTTGGATATGATACTTTTAAAGCAAATCCCATATTTTATATCATTTCACCCATAAATACTTTAGTATCTATCTCTAACAGAAATGGCTTTTAAAAAATAACCAGAGGGGCTGGCCCAGTGGTGCAGCGGTTAAGTGTGCACGTTCCACTTCGGCGGCCCAGGGTTCGCTGGTTGGGATCCCAGGTGTGGACATGGTACCGCTTGACAAGCCATGCTGTAGTAGGCGTCCCACATATAAAGTGGAGGACGATGGGCATGGATGTTAGCTCAGGGCCAGTCTTCCTCAGCAAAAAGAGGAGGATTGGCAGCAGATGTTAGCTCGGGGCTAATCTTCCTTAAAAAAAAAAATAAAAAATAACCAGAATATCTTTATCATCTATATCAAAGTAAATATTAATAAATTATCCCCTAATATCTAATACCTAGTCAGTGTTCACATTTCCTAGATTGTCTCAAAATGTATTTTTATAGTTAGTTTGCAGTTGCTTTGGTTGATATGGATCTTAAGTCTCTTAATCTGTAATAGTCAGCCCTTCACCCCTCCTTTTTTCAGGCCACTTAAACGTGTTCTTTTGTAGAACGTCCCACCTTCTGGGTTTCATAGATCTCTTCCTTCTGGTGTCATTTAAGTTGTTCCTCTATCCACCATGTTTTTCTGTAAACTCTTGGAGGCTTAATAATATTGAAGTTCAGTTTTGGGAGTAGGGGATAAGAATACTTCATAGATGTTGCTGAATATTATTGCATCACATGAGGAGACACATAATGTCTGGTTATCCCATTTCAGTGATCTTTGAGTTTAGGTGTTGTCAGCCTGGTGCATCTATTACGAGGATTTTTTATAATATATATATATAACCATCTGTTATCTAATATATAATATACAACCATCTATTATCAAGATTAGGTTGAAATGATTATCACCTAGATTTATTACTTCCATTAGAAGTAGCAGAATACTGATATTTTTCTAATTATTTTTTTCCTTCTGTATTAATTAACTGGAAATCTTTAGAGAGGAAATTTGTTCTGATTAACTGTTTGGTTACCATGAAATACAGTTTGTTTAGGAAAGACAGGGGAAATGCTTGATTCTTTTTCATTACTTAGTTTTCAGAATGAGTTTTCCTGTTAACCTTCAAAGGTGATGAATGAATTTGTTCATTTTCTAATAAATGCATTCCAATCATAATTCCTCAAATTGTCTCTTCTTTGCCCAGTAGTAGTCCCTTCAAGTTGGTCTTGTATACTTTTAATATAACCTCATTATTCTTTTGTAGCCTGGTTACTTTCTGCCTCTAAAGATGCCCCAGACTCATCTTGTACATTCCTGCCCCAAACCTGAAGTCAGCCATTTTTCCAAAAAGCCTTTGTGGGAATAATCTGGGTGCTGTGGATGTTCATTGCTAATGGGTTATCATAGTTTTGGGCCTTCTCAGAAGATGTTAATTTACTATCTACTTAAGTCCAGTTATTTCTGTTTGTGTTTTATTTTTAGTAATAAAGTAGGATTTTGTTGTATTTTTAACAGTCAACCAAAATTGTTTCTTTGAGGCATAATTTACATGCAAAAATCTTCATTAATTTTAGGTGTATAGTTCAATTAATTTTAATTGTATACAGTGACATAACCTCTAGCACAATCAAGATATAGAATATCACTCTTAAAAGCTTCCCTGTTGGGGCAAGCCCTGTGGCCTAGTGGGTTGAGTAAGGTGCGCTCTGCTTTGGCAGCCTGGGTTCAGTTCTTGGGCACCAACCTACACCATTTGTTGGCAGCCATGCTGAGGTGGCGACCCACATACAAAATAGAGGTAGATTGGCATGGATGTTAACTTATGGTTGAATCTTCCTTGGCAAAAAAAAAAAAAAAAAGCTTACCTTTGCCTCTGTGTAGTTGATCCTCTCCCCCTGGCCCTAGGAAACCACTAATCCACCTTTTGTAGAATTTCAAATCAATGGAATCATACAGTATGTAGTCTTTTTCATTTTACTTCTTTTAATTAGCAGAATGTTGCTGGTATATTAATATTTTATTTCTTCTTGTTGCTGAGTAGTATCAGTAGTGTGTGTGTATCATAACTTATTAATTTGCAAATTTATTGACTTCTGGGTCCAGTTTGGGCTCTTATGAATATTTGTGGGCCAGTTTTTGTGTAGATGTGCATTTTCATTTCTTTTGTGTAAATTCCTGTGAGTGCGATTGCTGGATCATGTGGTGAGTAGGAAACTGCCAAACTGTTTTTCCAAAATGGCTGAACTACTTTGCATTTCCACCAGCAATGTTCCTCTTGCTCCACATTCTCACCAGTACTTAGTATTGTGAGTCTTTTTAATGTTAGCCATTCTGGTGATGTGTAATGGTGTGTTACTTTTAAAAGTTTTTTAAGATGCCTGTTTTAAACACCTTCATGGTGTTTGTTTATGTTATCCAATCTGTAGTATCTTAGACTCTCTTCATAAATCATCTTCCATTTCATAATTTTGTGATATGTAGCATCATTTCCCTCCTAAATACATAATTAGCTCTATATTATAAAGCCTTATGCCCATCTTAGCCATTCCAAAGGGAATATGATAATTTCTAGAAGAATCTACAACTAGATGTTTCATCTGATAATTATAATAAATGATTAAGTAAGAATTAAGGGTAACTATGAGAAATGTCATTATTTAGTATTACTAAAAAGAATCTAAGATAATATCTCTATGTATTATTGGCAAGTTAGAAGCAGAAAGGAGATGACTAGATTTATAATCTCTTAGCAATAGTAGTTTTATATTCTTTATATCTTTATTCTCTAGTCCTCTTTAGTTAATTGTCCATTCAATCCTTTCTCCCTATTCTGTGCTGTTTTTTAGTTACTGCCAACAGTTTAGTTTACCAATGACATTGTGATTTTATGATACAGTTATTAGACTAGCAGAGTTTAGTTAATGAAAGAAATAAAGCTGAAAAATATTTGTATAAATACATGTGACAAAGACATAACCACTCTTAGCAGTTATAACAACACATAGGCATAAATTTTGAGAGAAGCTAGGAAAGATGGGGAGAGTAGACTACTGGAATTATTGGGAATTCTTGAGTCATGAATAATTAGCACACTTACTGTTTCTACATGAGCTCATATACACACATTCCATTCCATCCAATTTCAGATATTTATTTTTATTATTTTTGTATTGGGTCGGTTTCTTATAGATGAGCGATTGCCCATTCACACATACATCAAACTCTGTTTACTGACTAAATAATTTTGTTAGTATGTCTCTCTCTCTCTCTCTCTCTCTCTCTCTTTCTTTCTCTCTCTCACACACACACACTTTTTAAATGTATGGAGATTCATTTCCTCTTAACCTTTAATGAATTCATGGTTTTTTGTCATTTTCCGGTAATATAGGAAAGAGACAGTTTTATCATGAAGGTCCTTAAATTTTTTTTTACTTCTAAAAAGTGGTCCAATTAGTTTAAACCATCATTATAGCCCTATGATAGGTACACAAAAATTGAATTGATTTTACAGTACCACTCATTTTTATTGCTTATGATCCAGGACTATGGCCCTTTTTTAGTTTATGAGAAAATACAGACAATGAAAAACTTGAATGACCTGTATTTCATCTGTTCCTAGCCCTTGTAATCCAAAATAAGATCTCCTTCTTGAAGTTTACAATCAAATACTCTTTCTCCATCAGCCAGTGAATGAGCAAGAAAAACTAATATATCTGTACAATTTAATGGTACTCCACATTATAAACATAGATGAATAATAAAAACATTATGCAGGGTGAAGAAAGCCTTACACAGAAGAGTACATATTCTGATTCCATTTATATGAAGTTCTAGAGAGGCAAAACTAATCGATATTGCAAAAAAATCAGAGGAGTGGTTGTAGGGGGCCAGAGAGTGACTCGGAAGGGCCATGTGTTAGTCAGGGTTCTCCAGAGAAACAGACACAAGAGGATACTGAGAAGAGGAGAAAGAAAAAGATTTATTATAAGGAATTGGCTCATGTGATTAGAAGGCTCTTAAGTCCCACAATCTGCTGTCTACAAGCTGGAGGCCCAGAAAAGCCACTGGTGTAGTGCAGCCTGTGTCTGAAGGCCTGAACCAGGGGAAGCCAATGGTGTGAATCCCAGCCTGCGAGTACAAGAGGAGACTGATGTCTCAGCTCAAGTAGTCAGACAGAATGGTCAAATTCTCCCTTTCTCCACTTTTTGTTCTGTTCAGGCCCTGGACAGATTGTATGTTACCCACTCACTTTGGAGAGGGCAATCTGCTTTACTAAGTTCATCAATGCAAATGCTAATCTCATCTAAAAACACCCTCCCCAGCACACCCAGAAATAATATTTAACCAGATAACTGGGCATCCCTTGGCTCAGTCAAGTTTGACACATAAAATTAACCATCACAAATTCACTGTTTGTCAACTTGGCACCCATATACATCTCCTTAAACCATACTTAATCTCCAAATAAAGATAATGACAAGGTCATAATTCCACCTAACATGATAAAGCTATCCTGCATACACTGAAAACGCACTAACCCTTTCCCCAGAAGAAGTAGTAAAGTCCTTGAGTGGTGTTTACTCTTCTTCCTGGTATCCGGTAACTTAAATACTACGATATCAGATTAACAACACTTAAATACCATGATATGAGGTCAGTACATCTTATGTTACATGGTAAGGGAATAAGAGAGAAAAAAAACAAAGACAGTTGCAGGCATGCGCTTGTTCTCTCTCTCCCTCCCTCCCTCCGCCCCCCCCCCCTTTTCCTCTCTTTCTCTCTCCCTCCCTCACTTCTTCCCTCCCTCCCTCCCTCCCTCTCCCATTCACACACATACAAATGTATTCATAACAAGTAGGAAATACTCATGATAATTAAAGTCCTTGTTTCTATAACTGATCATGTAATCATAGCTGGTATTTATAACTATCTTCTCTCACTGCCCACTCTATATTCCCTTTGCCTTCAGCTGGCACCTCAGCTGGTCGTGGTTCTTTCTGTTGGAGTGACCCATACCTTCATTCCTGAAGGGTCTGAGCCATTTGTAGTCCTGCCTGGATTGGGTTGTTGTAGTATTCCATTGACCTCAATCACAGGGCATAGTAATACTAAGAGACGCCCTAGGGATCTATATTCCAGACATACTCTTCCTTACCTCCATTGTGGAGTAGTGGTTCAATTTCTCCTTGGTAGTCAGGATCAGTCACTCCATCCAGCACCCTAACTCTCTTCTTTGCCTGTTGATTCAGAGGTATGAGGAGCCCAAAGTAGTTGGGTGGCAGTCTTCCAGTTCAATGGGATTATTGTTTTGTCTTCTAGTGTAAGCATTCTTCCCTCTGAAACTAAGATCTCTAGGACAGCAGAGCATAAAGTTGCTGGAATAAGAAGCAAGAGTTTTCCTAGTGGGTCACCAGGGGTAATAATAAGTGATGCCACTCCCATTTCTACCTCTTGATTCCTGGACCATGAATCCTGGCTGTGGACTAAACCACACCATATATTGGATGCTGGTTCAGAGCATATAGAGGCTTCTGGAGAATCTTGCCCCAGCCATGTAAGATATTGCCACCTATCTGGTGCTGTAACTCAGTCTTCAAAAGGTCATTCCACGTTCTGTCAGGCCAGCTGCTTCAAGATGGTGGGGAACATAAAATAGTAAGTCTGGGCGTGAGTCTCTTGCTGCATTTCTTTTTGTGAAGTGAATTTCTTGACCAAAAGCAATGTTATGTGGAATACCATGATTGTGCATAAGGCATTGTGTAAGTCCACAGGTGGTAATTTTGGCAGAAGTATTGCATGCGGGAAGGCAAATCTGTATCCAGAATAAGTGTCTATTCCAATGAGAACAAAATGCTGCCCCTTCCATGATAGCAGCAGTCCAGTGTAATCAACCTGCCACGAGGTAGCTGGCTGATCACTCGGAGAATGGTTCCGTGTCAGGGACTTAGTGTTGGTCTCTACTGCTGGCAGATTGAGCACTCAGCAACAGCCATAGTCAAGTCAACCTTGGTGATGAGAAGTCCATGTTGCTAAACCCATGCATAACCTCCATCCCTGCCACCATGGACAGTTTGTTCATGAGCCCATTGGGTAATGAATAACAGGGGTGGCTGAGAAAAGAGGCTGATATCCTCAGAGAAGCTATCTACAGATAGTCGTCCTATCTACTTGATTATTAAAATCTTCCTCTTTGGGGCTGGCCTCATGGCCTAGTTGTTAAGTTCAGCATACTCCACTTTGGCGGCCCAGGCTTGGACCTCTACCACTCATCAGTGGCCATGTTGCGGTGGCAACCCACATACAAAATAGAGGCAGGTTGGCACAGATGTTAGCTAAGGGTGAATCTTCCTCAACAGCAACAACAACAAAAATTTCCTCTGCTGGGGTTACCCTTTGGTGAACATTCACATAGGACATAAATGTCTTCACATTTTTTGCACATTCAGAAATGTCTGTCCACATGCCTCTTCCCCAGATTTCCTTGTCACCAACTTACCAGTCATGTTCCTTCCAAATCCCTGACCATCCACACAAACCATTAGCCACAGTCCATGAGTCAACATATAATTACACATCTGATTATTTCTTCTTCCAAGCAAAGTGAACAACTAAGTGCACTGCTTGAAGTTCTGCTCAGTGAGAGAATTTCCCTTCACCACTGTCCTTCAGGGATGTTCCAGAAAGGTGTTATAGTGCTGCAGCTGTCCACTTTCAGATGGTGCCTGTATATTGTGCAGAACCATCTGTAAAGCAGACCCAAGTCTTCTCTTCCTTTTTCAGCTGATCAGAGGGAATTTCCCATGAGGCCATAGGTACAGACCGGGAGAAAGAAGACAGTGTAGCGGAAGTGGGAACTATAGGCATTTGAGCCACTTCTTCATGTAACATACTTGTGCTCTTAGGCCTGCTCTGGCCCAATCACATATACGCTACTTTCATTTGATAATGGAGTGCTGTTGTGCACACTCAACTTTATGGCTTGCTGTGTCAGATAACACCCAGTTCATGATGGGCAACTCAGATTGCATGGTGATTTGGTGGCCCATGGCTGGGCATTCAGTATCTACTAAGGCCTAGGAGCAGCCCAAGAGCTGTTTCTCAAAAGGAGAATAGTTATCCACAGAGGATGGCAGGGCTTTGCTCCAGAATCCTAAGGGCCTGTACTGCAATTCATCTATAGGGACCTTCCAAAGGCTCCAAACAGCATCCCTACCTGCCACTGACACTTGAAGCACCATTGAAGCTGCTGGATCATATGACCCAAGTGGCAGAGCAGCTTACACAGCAGCCTGAACCTGTTGCAGAGCCTTCCTTTCTTCTGGGCCCCACTCAACACTGGCAGCTTCTTGGGTCACTCTTTAAATGGGCCAGAGTAATACACCCAAATGAGGAATTTGTTGCCTCCAAAATCCAAGGAAGCCTACCAGGCACTGTGCCTCTTTTTTGGTCGTAGAAGGGACCAGATGCAACAACTTGTCTTTCACTTTAGAAGGGATATCTCATGCCCACACCACTAAGTCCCTAGGAATTTTGCTGAAGTAGAAGACCCCTGAATTTTTGTTGGATTTATTTCCCAACCTCTGACACACACATCTTACCAATAAGTCTAGAGTACTTGCTTCATTTTGCTAAATGCAATCAGCATAATGTCATCAATGTAATGTGATAATCTTGTTAAAGGGAAAGGTAATCAAGATCCTACAAACTAAATTATAAAATAGGGCTGGAGAGTTTATATACCCCTGAGGTAGGACAGTGCAATGTATTGCTGGCCTTACCAACTGAAAGCAAACTGCTTCTGGTGGGCTTTTGACAGGGCTGGAGAAAAAGGCATCTGCCAGATCAATAGCTGCATATTAGGGACCAGGGGATGTGTTAATTTGCTCAAGCAATAATACCTCATCTGGTACATCAGCTTCATTTGGGGTCACCACCTGGTTAAGCCTATGCTAATCCACTGTCATTCTCCCAGATCCTTCTGTCTTCTGCACAGGCCAACAGGCAAGATTGAATGAGGATGTGGTGAGAATCACCACTCCTGCATCCTTCAAGTCTTTGGTGGTAGCACTAATCTCAGTAATCCCTCCAGTAATACAGTGTTGCTTTTGATTTACTGTTTTCCTAGGTAGAAGCAGTCCTAGTGGCTTCCACTTGGCCTTTCCGGCTGTTATAGCCCTCACTCTAAGATGAAAGAACTATTGTGGGTATTCTGTCAGCTGCTGAATATATCTATTTCAATTATGCATTGTGGAACTGGGGAAATAACCACAAGATGGGTTTGGGGACCCACCAGACTCCCTGTGAAACAGACCTGAACTAAACCTCCATTGATGAGCTAACCTCTGTAAGCCCCTACTCTGATTGGTGGGCCAAAGTGATGATTTGGGTCTCCTGGAATTATCAGTTCAGAGTCAGTGTCTATTAATCCCTAATAGGTCTGATAATTTCCTTTTCCCCAGTGGACAGTTGGGAAGAAGATTAACAGTATAAATTTTCAGTAGTATGTGGGAGTCTTTGCTCAAGAAGACAGCCATCTGCAAGCTAGGAAGAGGATCTTCACTAGAAACCAACCATGCTGGCATGTTCATTTCGGTCTTCTCAGCCTCCAGAACTATGAAAAATAAATTTCTGTTGTTTAAGCCACCTAGTCTGTGGTATTTGTTATAGCAGCCCAAGATGACTAAGAAAGAAATTGGCACCAAGAAGTGGTGTGCTGCTGAAACAAATACCTGAAAATGTGAAAGTGGCTTTGCAATTGGGTAATCAGTAGAGACTGGAAGAGTTTTGAGGTGCACACTGGAAAAAGCTGACATTACTGTGAAGAGATATTTAAAGGCAATTCTGGTGAGGGCTCAGAAAGAAAAGTGGAGAACTGAGGAGAGAAAGCTTCAGTCTTCTTAGAGAACACATATAATCATGTACAGAATGTTTGTAGAAATATGGATGGTAAAGGCCATTCTGATGAGATCTCAGACAGAAATGAGAAACATACTACTGGACAACAGAGAAAAGGTAGTTCTTGTTATAAAGTGTCAAAGAATTCGGCTGAATTATGTTCTTATTCTAGTATTTTGTAAAAGGTAGAAGTTCAAGTGATGAAATTGAATATTTAGCTAAGGAGATTTCTAAGCAAAGTGTTGAAGGAGCATCTTGGTTTCTCCTGCCTGAGTTTACAATCAAATACTGTCTCTCTCTCCATCAACAAGTGAATGGGTAAAAAAAAATGGTATATCCATACAATTTAATAGTATTCCACACCATGAAAGAACAAACTGCTGATGCGTAACAGCAACACAAGTGAGCAGTAAAAGCATGTGGAGTGAAGGAAGCCTTACACAGGAGAGTACATATGATTCCATTTATATGAAGGTCTAGGAGAGGTAGAACTAATCTGTGTTAGAAAAAAATCGAAAGAGTGTTTGCAGGGGGCCAGGGATTGACTGGGAGGGAACATGAGGGAACTTTCAGGGGTGATGGTACTAGTCTATAATGGTGGTTCTAAAAGTTATCAAGATTACCTGTGACTTGTTAGAAATGCAGGTTCTAAAGCTTTACCCCAGACTTAATTAATCAGTAACTCTGAAAGTAGGGCCCATCATGTTATATTTTAACAGTCTCTCCAGATGATTTTGGTAGAAGCTAGAGCTTGAGAACTGCTGTTCTATGTCTTGGTAGGAGTTTGAGTTATAATGGTGAATGCACTCAACAAAACTGAGCAAATGTAGAATGCAGATTTGTACATTTTATTTCATGTAAGTTTTATCTCAAAAGGAAAAAAGATGAAGTATACTGAGGTCTACAGTTTACTTTGAAATGCATGAAAAATAAGATGGATAGAGATGTGTGCATGTATAAATATACATATGCATACATATATACATACACATGTACACGCGTATCGTGAGTGCAAGGCTGATTTAACATCAGCATCTGTGTGTGTATGATTTATCATCAAAGAGGAAATAAGTAATCATTTCAGAGTACACAGGAAAAAATTTTGATAAAATTTAATACCCTTGAATGATAACTTCTAATAAACTAGAAATAAAACAAAATCTGGCAGAGAATAAAGTCTAAAACCTAAAATGAAAACACGCAAAATGGGAAAATGTTAAAAGAGATTTCATCAAAATCAAGAACAAAAAATTTCATCAAACATGTCAAAGTGATTATAAAATGTATATGGAAAAGCAAAGAACTAAAAATAATTGTCATTTCTGAAAATTTGGGGCACTAACTTGTCTTACCAAATATCAGGACTTATTTTTAAAGATACAGTGACTAAGATAGTATGGTACTAAATAGACCAGTGGAACAGTATAGAGAGCCCAGAAATAAAGCTCATTATTA
This sequence comes from Equus asinus, assembly GCF_041296235.1. Taxonomy (NCBI): domain Eukaryota; kingdom Metazoa; phylum Chordata; class Mammalia; order Perissodactyla; family Equidae; genus Equus; species Equus asinus. Next base: position 79,423,445 of record NC_091799.1, on the reverse strand, counting down.
TATAGGATATACTTACTATAGGATATACTTACTATAAAATAGAAGTGATACTGCGGTTAATGAAGGAAGGATGGACTTTTCAGGAAATGGGGCTATGATAATTGGGCTGTCCATAAGGAATTTTTTTTAAAAAAATTGATTCCTACTTCAACTCAACAATCAACTCCATATAGATTAAAAGAAATCTTTAAAACTTTCTGTAGAGAAGGATTTCTTGAACAAGTCACAAAAACCATTAACCTTAAAAGATTGATAAATTTCACTACCTTAAAAGGAAGAACATTTATGAATCAAAAGACATCTTAAAGAAAGTGAAATCACAAGTCACAAATTGGGAAAAGATATTTGATGCACATATAACTGACAAAGGATCATTATTAAGAATATATAAAGAACTCTTCTCCTAAAACCAATATAAGGTTAGAGTCCCAGTAGGAAGATAGGTAAAAGTTATGAATAGGCTTTTCATAGAGGAAGTAACACATATGACTTATAAGGTATTCAATCTGATTAGTATTATGGGAAATACAAATCAAGACTGCATTTTACACCCATTTGATTAGCAAAAATTGAAAAGTCAGATGATAACAGATGATGGAGAAGAGATGGATTAAATAATATCTCTTAAACACTGCTGCTAATTGAGAAAATATAACCAATTTGAAAAAAAATTAGTATTTAATAAAGCTGAACATTCATGTATCCTATGCCCCAGCAGTTTCACTCTGAGGTATATACCCAAGAGAATCTTGCATGTGTGCTCCAGGATATAATTAAAAGAATGCTCATTATACTCCTAGAATTGTAATTAACCTATCATTAGAAAAATGGGTAGATGAATTGCAGTAGAGAGACACAAAGGCCTTTTGTTGTATAGCAGTGAAAATGAATAAAATACAGCTACATGCAACAACTTGAATTACAACTAGTAACATAATGTTGAGTGAAAGAGGCAATTCCCAAACACTTACATCCGGTATGATACCTTTTAGAAAGTTGAAAATCAAGCAAAACTATAAACAGTATACAACCTACACAATTTTTTAAAGCAAAGAAATGATAAAATTCCTGGTAGTGGTTACCTTGAAAGTGAAACAGGAAGATAGGATAAGGGAAGGAGCACATTGGGAAATATAAGATATTGGAAATACTTGTGTTCTTGAATTGGGTTCATGGTGCATCATTATTACTTATGAGTAAATAAAAGAGGGCACATACCTATACTGATGGTGTCATGAACCAAAATTTATGATTAATGCTGTTGTATATACTTAATGTCTTAGAGAGGAAAAAGAAAAAACAGGAATGAGGGGATTGTTTCCTGCTCTTGCCTCAAAAAGAACAGGCTAGCATGTGATTTTAATAGCTGCTTAAGGAATTGAGTTACAGAGCAGGACAAGGAGAATTTGCTGATCAGAGTTGAAACTAGGTAAATTGAAGTTTTCTGCTTTGCTTTATTTCTTTAAATTGGAGAGTGGGAGCAATGTATGTGTTATGTTGTTCTGATTGCTGTTAGTTGTTTTAATATCATCCATGCCTCTTAACGTGAAGGTTTAACCTTGTGTTGTCCAATACTAGCCACATGTTTTTTTATTTAAATTAATGTGAATTTTTATTTTTATTTAATTTTAATTCCTCAGTCATACTAGCCACATTTCAAGTGTTTAGTAGCTGCATATGACTCGTGGCAACCATTATTGAACAGCACGGATATAAAATATTTCCATCATTGCAGAAAGTTATATTGGACAGCACTGGAACTCTTCACAGAAATCAATACACATTTCAACTTTAAATCCCTGTAATTGTGTTAGCTCATTTTTATTAACAAAACAGATACGCCTGTTTTGTTATATGGTGAATGACTTTACCATTGACCTATGATTATGAAAGATTGGATTGGTTTTATTTTTTGGCTACATTTAGACTGATCTCTTTTCCTCATCTCATCATTCATAATATTTTTTTAACATTGTTTATTAATAATTTGGCAAACAACACAGAAGAAGTCTAGTCTTACGTTTTATAATTACAAAATTTAAGGGGCAATTCAGATGTAGTTACAGTTATATAAAAGATGTAATTAACCTCTAATATTCTTTTTTGAGACATCAAAGGACTTGAAATAACGAGGAATGGAATTCTAATTCTTTAAAATAATTCACCTAGCATTGAGTGGTACTCTTAAGATCACCTTTCTCATTTCTCTCATATCCTATATAAGGTCCTACACACAGCAGTTTAAATACTTAATACTAAAATTGTTTGAAATATTTATAAATTACTGGTTTATAAGATATTTTAAAACATTTGCTATATATTTTTATTAATTTGCATTTTCAGTATTAAATTGTTAATGACAAATTGAGAAGCTTATTATGGACATATTTAATGCATTTATATTATTATTGCCTAATGAATAATTATACTGGGATTTTTTTTTTATATATACACATATATAGTTGTTGAAGTCCGAAGAGGATTCCTCATATAAACCTGTGAAGAAAGCTTGTACTCAACTTGTTGATAACCTAGTTGAGCACATTCTTAAATATGAGGAATCTCTAGCTGGTAAGACATTTTATATATTGGTCATTAAGTTGATTTTATAAGATATTTTAAAATACTTTGAGCACGTTTCTCATTTTTGCCTCTGGCTCTGCTTAGCCTAATAATTAACTACTTCACTTTTAAATGAAATCTGTTTTTTGTTTGATGATGTATCTTAGATTGTATTGTTAAGGTTGACTAAGATTATCTAGAGCAGCGTAATAAAAGCATAGACCTCATCTCTTCCACATATCTTTCAATAGCAAATAATTGTAGATATCATATTGAACAAGCATGAAAGTAAGGCAGGGGCTAATATGTATTTAGCTAGTTGTGCTCGTCCAAAAACTGTTTGATCTTAAATCACATAAAATTTTCTCTCAAAACGAAATTGCTTTAACTGTTATAAAATCTTTTTAAAAGATTTTAGTACATTTGTAATATCATTTATAATTGTATAAAATGTGCTTAATCTTGAGCTAGAAAGCTGTTAATATTTTTTAAATTGACAAATTCCTTAAATAGTTAATATTTTATATTATCTATCACATTATTTATCAGCCACAAATATGAAGTTATTAATCAAAATATAAATAATTATATAAAACCATAAAAGTAGTCATTGATATCTATTGCTTAAAGCACACAAGACTAGCATTACTTCCCATCTCCTAATGTACATTCATGTGGAACAATAGTCAGCCTTGGTCATTCTCCAGAACTGGGGACCAGTTGCCCCTTACAGAGGTACCATTTATGGCACCTAAGGAAATTGTTGATATCCTTTATATTTTTTATACAGTTTATTTTCTTTAATTTTTTTTCATTTTCCATGTCTACCTCTTTTTCTTTTTATCTCCTTGTTCTGTTTCCCCTATTTTTCCCTATCCTAGATTTTAAGGGTGATACTGTTGTCACTTAATGTTAAAAAGTTGCTCATCTCCTCTCAGAACTAATTAATTTACCTCCTGAGAACCAATGTGTGTCCTAAGTAGCATCATTTTCCTCTCACAGGAACAGCATTTTGTTTACCTTTCTAGTGTAGCACTGATCCAACTTCTTAATTTATTACTTCATCTTTTAACATTCTTCTACCACAGCAGCATTTCTTTTTTCCGAGTACCCTTAAACACAGTATCACCTCAGCTAAATTGTTTTTGTCTCCCTTGGCTAATATTCTTCCCCATATTCACATCTATCCATTTTTAGCTATAATCAACATCATGTTTATTCCGAAAAGCCCATCTCTAAACTTCCCAACTTCCTTTCTACTCTTTAACTTCAGTCCTACTCCTATCAGTGTAAAACTTGCCTTCCATAGCCTAGCCTCTTTGTCCTTTATTGTAATTTACATAATAAAGAAAAAAAGGAATGCAAAAAGTCTAGTATCATAAGAAATGCTAATCTGTTATGTTGAGGCATGTACTGAATCTATTCAGGGGATAATATTGAATAATTTAAATAATTTTCTGTATAATTTCCACTGCCTTCTCATATTTTAGTGTCTTATTTCTCTGTTTGTTTTTCCAGACTCTGACAATAAAGGTGTGAATTCTGGAAGATTGGTAGCTTGCATAACCACTTTGTTCTTATTCAGCAAAATAAGACCCCAGCTCATGGTTAAACATGCCATGACTATGCAACCATACCTTACCACTAAATGTAGTGTAAGTATAGAGCTGGCCTGTTTTTTTGTTTTACATAAACCTTGCAGTAAGTATTTTAAATTTAGAATTCACATTGTGTCGTCCACATTTTCACTGAGAGAGTACTGTCATTTTCACTGACAGATCAACTGTGTCATATACTCAAATATCTTTTCTAATATTTGTGGCAAGTTACCTACAAACATCATTTTTCTGATGTATTATAAATAAAGTTCAGGCTCCATTTCTCTGTAAGCTTCTCAAGCCACATCTTCAGTAAATGTTTAATAAATGTTATAACTATGTTAAGACCTCAAAAGTGAACAAGGCAGAGTTTCTGTCATTTTGAAAGTTACTGTCTCTTGGATTCTGAATTTGCTTTTCATTTGTCATTTTTTGTATATTTTATTATAAATTTATTTTTATAGCAATATATTGAATATGGAAAATCTAGTATTATGTCAGAGATGTTAAGCTGTTAATATTTTGATTTTAAGTTAATAGTATGCATACTCTGTTTTCCTAAAATCAAATGTGAAAATTAAATTAAAAATTTCTTAAGTAAAATAATCCAGCAAGTTACCTGACAGTACGGTGAGTTAGTGGCCTATTACAAAAATAGAAAAATTATAAGACAGCCTGGTGAGTTAAGTGGCTTATTACAAACACTAAATTTTAAAATACTCTAAAAACTTAAAAATTCCTAAGTTCCCAGTGTTCCTGAGGAGATAATTTTAAGTGTTTTCTCTACTAAACAACTTCTACTACTATCGTCAGTTTTTTTGGTGATCTAATTAACCTAAGTTCTAAGTGAAAACCTCAGGACATCCTGAGAAATTTTAAGAACCAAGGAAAGTAGCAGAAGATAAATACGTAAAAACAACGCATAATACTTCTGAGACCCAATTTTATCTTCAGGGCTTGTATTTGATCCAGAAATAAATTGATTAACATGTAATCTATGGCTAATAATAATAGCTAATATTTATTAAGCACAGTGCCAGGCACTTCGAAGAATTTTACATGCATTATCTTATTTACTTCGTGAACTAGGTACTGTTATCTCAATTTTACAGATAAGGAAACTAAAACTTATAGAATATAAATAACTTGCCAATGTCACACAGCTAACCAGTCCCACAGCTAGAGTTCAATCCCATGTCTGTTTGCCTCTACACTATAATGTAACTTGTATAAATAGTCCTCATTTGAACCAATATTTTTTGAAAGCAAGGTTACTTTGAAAACATTTTGTACAATTAGATACACACACACCAGATGTAAAGTTTTATATAAATAAGGCTATCTCATATATAATAGACACCTTTAAAAAATGTTTCGTTTTTTATGTCCTACCCCCATCTTTATTCCTCCTTGTCTCAGGAGAAGTAACCTGGAATAGCCTTACATACTTTATCTCTGCTTCTATAATTGTGGACACACACATATATAAATGATTGACCAGGTTTTTAAAAAAATCACGTCATGTTATATACATATCTGTTAGGCATTTTTACTAATTTCAGATCACCTGATATATATCTGATTCATTCTTTTGAATGACTGCATATTATCCATTTTATGGATGTCCTATGATTTATTTAACAGTTTCCCATTTTGGCAGGTATTTACATTGTTTCCTGTTAATGATAGCCACTACAAACAGTTCCTTAATAAACATTCCCATTCATATACTTTTAAATACTGGTGGTTTTTTTTTATTTGGGAAAGATTCTGAGGAATGGACTTGCTAGGTTGAAAGACTGTTTTTTGGGTTCTGGTTTGGTTTTTAATAGATGTTGCCAGATTGCTGGTGGACATGTTTTATGGCCTCTTTGGAAACCAGTACATGACCATCTGTGTCATTTTTGTACTCTGCTAGTCTAACAAGTGTAAAGGAGTAGTTCATTGTTGCTTCACTGTCCTTTCCTTGATTTCCAAGAGAATTGATAGAAACCAATTCCAAGAGTTTTTTATGATATAAACCAATTAGACTTGATATTCTGTAACTTAACTGTTCGTATCATTTGCCCATTTTACTTGTGGACTTTTTTTTTCTCTTTTTGAAAACTCTTTAATCTCGGTGTTTTAGATATTGAACCATCTTATGTTACATTCATTTCACATATTTCTTTTTAGTGTTCTGTTCTTTTCCTTCATAATTTCTATCTTTCTTTAAAATTTTCTTCTAGAGTTTGAGGATATTTCTTTTACTTCATTTTCCAGGCCAGTAATATTAAGAGTGGTTTTAAAAAATGTTATTACATTTTTTAAAAAAAAATTTTATAAGTGATTCTCAAATGAATTTATCTTACTTGACAGAAACTGTTCTATCCCTAGACACCCACTTTAACTCATCCCCTGTTGCTTAAAGGAAGTGAGAGTAGAAGATGGCAAGGGAACAACAGGATTTCTGTGTTACTTAGAAAGAAGTATTCATTTTGCCTATTTTTAAAAATTTAATCCTATGGGTATTCTGAAAGGAAGGATGAACACAGGATGGGAAAGTTTTTAACCAGTGAGGTAATGAGCTCAAAGAGTCCAAAATGAGTTGTCAATAACCTGTTGCTAAGAATAGGGAATGATAGCTTGGCTAGATAAGAACATAATGCTGAAAGCCTCACTGTATGCACACACACAAAAATGAGAAACTTGGTTGCCTTTGGGCAGGAAAACTAGGTAACTGAAAGACAAGGGAGTGGGAAAGAGACTTTTGTAAATCCTTTCATTTCTTTTGATTTGTTTTTTTTAATGCTCTGTTTTTTTAAAAAAAAAAACTGCTTAGTTTCTTAAGTTTAAAAACTTTTTTTAACTTAAAAAAATTTAATATAATATTTGAAATTTTAAAGTAAAGAATCCTTGTACCTAGTTCTGGGATTCTACATTTTCATCTATCATAAAAAGGATTAACACAGGGCTTCTCAAACTTAGCACTTTTGACATTTAGAACCAGGTCATTCTCTGTTGTCAACAAGTCTTCTGAGCATTGTAGGATGTTTGGCAGCACCCCTGGCCTCTATCCACTGGATGCCAGTATTACCCCCCTGCACCCCTGATGTGACAACCAAAAATGTCTATAGATATTGCCAAATATTCCTTGAGGGACAAATTCACCCCCAATTGAGAACTACTAGGTTAACGTACCCCAGTTTGAAAAATGCTAAATCTTAAAAACTGTATCAGTCTTGGTAAAATACTTGGTAAAAAACAAAATACCTTTGTTCAGAATTGACTTGTGTTGTATTTTAAGGAAAAAAAGAATAACTATAGCATTGTGGTTAAGTGACCCAAAGGTCACATAGTAAGTTAATGGCAGAGCTAGAATCCAGGCTCCTGGCACTATCTGGTGCTCTTTCTTCCATACCTTAAAATTAAGTTCTTTTCTAATAGTTTTTTGTTTGTTTTTTTTTTTTAAATGAAACTTTACATAGATAATACCTCAATCCCTAAATACGTAAAGCTATATATAGTTTCTTTTCAGATTTTGATATTCATAAAACACCAATTTTATTCTTACAGACACAGAATGATTTCATGGTTATCTGTAATGTTGCAAAAATCCTAGAACTGGTTGTACCACTGATGGAGCATCCAAGTGAAACTTTCCTTGCCACCATTGAAGAAGATCTAATGAAGCTTATCATCAAATATGGCATGACTGTAAGCATTCAGTTTACCATCTCTGTATTGATTAGTCTATAATTTGCAAGTGATATTTGTCTTTAACTTTTGTCTAAACAGTAACATTTTCTATATCTTTTAGGTAGTACAACATTGTGTGAGCTGTCTTGGGGCAGTTGTAAATAAAGTGACACAGAATTTTAAGTTTGTTTGGGCCTGTTTCAATAGATACTATGGTAAGTTCAGTGCCTGGGCTTTAAAATTATTCTGCTAGATCCTGCAGTGTGTCTGGCTCCTTTTTAACACTTCTGATAAAGGGTAGCATTGAGGGAATTGTAAGAGGTATGATTGTCCTCTGTGGTCCACTCTCAGAAACAGTATTTTCTACTATTCAAAAGATAATCTTTTTATTCCCATAGTAACCCAGTATGATTACTTCAGAAATTTATCTCTTCATAAGTAAGTGTTGGTGAGTTTTCTGCCACTATGTAAAATTTAAATATCATTTTTTCTTATGTTAATTCTTTCAGGCTCTAAGGAGTGCCCTCATAATTCTAGATATATTTAATACTTAGAACCATTAGTAAAATTTAATTGTAATTCATTAGCAGTAATTATTTAAACATAACAATTCAAAGATAAAGGGCAGGGCTGGTCCGGTGGCACAGCAGTGAAGTTCACACGTTCCATATCTTGGTGGCCTGGGGTTCGCCGGTTCAGATCCCGGGTGAGGACATGGCACCACTTGGCAAAAGCCATGCTATGGGAGGCATCCCACATATAAAGCAGAGGAAGATGGGCATGGATGTTAGCTCAGGGCCAGTCTTCCTCAGTGCAAAGAGGATTGGCAGTAGTAGCTCAGGGCTAATCTTCCTCAAAAAAAGATAAAGGGCTTATTATAAATAAATATTTCTTATCTTTGTTAGGTGCCATTTCGAAATTAAAAAGTCAGCACCAGGAGGACCCGAATAACACTTCACTTCTAACAAACAAACCAGCACTTCTTAGATCTCTTTTCACTGTTGGAGCACTATGTCGGCATTTTGATTTCGATCTGGAAGATTTTAAAGGCAACAGTAAGGTAAAGATCCTGATATTAATTACTTAGTATCCTGTAAAAAATAGAACTCTGTGACTTTGTGAACTGAAAATGACTGTAATGACCCAAGATGAAGGCGGCATTAGAGTAGTCTGGTTTAATGAGAATTCTGAAACAGTGCTACATAAAACGTAGTCCTCCAACTGATCCATGAACTGTGGTCTGTAACAATATAAGAAGTTTACGCAAGTTATATCAGCTTTCTTAACAGTAGGCACACTGTTTAGGTCAGCAGCTTTTTTTTTTTTTTTTTTTTTAACTTTTTTGATGAAGGAGCAGTACCTTGGTTTATATTCTGGCACAAGCTTCTTTGTCATATACTTTTATTTTGAATGCCACGGTTCTAAAATTTATGAATTTATAAATTTATTGGTGGTTTATTCTTTAGTAAAGTTCACATTTAGAAGTTCTTACTGTTGGCTTTTAGGCATTCTTTTCCTTTATAGTGGAAAACTGATCTAAGTTACTCTTCTTTATACACTTTAATGTGGTTTTCTTCCCCTTTAGGTTAACATAAAGGATAAAGTACTTGAACTATTGATGTATTTTACAAAACATTCAGATGAAGAAGTACAAACAAAAGCTATCATTGGTCTAGGTAAGTTAAGTCTAAATTTCTTTATGGTTTTTTGTTGTTTGAGAAGTTGAGCAAGTTTTAAAATATTGTCAGTCTAAACTGTTGATTTATTTAAGTATGTTTCTATTCACAGAGGATCTGTTGTATAGAATATAGGACTGGGGGTTAAAACGCCTGGGTTCCATTCTTGCTCAGCCAGTGATGTCCTAGGTAACCTTGAGCAAGTCACGTAGCTTCTTTCAGTTTCCTCATTAGTAAAATAGAGATGACAATACTGTCTCCTCCCCATACTTCATGGTGTTTTATAAGAACAGTCATTAAAACACTTTGATAAAGAAAGATGATGTAGAAGAATTTTGTGCTTTTCCATATTTTTTAACTTGTTCTTTTTCTTTGCAATGCTTTGTCATTATATGTATCTACTGCTTCTAGTTAAAACAATGGGCAGTCTACACAGACTTATTTACGTGGAAGCACATAGGAACTAACCCAAAAGGAACAATTTGGATATGCATCTGTCCCATATTATTTTTCCAGGAGCATTGATGTAATACATATGTCTTTGCAGAGGGTTGGGTCTTTGTGGCTTATCTGGAAAAATTTTGGAATATGGGAGAAATATGAGAAGGATAATACTAAAGTACCTGAATTGAATACACTTTAAAAAAATACAAGAAGAGCACTCTGTCTAGGTTCTTGTTTTGTTATTGTTGTTGTTTGTTTTTATTTTGTGCAAATACACATAGAGCTACTCAATAAGCTAGTCAATTAATAACTTATTTGGAAACTTTATTTCGGTAGCATTAACAAGGTTTATAATTTAATGTGCATGGATAATTATTTATATTAGTCTTTTGAATAAAAATGAGTAATAAAATATTCTATGTTACTCAAACCTCATTAAATGATTACTAATTTCTTGAAATTTAAATTTTATCATCTTATTCTTCCTTCATCCCTTTCAGAAAATTACATATAGCAAATATAGTAAAAATTCAGATATCACTTACTAGGGAGTTACATTGTTGCAGTATTTCCTTCAAGCCAAATGTATACCTTTGAATATTTAGTCTGGACATAAGTTGTATAAAGTGGCAAACCTAATACTGTTGTATCTAATTCAGAAAACAAGTATTGTAAATTTTAACTTAAAGAAGCAGCACTATCCAGAAAATAGTGCCTCTACACCAGTTAATAAAAGACATCTTGCCTGGGCCATAGTTATCCTGTGTGACCTTGGGCTAGTTATGTGATCACTCTATGCTTTGAGTTTAGTTTGTTATTTGGCATCAATAATACTTGCTGTCATCAAAGATCTTCGTTTTATCTCACATCAACATTTTATATAAATAACATAGATATTATTTTGCTAGTTATTAACTTGTGGTTATAGAAACAACATTGTGGCTTCATTATAATGCCATATGAGAAATAAATGGAAGATACTCTTATCTTTAGTTTATTTTAGAATTATTTGGTTTCATCAAATGGATAGTTTTCAATATATATTTTTATTAATAATGCCAATGTAGTACTTTCTGCTAGGGATCTAAAAAATGTTTACAGACATTACCTCTTAAATCCTGAAAATATCCCTTTGAGGTAGGTGGGTGGTAAATATTATTGTCCCCGTTTTACAGATGGAGAATTGAGGCACAGAGAGATTATGTGACTCACCCAAGGTCACACTACAAGTCAGTGGTGGAGCCAGGAATAGAACCCAAGACTCCTGACTCCTAATCCACTCCCCTAGCCACTAGGCCCTGCTCCCTCCTCAAGGTTTCCTCTTGTGTGAAATTCTCCTTTGAAATGCAATTTCTTGTTTTTAATTCATGGGGAAAGAAGTGCCTGCTCTAATACTTCTCTAGGTAAGGCCACCAGCATATTATTCCAGTCATTTTAAGTTTTAATTTTTGAAATAAGGAGCTCTTTATATAATTTATCAACATTTTCATTGTGTTATATTTAATTTTAATGTGAGTATATCAAGATATTTTTTTTCTCTCTTCTTTAGGATTTGCCTTTATTCAGCATCCAAGTCTAATGTTTGAGCAAGAGGTGAAAAACCTATATAATAATATTTTATCTGATAAGAACTCCTCAGTAAATTTAAAAATACAAGTGTTAAAAAACCTCCAGACCTACCTACAAGAAGAGGATACACGTATGCAGCAGGCAGATAGAGACTGTAAGTGAAAATATATTTTTAAATTTCATGGTGCGGCTACAATTAGGATACTCTCTGACTCGTTTTTAATCCAGATATCTAAATATCCTTGTCTATTAGATGAAGGAATTCAGTTAAAGAGGAGTCTTTAAGTCCATAGCTAGGCTTTAAGGTATTCATAAACTTCCTAAAATAGTTTGTAAAATTTAATGTATGTGCAAACATTAACATTTTAAGAAAGGAAAGGAGCATAGTTCTTACCAGGTTCTCAAAGGAGCCTCTGACAAACACACACAACAGAAAAAAAGACTAAGAACCATTGAGCCAGAGCACTGGCTCTAACATTTTTGTCCTTTGCACTATGGCCTAATTTGGTGTATTTAGTAAAGTTAATATACATGTTGTTAATATGTTTGCCTCTTTTTGTAGGGAAGAAAGTTGCAAAACAGGAAGATTTAAAAGAAATGGGTGATGTTTCCTCAGGGATGAGTAGTTCCATCATGCAGCTTTACCTCAAACAGGTGCTTGAGGCTTTTTTTCACACCCAATCAAGTGTACGCCACTTTGCCCTAAATGTCATCGCATTGACTCTAAACCAAGGTCTTATTCATCCAGTTCAGGTAAGTATGTTTCGTAGCATCAGCACTTACTAAAAGAGCCAGATTTGTTGTTTGATAACACTGTGATTAGAGAATAAGTAGCTTTTTATTCCTCTTAGTTGTTAATTTTATTTTTGTTCTAAATTCTTAAGCATCCAAGTTTTAGTCCATCTCTTAGGTTGTCATTACTGCAAAATACACATATATTCATAAAGTTTCCTCTATTAAACAAACTTCCAAATTATATTGGTAGACCATGTGCTTGGAATCATTTTTCTAAGTAGGGATCATAGACTTGTTTTAATCTTCATTGACTGTTATCCCTAAGAACCGACAGCTTGCATGTCAAGAGAGTTAACTAGGGTTAAGAGTATAATCTGACTGGTAAACAGGGTAGATTTTAGTCCAAAGAAAAGTAAATTATATCGTCTGATCTCAATTCCTTCCTTTGTAAATTGGAGATAATGTCAACTACCCAGCATCTCAAAGGACTAAATGACGTAATAAAGCCATAATAGTATTACTCCGGATTGGCAGCTAATGCCAGTGTAGTAGTATACACCATCTGATGTGTTCAGGAGAGTGCCATAGGCCACAGAAGTGAACTTAGTAGATAGCCAAAGCCTGTACCCTTCAAGATTTTTATTTTGGCTTTTTCTAAAGTATGCTGTGTGTAAGTATATTGTGTTCTTTTCTGTGTCCTGAAGCACAGCACACTAGTGAATATTTAGGCTCTTCTTCATGACTCAGGGTTATCCTCATCAAGATCACTTAATAAAATGTACAGTAGTTTATTGAGACTCTCAAATTATTGACATACTTAGGGCTCTTTCCTGGTACTCTAAAATGGCCTCAGGTGGTTGTGCTTTTTTAAACATTTTTTTTAACTTTACACTTGAAAAAAACTGCAAGAGTATGCAGTGAACTCCTTCATACTCTTCACCTGTATTCACCATTTGTTAATATTTTGCCACATTTGCTTTCTCTCTCTTCATACATATATTTTTTTCTGAATCATTTGGTAGTAAGTTTCAGATACCATAGTTCTTCACCTCAAAACACTTCAGCATATATTTTCTATGAATGAGAACTTTTTTTTATAAAACCATAAGGCAGTCATCAAATTTAGAAAGTTTAACATTGATACAGTATTATTGAATATACAGTCCATTTTCAAATTTTGCCATTTAAGCCGATAGCATTCTGTATGGACTCCCTCCTCCCTACCCCGCCACTGAGAATTTAATCCATGATCACCCATTTCACTTAGTGCCATGTCTACTTTTTTAAAGTTGTTTTTTATATTTGTTGTTTTCCTGGCCTCCATCACTGCTATCTGATTCAGATTCACTTAACACAGTGATGATGTTTCTTGACTTTAGAAGTACAATGAATATGACTATTACCAAAATGCTAGCTATCCAGCTGATCATTGAAGGCATATCTAAAATCAGCTTTGTGGGAAAGAAGTCTATTTTCCTAGTTTTGAGTATGGAAGACAAATTATTTTTTGCCCTATATTATCTTTACTAGCAGATTAAGTCAAGTTTGAAAAATTATTGGATTATACATTTGCAGTATGTATCATAATCTTAAGTGGATATTCTTAGTGTGGGAGCTCTTTATGTTTAAAGAACCTTAAATTCACACTGAAATTGTTTAAATTGCACCACATCAGTATTTTTACTGATGTTCCAGTCCTTTTTTGCTTTAAACTAAATCTAAGGGAAGAGTAATTATTTTTAAAATAATACTAAACATGGCATTTATAGGAAGGCCTATAAAGCTAAATTCATATATCCCAGATATACAGCAAGTGTTAACATATGTCTAGATACATATAGGGCTTTTACTACTGTGATGTCTTATAAATCCTTTATTTTTATTTCCAGTGTGTACCATATTTAATTGCTATGGGCACAGATCCAGAACCAGCTATGCGGAACAAGGCTGATCAGCAGCTTGTGGAAATAGACAAAAAATATGCTGGATTCATTCATGTATGTATTTTTAAATTGTATAACCTAAATTTAAACATCTTTCTTTGGTAACCCATTTCTTTGGTAAATATCCTGCCCATGTTCATATTAGAATAAAATATTTTGTTTAGTACTTCTAAACATGCAACTAAGTTTGTCCTCCAAAGTGTTTGTTCTTATTTAAAATTAACTCTTAAGATTGAGCTAGAGGTGACAGTCCAGCAAGCACACTGGATTAAAAATCAGATTGCATAGGTTTTAGTCCCTTCTGTGTGATCTTGGCAGTAGTAATGGCTCTTCTGAGTCTCTATTTTTTTCCTTCTGTAAAAGAGGGTGTTGTCATAAATGATCTCTGATGTTCCTTCCAGCAATTGCATTTTATGATTTTATTTTAAATAAGAAAATCAAATAATGAAGTTAGCCTTGGATTATAATGCTCAAAGTATATTTTTTATTTGATTCTTTTAATGAGGCTTTTATTGATTGCAGATGAAAGCAGTGGCTGGTATGAAGATGTCTTACCAGGTACAACAGGCAATCAACACATGCCTAAAAGATCCTGTAAGGGGTTTCAGACAAGATGAGTCGTCTAGTGCTTTGTGTTCACATCTTTACTCCATGATCCGTGGAAACCGCCAACACAGACGAGCCTTTCTAATTTCTTTACTCAACCTCTTTGATGACACAGCAGTAAGCATAAAAACCTTACTATTTTAAGAAAAATGTTCTGTAAATCTTATGCCTAAAGTAGTCACTATTTTTTAAATATTACCATTTTAGTAAACAATAACGACGATATTAAATGTGTTTCTTTAAGTCTTCCATGTTAATTACAAGGCATACGGTCAAAATCGAAGGGAAAATTTTGTATGAGAATAAATATAATGAGGGACAAAGTATGCAGTTGTCCTTTGATATCCATGGGGAATTGGTTCCAGGACTCCCCTATGGATACCAACATCCGAGGATGCTCAAGTCCCTTACGTTAAATGGCGTAGCGTTTGCATATAACCTACGCACATCCTCCTGTATATTTTAAATCATCTCTAGATTACTTATAATACCTAATATAGTGTAATGCTATGTAGATAGTTATTATCTGTATTGTTTAGGGAAAAATGACCCAAGAAGTCTATACATGTTCAGTGCAGACTCAACCATCATAGGCCTTTCAATTCATAGTTGGTTGAATCCGTGGATGTGGAGCCTGCTGATACAGAGCGCCAACTGTAATTGTGTCTACAAACAGAGTATCTTACAAACTTTGATAACGGTTCCTTTAAGCATATCTTTAAATAAGCTATATCACTAAACTATCACTTTGACAGATAGATTACTTAAGTAAGTAAATAAGGTAAAATTTCACTCATTTCTGTCTGACTTAAATATTCTTAGAATAATTGTTTTAAGTTTTTGGCTGGTGAGATCCGTATTTGTTCAACTTGATTTCCTTAATGAAGAATCCACTTTTGTGTAATTATAATTTTGACCCTTTGGGCTGTTGTATAATTGGGTCGGCCAGGACCATAAGCCAAGAAGACAGAACATCCTATTCTTTACACTTCCCTCTTGATTTATTCATTCATTTTTATACAAATATTTATTCAGCACCACCTGCTATGTGGTAGCCATTGTGCCAGGAGATGAAGATAAAATAGCAAATAGGTCAGATGTGGTATCTGCCCACATAGAGCTTACCGATCAGTCTATGTGCATAAAACTTCAAGAAGAACAAAAGAAACATATTTTTCTTATTTTAATAGCTTCATAACTTGACTTTGTTGCTCTTCCAATACCAGATTTTTTCAACATAGCAAAATTAAAATTACCAGAATGTAGAAACCTTACTAGATCTCTTTTTTTTTAAGTACTGCAGGAAATTTTTGGATATATGATCTAGCAAATAAATACTATAAACGTCTAGTTCCGCAATACTTGGAATATACTTTAATCATCTCCACCACCATCATCATCATCATATTATCATCAATATTAAGTGAAGCTTTCATTGTGTGTAGGATATTGTGCTAGGAGTACAAAATGGCCTGATATAGTGCTCTTGCCCTCATTGGATCTTACCTCCTGTTGGGGGTGATAGGACACAAAATAAAGGAAATTTAGTTAAGGTTAGCATATCCTTAGTGCTAAGTGGTTTGTATCAGTGATACTGCTCTGGTCCTCATCTCTCTCCTGAGCCTCATTCCTACGTGGTTTTACTGTCTGTTCTGTGTCATTAGCTTGATGTTCTGTCAACTCAGCATGTGAAATGCTAAACTGGAAATCCAGTTCTCATAATGCAGTAATTTCTTCTGACTAACTCCAACAAAGGATGTCAGAGAAGGAACAAATTACTGAAGGCCTAGGGAGATAAGATGAGATGGATCTACTATTTAAGGCAGGTGTGAAAACATGAATAAAGGTACAAAGATAAGAATGTGTGAGAAATAATGAATAGATTGTTGTTTGACTAGGGCAGAAAGGTCATAGTGAGGTATGGTTTATGGAAGATCTTATAAACAGTAGGAAACCATTGAAAGTGTTTGAATAAAGTGATGAGGACAGGTGCCACAGAGCATTTTAAGAGCACACGTTTTTTTAGCATTGTGTTCACAGTGGAGGTAATAAGGGATTGATCTATTTTGACAATAGGAAAGAAAAGAATGGACAGTAGGAAAGGAAAGAAGAAATGTTGTGAGGAAGGAATAAATTAAGTGAGACTGTGAGAAGAATAGCCAAAGGATAACTGGAGTATTTTGTCCTGAGCACCTGAGAGAATAACAGGATTGTTGCCAAAAATAGTTTGAAAAGGAGTTGGCTTAAGAACATAGAAGAGGAATAGTCAAAGAGCTAGGAAGAAGATTTCAGGAAGGAAAGGGTAGATAATAGCATCCGATGCTACTGAGAAGTCAAGGAGAATAAGAAGTAAAAAAATAGAGTGGAATATTTGGTGGACAGAAACAGTCAAGCAGTGATGGACGAAAAAATGATTTTAACTAATTAAAGAGTAGTGGGGAAGATATGGGCAAAACAGCTCTAGACTATTCTTTTAAGAAGTTCGATTTTTGAAAAAAATAAGAGCAATTTAGGAGTTCTTTATAACCAAAGTAGAAGACTTTCAGAGTTTTAGAAAGGTTTATTCAGAGTAGTCCTGAATTTCCAGTTTTAAGAGAAAAAATATGTATAAATTACAGTGTTACAACTAATAGATGAAGTAAGATTCTGTGTCAACATTTCCCCAACTTTAACATGTATGTGTTGATACATATTTAAAAATAGAAAATAGAGTGAGAGTCCCCTGAATACTATGAGCAAGTTTATTCCATCTGTTTTGGTTGTTGCTTACTGCTGCTGCTCCTGAGTTTTAAGTTTGGACAGCAGGATAAGGAAGATGGTAGGAGGGGGTCTTTTTTGATTGCTTTGTTTTTTTTTTTAAGCTGTGTAAAATGTTTTAAAAGAATTTAAATATTAACGTGTCTTTCTGTTTATGTTCTGTATGATCATGAAATGCTCAAAGTCTCCGTTTGTAACTTCTTTTAAATTTTACTTCTTTTTTTCCCTTAAATTTTGCCTACCTCAGAGTTTTTATAGTGTGAAACTGGTAGCACTGTCAGAACGATTCTGATATTCTAAATTACCTATACCTAGGAAACTGACAAATGCCTTATAAGTACATGAATTTTTTTTTAACTCTCATATTAGTACTATAATTACCACGTATTTTTGAGGGCAGAATAGTAACTGTGTGTAACTGATCTCCAGTGTATTAAACTCTTAGAAGCACAATGACAAATAATTATGAATGCATATGTATACTTTCTGATGTGGTATGGATTTATCATAAAGATTCCATATACTCTGTAAGAAAACTTCAGGGAATTCCACTTGGGTGCACTAAGAAATTTCACCTCTTCCCTTCTTGAGGTACCACAGTATAAGTCATTATGAAATCTCTTTAAATGGGTATAAGATTATTTTATAAAATCCATTTCTGTTCACCCTCCTCCCTTTTTCTTACCTCCATGCCTCCCTTCCTCCTCTGCCTCCTTCCCTCCCTGCTTCCCTCTCCCTCTGTCTCTCTCTTTCTGAAACAATTAACTGAGGTGAAAGTGCCCTGTAATATTTTTTCTGAAAAGACTTTTTGGATGGATTTCTAGATTATCCACTAAACGTGTACCTTTTTTTAAAATTTACAGAAAACAGAAGTGAATATGCTCTTGTATATAGCAGACAATCTAGCCTGTTTTCCATACCAGACACAGGAAGAGCCGTTGTTTATAATGCATCATATAGACATTACACTCTCAGTTTCTGGTAGTAACCTACTGCAGTCATTCAAGGAGGTAAGTTACACACATTACTATTCTTAACATATCTGTCAAAGTGCAGGCATGCTATTTTCACTGTTTTGTTTCTCATTGTTCTTTTTATTCTTTTCACAGGTATATAAAATCTTTCTAAATGAATTTATTGAAATCTGGGCAGTGCTTGAATTGGGGAGAGAAAATGGGTTGCCATTTCATTTTTATTAAGAAAGACCTAAGACCATTCCATTCCAGATCATTTAGATGGATTTTATTTATATATACATGTATATGTGTGTGCGTGTGTATATATGGATATGGATTGTTCTTTGATAAGCCATCCCACTTCTTTATTTCTCTCACTTTAAGCACTGACCTTAAGTGTTTGGTATCCATTCATATATTCATTGAAATCTCATTTTAAAGCATCTTGCTGTTCTGTAAATCTGGTAATGCTGTAGATCACAATAGTAAACTTGAGGAGAAGTGGATATGGATATAGATATAGATAGCCTACTTAGAAAGAAACACAGAACATTTATAGTAACTATTGATTTCCTTGTCCCTGAACACTGGCATCATATTATGTGCAAGTTGGCATATTGTGTGCCCAAAATGTTTACTAAATTTTTTGTTATAAATCTTATATCTTTTATTTTGTGGTTTTTAGGAGGAGATATAATTGGTTTAATTGTAAAAGCACTCGATGTAGCAGTGGGCACATAATAGGCACTCAGTAAATTCTTTATGAATTAATTGGCATATTTTCATGTGCCTGATGATACAAGTAGATCTTATTTTGCAAAATCGTAGTGCTCAAAACTCAGCCTGGTCAAACTAGTAAATCAGGGAGATTATTTTAATACCTAAAGATTAGAATTACAGAGGTATCCAAATCCTTGCTACTTGAAGAGTGGACCAAGACCAGCAGCACTGGCCTCCCCTGAGAGCTTGTTAGAACTGCAGAACCTCAGGCCCCCCCTAGACCTGCTGAAACATAGTCTGCTTTTTAACAGAATCCCTAGGTGTTTAATATGCACACTAAAATTTGAAAAGTTAATAATTTCCCAGGAACTTTAGCCATCATTTTATCTTATTTTACTTTACTTACTATTGTGGACATACTTGTGAATGTTTCTCCTGTCTTATTTCTTAAGTTACCTTTTGAATAATTGCTTTGTGATCTGACCTACCCCCCTCTTAAACCCAACTGACTTTCTTTTTAAGAGCTAACAGTTTATAAAGTACAAAGAAACAGAATTTAAGTATTAAGAAAAGTTGCATATTATCTTGCTGAAAAGTTCTTGAGAGTTTGATATAAACTGGACGTGTTCAAGCCTATTGTAGTCTCGGTTAAATTATAATTACTGCTTTTCCTTTATAATGGGTTATCTATGTACCAAATTGATACTTTTATAACTAATTTATCTCCTGTCATGATCCTCTAAGAAAATTGTTTCCCTTTGAATGGTTTTTGAGGGGGGATGATAAGGGGAGGAGGAGTGGATTATAAATGATTTTATTTGGTTTTGGAACTTAATTTTTCCCACAAGGGTTACATCTCCAGTTGTTTATGGAAAGTCAGAGGGTTTTAATGCATAAAATGTTAATTTAAGGATGCTTTTTGAAGCTGTTGAATGGATCATATGTATATTTGTTAGTGGTATTTTGTTTTTATCGTTTTTCAAACAGAATAATTTCTTCTTTTTGCAGTCAATGGTAAAAGACAAAAGGAAAGAGAGAAAATCATCACCCAGTAAGGAAAATGAGTCAAGCGAGAGTGAAGAAGAAGTTTCCAGGCCTCGGAAGTCACGGAAACGTGTGGATTCAGATTCAGATTCAGATTCAGAAGATGATATAAATTCGGTGATGAAATGTTTGCCAGAAAATTCAGCTCCTTTAATTGAGTTTGCAAATGTCTCCCAGGGTATTTTATTACTTCTGATGTTAAAACAACATTTGAAGAATCTCTGTGGATTTTCTGATAGGTAAGCTTACATAAGCAGTGAGAGCAAAAAAGCGTTACTTTGTTCAAATAATAAAGAAATATGAAACCCAGTTTTGACTGTATTCTTACTTTAATATTTAAAATGCTCCTTTTGAAAAAGGACTTTCTTCCTTTTTAGTGCTAGATAATATTTTGTTGTATGATATACCATAATTTGTCCATCATATTATTGAAGAGAGAAAAAATGTATTCCCTTACCTGGGGATAAAGCATTATAAATTAAAGGACTTATTTTGTTGATTTTCTTAAAAAGATCTCAGTAAAGAATTAGGCTAATCTTAAATTGCAAATTTAACTTATTAAAGAGCTGTGAATGAAGAATAGGTGCAAACTAACTACACTGAACTGTAACAGAATCCACATAGTCTTTAATGTGCTCTATAAAGTAAGAAGTAGAAAAGTACTAATTATTTTGAGTGCCCCATAATTTTATCCACCATTAGTCACTATAGGTATCTTTCTTCTGCCTGTACCCATCGAATTTTGATCGTTTTCCGCATTCATTGAAACCTTACATTAGGAATCACGAAGTTAAATGTATGTAGGGAACAGATAAATGAAATGAGTAAAGTGGACCTGGTAGAAGGTCAGTGGCAAACAGGAAAGAGCATGTTTCATCTAAAGGGGTCAGATGTTCATCAGTTTGTTGCCACAGAAGAGGGTAGCCACACTGTGGCCAGAACTTCTACTTTTTTGCTTTCACTTTTTCAAGAAGTTAGATAATTCAGATTTTTATGACAAATATGTTGATGTTAAATGTTGGCAGCCAATTCAAAATAATTTAAAACCTCATAAGGTTTTGGGACAGTGTTACATAGTTGGAAAATTTTTTAAGCAGAATTGGTAATAATATGAAACAGGTTTGTAAATAGTCATTCTGGCCGCTGTGTAGAGAATGAATAATTGGGAGCAAAAAAGTAGAAGGAGGTAAACCTGTTAGGTGGTGTTGAGTAACTGTATTAAAACTGTCCTGCAATCACAATCATGGTATTAAAAAATAGACATGAGAAACTGCTTCCATTTAAATGATGCCTCTATTCAAGACAAATACTGATGGAAACAAGAAAATATTGTTCTTTTAATCTTTGCCTTCATGCTTTTACTTCCCATCTTGTGTACAAGTTCATTGAAATCTTTATGACAAAAAGTTTAACTATTAGTAAATAAAATTTAACTAGAATCAGTGTAAACGTAAATGCCTGAAAAAATTTTTAAGTTAATGGTTTTGTTTTCCCAAAACAGTAAAATTCAGAAATATTCTCCATCTGAATCTGCAAAAGTATATGATAAAGCGATAAACCGAAAAACAGGAGTTCATTTTCATCCCAAACAAACACTGGACTTCCTGCGGAGTGATATGGCTAATTCCAAAATCACTGAAGATGTGAAGAGGAGTATAGTAAAACAGTATCTAGATGTGAGTAGTAAAACCAAAATATATTTCCTTCTAATTAATGACTTTTTTGAAAAATAAATTCTTTTTGGGGGAGATAGCTGCCTCCTTTACAAGTAAGCTTCATGAAATATCAAGATCATTTTTCTCTGTGTGGTTTTGAGTTACTTTAAGCTTGCCTTTCCCATTTTACCCATTGCATTGTAATTACTTTTTCCTAGGAAATACCAGCCCACCACCAATTTCATTTTAGCAAAAATGGGAGTTTTCAGGCAAGTTTTAGGAAAAACCTATGCCTGTGTATGTATTTTTTTAACTCAATAGATTACATATTTATATTTCATAAAAGGGAAAACTGTGAAAAATCATCCTCCTACCCTCTTCAGCCATTCTGTTCCTCTCCTTTCTGGCAACCAATATTACTATTTCTTCATGTATTCTTACAGAAGTAATACAAGTATATATATTTGTATATCTCTTACATATATACTCATCAAGTGTGTGGGGGTATGTGTATATAAAATGCCCTTTTAAAATGGCTCTAAGAATAGGCAAATTCATAAAGACAGAAAATAGAATAAAGGTTACCAGGGGCTGGAGGAAGGGAGGAATGGTAAGTTATTGTTTAGTGGGTACAGAATGAATTTCTCTTTGGGATGATGAAAAAGTTTTAGAAATGACAGTGGTGATGGTTGCACAACGTTGTAAATATACTTAATGCCAATCAATTGAACACTTTAAAATGATTAAAATAGTAAATTTTATGTTTTGTGTATTTTACCAGAAAATTTTCTTAATGTTGAAGAAAATGTTTTGAGAGACTCCTAATATATTGTCTGTATCTGCTTTCAGACTACAATGGCAGAGTTGAGTAGTTATAACAGAGACTATATGGCCTGCAAAGCCAAAAATATTTACTTTCTGGCTCTGTACAGAAAATGTTTGCCCATCCCTGACTTGGACAATAGCTAAAGTCTTTTTTCACCCACACTAAACTACTGCCACAGAAAACATTTAGGAAAAAAAATTAGAGTGAAAAGAAAGCATTTAGAGATTTGACAGTCTTGTTTGAAATATTTACTGAAAACTCTAATATCTAATTTTTGTAGTTCAAACTTCTCATGGAACATCTGGACCCTGATGAAGAGGAGGAAGAAGGGGAGGTGTCAGCTAGCACAAATGCTCGGAACAAAGCAATTACCTCGCTGCTTGGAGGAGGCAGCCCTAAAAATAATGCAGCAGCAGAGACAGAAGATGATGAAAGTGATGGGGAGGATAGAGGAGGAGGCACTTCAGGGGTGAGGCGGAGGAGGAGTCAACGTATTTCGCAGCGTATTACGTAAAATGATTTTTATGTGCTTATATATGTCAGTCTATTAAATGTACACCAAGTAATGTAATACTTATGAGAGAAAACATTTTGTAGATAGAGATTCTCTACTTAACCATTTATACATCCTTTTGTAGAAAGTTTAACATAAAAGACAATAAAAAAGAAAAAAACAGAAATGAGATTTATCCAGCATAAAGGATTATTAATTTTCTTTGGATTGTATTAATGTGTGTTATCCTTTTTATTGTTGCTAAGTTTTATGTAGCTTTATGGTTCATATGTATATATAATTTTATATATCAATAAGAGTAAAGACACGGGTACAAATTAAGAGTTTTATGGTTTTACAAGTATGTTAACCCCTTGGCGCTGGCGGTCACGGTGCGTCTCATTGCCGGCAATGGAAATGTGCTGGGAAATCCCAACACCCGGCGTCAAGGGATTAAAAGCAATAAAAACAATAATTTCACTAAAATTCTTTTGTGTAACACTTGGTCTTTTTTCCCCCCTCCCAATGTTTTAGTCATTGAGAAGGTCAAAACGAAATTCAGACTCTACGGAGTTGGCAGCACAGATGAATGAAAGTGTTGACGTCATGGATGTCATCGCTATTTGCTGTCCAAAGTACAAAGATCGACCACAAATTGCAAGAGTAGTACAGAAAACCAGCAATGGCTTCAGTGTTCAGTGGATGGCAGGCTCCTACAGTGGCTCCTGGACTGAGGCTAAGCGCCGTGATGGCCGCAAACTGGTGCCTTGGGTAGACACTATTAAAGAGTCAGACATTATTTACAAAAAAATTGCTCTAACGAGTGCTAATAAGCTGACTAATAAAGTTGTTCAGACTTTACGATCCCTGTATGCCGCCAAGGATGGGACTTCCAGCTAATGAATTTGTACATGCAGCCAAATTTACAGGAATTTTTTTAAAAGGCAGAAAAACTTGAAATATCAACATTCTGGCAAAAAAAAAAATCAGTTTTATGAAGAGTAAGAATGGAACCTGGGATGCAGGAACAAAAGAAGGAAATGTTGGGCAAACATTTTTGTGGGAGCTCCCTTCGCTGTTGTGCAGCAGAAACAGATTCTCAGTTCATTTTTACTCCCACTGTATTATAGTTTAACAAAAATTGTTTATATCTTGGAAAAAACTTTCTGTTTAAAAAATAAAC